>NC_091829.1:44254358-44599358 GCF_038994185.2 Dermacentor albipictus | reverse complement strand
TGATCTTCAGGCCGTTAAATAAAGTTCATCATACCATGCCATACCATCGCGCAATGCGACTGAAGCCAAATGTATCCGCCCAACATGTGGTACGGTAGCCTTCTAGTGCTGCAGTTTTGTACGCAGAGCTGTGGCAGGTCGGCCGAACAAGTACCGCATCGATTGAAGACTCATCATCATCATCATCATCATCATCATCATCATCGTTACGCCCACTGCAGGGCAAAGGCCTCTCCCATACTTCTCCAACTACCCCGGTCATGTACTACTTGTGGCCATGTTGTCCCTGCAAACGTCTTAATGTCATCCACCCACCTAACTTTCTGCCGCCCCCTGCTACGCTTCCCTTCCCTTGGAATCCAGTCCGTAACCCTTAGTGACCATCGGTTATCTTCCCTCCTCATTACATGTCCGGCCCATGCTCATTTCTTTTTCTTGAAGACTACCGGGGACCAAACATTCTCCGCCAATGGACCCAGTCTCAAAGGTCACCTGTTGGGCCAATGCTGCGAGGGAAAAGGGGGAAGGGACTGCGTTCACGGAAACTTCGCTTGCCGAAGCTGGCTTCTAGACGTGATGCTTTCTCCCAGTTTATTAGCTTGCTCCATAGGGGATCCGTCGACTGGTTTCGCCGTCTACACAGAAGCTGTTTAATATAAAATTGTTACCGCAGGTTGTGTTTCGTTCATTAAGATCAATAATTGGAATAATGCTTGGCTCTCGTCTGATATTTAGGATTAGAAAAAAAAAATACTACGTAATACGTTCGCCAGCATGCCGCCAATAAACATGTATTGGAATTTAAAGCGCGATACTGTATTGCTTAGACTGAAATTAAATTTGTTGCCCTTCGAAAAAAAAAAAACTGGCTGTGGCTTAGCTAAGGTTAAGCCCTGGATGCGAAGCATACTAGCCTTTATTTTAACGCGACAGCGGTAAGGGGCTCGTGTCGCAGAAAAGCCGGTGTCGTCGGCGTCGGCTCAGGCGTGCGGCGCTTGCTCAGGCGCACATTTCGTTGTCGCGCCGAACGCTGCGTTGCTCGACGCTCACCGCGTCCGATGCGGGGCGCGTAGTCGCTGCGCCGTAGCAAAGCCACCTAGAAACAGTCTCTGTAGCACGCCGCAACCTTCGCTTCTCATTCCAACGCGCAGCTCTGTCTCCGGGAGGCATCTCACCTCGTGAGTGTCTAGCAGAGGCAAGCGCAGCTGCTTATATACCGCCGCGACGCCGCGAGCGACGGCGCGAGTTGGAGCCCCGTTTCTCCTCTGTCGTTACGTCACGGTGTCACGTGGTATTGAAGGCGACACCGCCGCGCCTGAGCAGCTGGGTTGAGCTCTAGTATTATGCTTCGCATAAAATATCTCCGCCACAGAGCAGGCGGGAACGACCGAGACTCCTGGCCTCCAGTGGGCGGAAGGAGGAAGCGAGAAATTCGCAAACACCCAGGGGATCGCAAATACGAAGGGGCAACTTTGCACTCTAACCTTTGCTCGTACGGAATCTGTGCTATCGATGCTACACTGTAATAGTAAAACGGAAAGGTGCCAGCGAAAATTGGTTTCGGAAGAAAGCATCCAGTCTGATGACGATGTACGTCTGAGCGTTTTTTTTTTAGCTCATGGCAAACTGCGCCTCTTTTTTTTTTTTGCGCGCGCTATATGGGACATATAAAGCATAGTGCAGAACTATAGAATGTATCCTAATGACTTCGTTTACGTGAAATAACAGATTTAGAACTTTCACTGGCTAGCCTAACGACTAATGAGAACAAAGAGCTAGTAGGATTTCTATATGCAATAAATGAAAGCGTGAGCATGCATAAAACATTGCACAGTGTTTCATTTTCTTACGACGCGTCCACACTCCGGAGAATTCTTGGCAAAAAAAGGCTCGGACAATTGCTTTTTCGTTCGCCCGTGCCGACATACCAGCGCGTGAAAGTAAGCAGTTGCTAATAAAGGACGAAACCTTGGAAGAAAAGACGACAGGAGTGGTGGAAATGAGGAGAAAAAGAAAGAAAATGCGGCCGCATTATGAGGAAGTATGTCCGCGATGGAAACCAGAGTTAGCACTTCTGTTACGTAGGAGAATACATTACGCGCATGATGTGATTTCTCGTCCGACACGGAGAGACACCGCAATTTGCGAGAAAGTTGGGGAAAGAGATAAAGAAAAGAAAGTACGAGAGATAAGACGCGATAAGAAGCGGAGGAAAGAATAAAAAAGAAAGCGGGAAGCGGAGATCCCATCAACGAACGCCCGTCAGTGTGCGACGGCTCTCACGATTGCAGAGGCCGAGCAAACACCGGAACTCAGACTTAGCATAATAATGGAAAGAAGAAAAAAAAAAGAAAACGAGAGAGAAAGAACTCGCTTCGTCATTAGCCGGTGGCGCTGATGCAAGGGCGTATACCGAGAACAAGGGGACGACGTTTGTTCCTAATTGGAAATCACTTCTTAAGGTTGGAAGAGAGAGAGAGAGAGAGAGAGAGAGAGATGGAAAGGGAAAGGGGAAAAAATAAGCAAGGAAAAGTGACGCCCTCCGGCACTGCGTGATAAGTCCAGGAACGGAATCCTTGGCGCTTGTCTTAAGCGCTTCTGCGGTCTCACGTCGGCGTTTATTGAAGAAACTAACGAAAACCATATCTCTGCTCTCTCTCTCTCTCTCTCTCCAAGGCGTTCCGAGACATGTCAGAAACCCGGAACCATGGAGAAATATTTACTTCTTCTTGGCACCCCGAGGCTAACTGAGGGCCTGAAGTACTTGGCGTGCTTGTACAACGTCACTGGGGGAAAGTAATGAAAGTAATGAGCCGTTTCTAGGATGTCAAAGTAGAAAAAAAAATGAAATTAGGAGTGCGAAGTTTTTTTTTGTGGGTGATGTTATAACCATCGCGCGCCTCGACTCGAGTGTCACACTCGAATGCGCCGAGTGCGAGGCGGCGCCGGCCTTCGTCTACTCTGGAGCAGCGATGGTAAATTTTGAGAGCGCTTCTAGGGAAACTGCTGAGTCATTCTTTTGCGAACCAGAGCCGCCACAGTGGCTCAGTGGCTACAGCGTTCGGCTTCTGAGTGTGTAAGGTCGAGGGTTCGATTGCTGGCCGCGGTCCCACAGAAAAACTCATAAGAACGCGTGTTACGCATATTTACGTGGGAAGCGCGACGTTGCAAGCAGTCTGTAGCCGGTTTCTAAGCATCTTGCAGTCTTGAACGTACGTTTAGGAGGCCTGTATCGGTCCGCCATTGCGAACGCAGGCTAACCTGGAAACACACGAGGAGGCATTGGTGTCATTTTCGACTTGTTCGGGTGTGAATTTATGTTGGATGGCTCGTGTATCTGGTGCGCCGTGAAGAACTTCACAGATCATACACATCAATGCGGAGAACCTTCAGTACCGGAGGATGGACTAATTGATGAGTTGGTATGGCAGCTTTTACGTCGTGTAAGGTTCTCTGTTTGAGCTGCACTGTATAAAGCGAGTTGCACTGCGTACCCCCTTGTCCATTCTCTTAATTTTTATTTTACAATTAACAAATCTTAAAAATGGGAGGGCAGGCCTCTTTAGGGTTGGCTATACCATCGTCATAGTATTTAGATTTTTTTGCTTTTATGTCAGTGAATCGGTCAGATCGGACGGTCAGACATTCATTCAAACTGCTTGTCTCTTTCAATCTCCCTCGATTAGTACGTCAAAAGGATAATGCGGGTGGGTTGCTGAGAAGAGAGCCGAGCTGTCAACGCAGCGATTGTTGTGCAGGTGTAGTTCTAAAACCACTCTTCGTTAGTCTTTACGCTGAGTTGTGCTAGTGAAATTCACTGCCGACACGTGTCACGGAGCGACACATTCGTTCATGCGGTGCAGTCGAGGATGTGAGTCGATTCCAGTCTTATTTTTAAATGCCAAAGCGCGAATCACCTAAACGCTAAACTTGATCACGTTATGGCCCGAGGTACTTTAACTAAGGATGTCTTTATTGTTCTAATGACGACACGACGCTTTGTCGAATCAATAACCTCATCTATGGTGCCCCAGCTCACCTAACAAAGTGTAATAAAGGCTGGCTGCAACCTTTCTTCGCACGATAAAAAAAACAACGCTGATTATAGCTCCTGAACGATGAAACAACAGACAAGTTCAGAGGAGAAAAAAATTATCAAAATGATGACTGCGATAGGAGTTTACTAGATCGTCACCTAATATTTTCCACGGCTCCCGCATAAGCTACGTTTGTGGTGTGTTTGATTACTGCCTGGAAGTAAAACAGATTTTTCCTTTCTTTTTTCAGCCTGTAAACGTACGACCTTCTCACAGTAAACACTTTCATTTTAGCGGCTTTAGCCTTCAGTTTGTTGGTAACACTGTGCGCCTCACCCAGCGACAGCAAATACTTACTCTCTCAGTAACCCTTTAATCCTCTCTTATTCGCTTTTCTTGTTGCGTATCGATCATTGCTCTTTGTTGACATTTTCTTTTGAATTTTTATTTCGTGCAGTGTAAAAATGATATCAGCATATCACTGGTAACTGGAAGCAACATATTAGCGCCTTGTGTATCGGAAAAAAGCTTCTTTTATATGCAAACCTGAAACTGAAGCGCTCTTCTGCTTCAGATCGTCTCCGACGTCTTGCAGACAGGCATAATAAATGTCCCGTTCGTCTCGTTGTCTCAATAGCGTCATTCTACTTTCACTAAACATGGCATTCACCAACTCCTACAGCTATCGTATTGGAATGGCGGACTCACCAATTTGCGCTAAGTGCAAGTGTGAAGATACCATCAGTCACATTCTGTGCCACTGTTCTCGCTTCGATAGTCAACGTGAGACTCTCCAGTGTGCCTTGAATAGAATGGATGACAGGCCATTTACGGAAGCGAAGATCTTGGGAGCCTGGCCTCACAGTTCATTAGCGCAGAAAGCAGTTCGAGCGCTTTTTTCACTACCTGAAGGCAACAGGCTTGAGTGCCCGACTATAGACATCCTACACCTAAGTTCTCTCTCTCTCTCTTGCACTCCCCCTCCCCCTCCCCACGTGCAGGGTAGCAAACTGGACTCAGTCTGGTTAACCTCCCTGCCTTTCCTTCTTCCCTTCTCTCTCTCTCTCTCTCTCACACACACACACACACACACACACACACACACACACACACACACACACACACACACACACACACACACACACACACACACACACACACACACACACAAAACATGGTTCATACTCAAGGTAGGAATAAGTGTTCATCTTTTAGTGCAGCTATAACGCAGATGCATGCTACTCTCAAAGGAAAAAGCAACGAATTCACGATAAAAAATAGAGAATGAAAGGCAGCCGCGTTCCGCAGGGAGCAAGCGTACTTTCCCTTGCCCTCCCCTGGCGCGGCTCGCGAATCGGGAAAGCCAAAGGCCTAGAAAAAAAAAAACCGCGGAAAGCTCTCGGCCCGGCACGGCAACCCGCATCATCGGAGACGGTGCCCTGAGCACGAACGGATGACTTCACTGGGTTTCTGGCAGAGGCGGGGGGAGAGAGAGAGAGGGGGGTAGCTCGTTTCCATAACAAGGAGCACACCACCGGGGCCCTGAATTACGGATGTCACGACAGCGGATCCTTCAATGCCAGCAGCCGCCTGACTCTGGGGCCTAATCCGGCTTCGTGCTCGACGAGATCCGAAGAGAGACGCGCTGCTGCGGTCTTTCGTTCTTTCTCCCTTCTTTCCAACGGTTTCTTCTTTCTTTTTTCTTGCACACTGAGCTGGTCGCAAGATTCCCTAGGCCTTTCGCGCTGAGATAGATAGATAGATAGATAGATAGATAGATAGATAGATAGATAGATAGATAGATAGATAGATAGATAGATAGATAGATAGATAGATAGATAGATAGATAGATAGATAGATAGATAGATAGATAGATAGATAGATAGATAGATAGATAGATAGATAGATAGATAGATAGATAGATAGATAGATAGATAGAAAGAAAGCACAAGTCAAAATTTAGTAAGAGCACTACGTTTTGTTGTTGCTTCCAAAATGCAGCATTGGTGGGCAAAGTTCTCATTGGTAATTTGTCAAAGGACAACAGGAACAACTTCGTTTCTTGTGACTTCATCCCGTCTTCAGAAGGTCAATGCGTGGCACCGACTTTCTAAACTTTATGGAATGCGCATGTGCTAAGATTACTGGACAAGACGTTTACTCTCCCTGAATCGTCATCATTGAAGTGTTCCGATTCCATGATTCGGGCAACTCGCCAAGGGCGAGCCAAGGTTGCCTAACGTGAATAATACCGGTACGCGAGGCTGGAATGAAACTGCACTGGTCCATAGCATCATCTGTGGGGATTCGGCCCTTATGAGCCCAGGAGCACCAGAGGTCACTAAGCCCCTTTTACGACCGCAGAGACCACACGTACCGCAGTTATCTTTTTAATTTCCTTTCTAGCGGCAGGCAAGGCTGTTACCGTCGCGGCGATACGTTCCACGAGGATGTCCCAAGAGTAGCTCGCTACACGCGCCCAGTGCGAAAACAAAGCAAAACAAAACTAAAATTCAGAGCTGGAGGCAAGGAAATGGGTGAAAAAAGGGCGAACAACAAACCAATATCTAATCAACAGGCTGTCAGCTTACAGAACACAGTGGATGAGGTGCAGTAGCCTGGCCTTATTAAAAGGGTTTCCCTTTATAGACCTCCTGTGCATACTCCCGCGGGCACGCACTGTTCGTTGTCTCCCTCTTTTCCTCTTTCTTTACCCACTTTTCCTCACTCTCAGCATAGGGTAGCTAACAGGACGGTTTTCTAGTTTAGCTCCCTGCCTTTTCCCTCCTTGCCTTTTGACTCTCTGTCTCTTTCTTACGCCATCCTGCCTTTTACCAATTTTCAAGCACGCGTGCGGTTTTTACGAAAGCGGCACCCGAGTACAGACGAGCTAATAGCACGGCCTCCCCATTCCTGCTTCCCGCAAGACCTCCGCAGCCTTAGATCCCTCTTGTCACCTTAACACCCCCCTCCCCTTACTCGTCGTGTAGCAAGCCCGCATATGCGATCGATGCCTCCAAGTCCGGCTGGAAAGGGAGTGCGAAGTGGTGGGTGGCGAAAGAGCACAGGAGGCGGGAAGGGGGTGGGGAGGGTGTCTCAGTACAGCGGCAGCGTTGGACGGACGGGTGTCTTGATGCGGCGGCGTCCCGTACCCTCTCGCAGCCCCCTCCTCCACCACTGCTCGTCGTTCTCTCGCTCGCAGGAAGAGAGGAGACGACGGCGATGCGTGGACCGGGAGCTCCACCGCTGCCATTAATTCGCGTAATTAATGAAGCGCCCCCCCCCCCACCCTTCTCGGCGAGCGAAAAGCGAGCGGCGGCGGTCTCGGCTGCTTCTGCCACCGACTTCCGTTTTATCTTCCCGCGGGATTCAGAGAGAAGACTGCCGTTGCGTTTGCCCCTCTCTCTTTCCTCTTCCCGCCCATCTTTGCACGGACTGTGGCAGCCGAGGCAAAAAAGATAATGAAAAATTAAAGAGGCGAGAAGTCGGTTGCGCTTTTTACACGCTGATGCCGGAGAAGAGTAGCCCCCACGGGGATTCCGTGTGTGCGCGTGCGAGGAGCGTTCCTGCGCAGCCGTGAGCGAAGGCTCTGCGCTTCCGACGACGAACGGCCGCTTCTGCTTCTTTCCTTTTTTCTCCTCTCTGTCTTTTCTTTTCTTCTTTCTTCTTTTGCGGCCGAGGCGACACGCGGACTGACACGCAGAAGCTGTACGCAGACCCATGGCCGAGAAAAAGAAGCCCGGCTAAAAAACTCCGCATGGCCTTGCGGTGCGTCCATTGTCTTGCCCACGTGCTGTACACTGCGGACCTTTCGTTTCTTTTTTTTTTCAGCATGCGGCCACAAGGAGTCGTGATTTAAGCTTACCGTTCTTTCTCTTGCGATACGCTTTATTTTTCATTTCGATTCTTCTTTTACGAAATTCGAAAAAGGCAAAGTTTCGCCGGCTATCTCAAATTCAGGTAGAGATAAGAACGACAAAAAAAGATTGAAAGTGGAAAACACTATCAGAAATGTACAACGAAAGTGTAAAACACCAAAAGCGCAAGTCCATTGATTAGTGAGAGCACAAACAGAAATAGAAATGCTATTATGGTTCATATTTGCTTATCGCAAAAGGTGAACAGCAAAATGAAATTGACAAGCTATCGAATCTTCGTTCGGAAGCGTGAGCTGAAACGCTTCTTTCCGCGGATGTCTGCCCATTGTGGGGATCGCTGTCTTTTCGTGATTTGCGTTTTAAACATGGGGCTTTCTCTCTCCCATTGTCAATTTGATTCCTCGTACGAATCTTGGCTAAACGATGCAAAAAGAAGAACACCGACATGCTGTCAGATGAATCCCATTAATAATAATAATATTTGGGGTTTTACGTGCCAAAACCACTTTCTGATTATGAGGCACGCCGTAGTGGAGGACTCCGGAAATTTTGACCACCTGGGGTTCTTTAACGTGCACCTAAATCTAAGCACACGGGTGTTTTCGCATTTCGCCCCCATCGAAATGCGGCCGCCATGGCCGGGATTCGATCCCGCGACCTCGTACTCAGCAGCCCAACACCATAGCCACTGAGCAACCACGGCGGGTGAATCCCATTAAGTGCAGTCTGCCATGGTATGGGCAGGTCTAGCTGGGTGCACCAGGGTGAGACGGAAGGATCAAAACAGCAGGCCTTCTGGATACTCCACTTCATTTTTTTTTCAAGGAAAGAAAAAAAGAAACAAAAACTGGCGTAATCACAAACAGGCACTAACGCATATAAAGATTTGTTGAGTCAGGATATGGCGTCGCCGTGTCATCTGCATCTTCCAGTTATTAGCACGCTTACCACCATCATATATTACCTCGAATCCTCGTAATGGCGCGGCATGATGTAACGATTTCATTGCAGTACCGTTATTTTTCGCGCCTAGTTAGTGGTCCGATCTTCGTGCCGCCTACGTCATCCGATCGCGAGCGGCGGATGACGACATCGGAATGGAACCGAGCTACGTGTTTATATATAGCTCAGGTCACCTGATCGCTGCAGTGCCTTGCCGCTTCTTTGCACGACGTCGCATCTGCCGCTTGTTTGTTCATTTCAACATTCTCAGTTTCCTATTTCCACCCGCCGTGGTTGCTCAGTGGCTATGGTGTTAGGCTGCTGAGCACGAGGTCGCGGGTTCGAATCCCGGCCACGGCGGCCGCATTTCGATGGGAGCGAAATGCGAAAACACCCGTGTACTTAGATTTAGGTGCACGTTAAAGAACCCCAGGTGGTCAAAATTTCCGGAGTCCCCCACTACGGCGTGCCTAATAATCAGAAAGTGGTTTTGGCACGTAAAACCCCATATATTATTAGTTTCCTATTTCCAGGAAAGTAAAAGGCCAACATGTTCGAATGTACCGGCCAACGCGGCCACGTTGGAACAGGATGCGAAGGCCGTCGCTTACTCAAATTTACGGGCGCATCGATAGGCGTCAGCTTGTCAAGACTGCTGTCAAAATAACGATTCCGAGGAACGCAACTCCGTATTGAAACAACCGCGTCACACTAAGGCCCTCCGGTAGATTTAATAGACCACATGAAGCGAGAAATATGGGGTGTCCCAAATAACGTTAGCCAACTTGTTAAAAACTTATTTTTAAAAAAATACCGCGCAAGGTACAATGATGACACGTACAGTGTTCGGTTATCAGAAGGCTGAAGATCGAACACAGTTCGTCTTATAATCTTAACTTGTCGTGCACCGTGGTTACTAAGTAGTTTTATTATAAGTGCTGGGCTAACGTTAGCTAGGGCACACGATAAATAATCGTCATCTGTCTTCCTTGCGTTTTCATTCTTGAAAACTCTGTGCTCGCTGCTTTGATGTCAAGAATATGATATCACGTTGATAACGCGCGTACGTGCCGTTGGTTACCCGGATGCACCGGGTGCGCAGCATTAAATGGACGAAAGCTACGCGAGACAGACCGAGATTATCCTTTGACGACAAGATAATAGACAGCTTTAGAATAGCACCTGTCGACTCACGCACGTTAAACGTATGCGCCTTTGCAGGACGTTATGGTGCGTGTCTTTTCGAGACATTTAGTTCACCGCACGTGAACGCAAAGGTAAGCAGGACGTTATCAAACAGGGCGCCGTCTGGTGCATCGTGCCAAACGCATCGAAGCCAAGACAATCCATTAGCAACCATCCGTTTGATGCTATGCACACGCGTCTCATTAGGCCTACGGGGGCCGGAATCGCCGAACGAACTCAGAAATTGGACGCGATATGCGCTCATAACCAACGTTTAAGGTGAGTTTAGAGAAAGCGAAAGCTCATTTAAATAGTCATTGCCGATAAACGCGAGTGGGAGCGTAGCCATCACGAGAATTCACGCTGAAGCGGGTGCCATGGGTGCCGCCATGTTCGAAAGCGCTATTTTTTTTTGCTTCCGTAAACATTGTGAACGTTAAACTCGCCAAATAACGTACGTTATCATAGCGCACGTAAACCACAATATCCCAATAACGTTCGGAGCATGCGCAGTGATGACAACGCTGTTTCTTTATGTACGTAACGCGTTTACGTTTGGCTGCAAACGCTGAACTATAGCTGTCTATTCAAGCCCCGAGGGGTGCGAACTTTTCTTAGAGTGCAGAACTCAGAGGAAAGCCCTTGTCTTCTGCTACGGCGGGCACGCGTCTAAGAAGCGTTCTGCCGTACCGTGGACGACGGAAACTCGCTAACTGTACCTAATGGAAAGCCTGTGCTCGAATTGAACATCGCGATGCAATCAGACCGGTGGATTACTCCGCGAACTACGCAGCGAGAGAGAAGAGAGAAAAAAAGTAATTGTAGGCAGGGTTAATTGGAAGATAGGACGGAAGGCGTCGCTGCTCTATTTTGTTAGCAAATCGATTCGGGAACCCAAGGCGTAAGTAACTCCGCGCAACGGGCGCCATCGCAACCGAAGTGTAAACACACAAGGCGTTACGCATGATTAAAAAGGGCTGCAAATGGGAGGTATAAGAATCGGAAGAAGAAACTCGAGACACGAAACAGCAACTGGCAGGGGCTGAGCCTCGGCCGAGTGTGAGAGAGAAAAAGGAAAAAAAAAACACATATGACGTTCGCTCAGTTCACGCGTATTCGCACCGCAAAAAAGAAGAGAAAAAAATACACAACTACGTTACAAAAACTTGTCACATCACGATGCCGTCCTGCCACGGCCCTGCAAGTGCAAAACAAACGGACAGGTTCCGTCGGAAGTGCACAGTATGGAAATTCCTCGCTCGCGAACCACCTGCGGCTCGCCCACGGAGATTAGCATTCGTTAGAAAGAGCTCGTGTCTGGACGGGAGTTGGGCCGCAGGCACAAGGGGCAAGCGCGCCTGCTATTTGCAGCGTCTTTGGTATATACAAGGTTCTGCCGGTTTTCTTCCTTCCATTTTTGTTTTCGCGTGTTACATTGCTCTAGGACGGCAGCAGTTTCGAAGACGGATTGCATCGATGTTTGCTTAGAGTGCAAAGTATGCACTGTGCCTTTGGTATAGCTTGAAACGACGCCTTCAAGAATGAATCATTTCTTGCGCCAGTTGGTGATAGACGAAGGCGCTATAACAGCGATGGCGGGAATAGCGACGTCTAAGGTGCACTCGCGGTGTGGCCGCAGTTGTTGCATCAGGTCGCTGTCGGACTAGGTCTGGGATAGTGATAATCATACTGTCGTCAAGACAAATGAGTACAACGTTTACAACATAGTAACCAAAATATGCGCTAGGAACCACCGATAATGATTGTCAAAGGCGCGGTTACCTTCGTAATCCGCTGGAATTTCATAGAGGTACAGCGTCACCGATAATGACTGTCAAAGCATAGTCATCTTCCTCGTAATCCGCAGGAATTTCATTGCGTTACGCCTTCACCGCGCAATCCCTTACGGTTAGATTCGCAAACTTTAAATTTGCGAGGCATTTATCCTAGTAATGAGATCACAGGTGACGATACACGCTTTCAAAAACGCTTAACTCAGAACCGTGTGCTCATGCATGACGTTGATAGGGGCTTAAATAGAGTCGACGAGTAACAACATGTTTCCTTTCATGAACACAGTTATAATTCTTTGTTCACATACCCGGCTCTCAAGAAACAAACATATAATTTATAAACAGCTTCACGAACAAAAAGAATAGCTATATAAATCCATGCCTACATTTTAAGCGAACAATTAAACCGAGCCCCCTCCTTCCTGTTTCGCTAATTTTTATTTCTCTTAAGCCCTGAAAAGAACGCGGTTTGGACCCAATAAAATATTAACCTATAAGGTGGAGGGGACAGGTACCACTGCAAAGAAGTCCGTGTGGCGTTTCCTGGCTACGTGAGGGATTTCAAAACTATATCGTGCGTCCTAGTGACACCAAGTACCGAAATGAATGAAAATAAATAATGCTGTCCGTTATCTTTTTCAACGTATTTCCCCGTCTATCACTCTTTCTTGCTGTATTTGTTGTTTGCTCTCGCATTCGCCCCGAGCTCAATGGAAGCACCCGGCTTTTTTTTCATCTGTAGACAATGCTTACTGGAGCATAAGGCTTAAGCTCACTCGTATACTTATAGTCTCAGCTTGCGCCGGCAATGGTGCCTTCGTTTCCTTTCTTTTTCTCTGTGTTTTCGTTTCTTTGGCAAACTATCGCATTGGACGTCGGGCCTCTCAGAAAAGCGGACCGCTTCCAAGCGTGAGCGCGACGCCACCGATGCGCGAGCCACTCTTCCTTCCTTTCCCTCGCTCGCCCATAACGCCCTCGCTGCTACTGCAGTCGCGGTGAGGCCGCCACCATCAGGTCTCGATCGCCTAAGCGGCTCAATTTGAGTGCGCTCTTACTATTGCGCTTTTTTCTTCGCTTTTATGTTTTTTCTTCTTTTACCTTCGCGTCCAGCAGTGGCGATGAGGTGACACGAGGGGGTGCGGGTAGCTGCCTTAGGGGTGGCGAGTTGGAGGGGGCAAAAGGAAACATGGCGCTGAAGCCAAAAGGCGGTTGGCGTGCTTCAGGTCCATTTCCTCCCTCGGCGTTGTTGAGACGGTAGCGCGACTCAAGGATTGGGGAGATGTGGAAGGAGGGAGGAGGAGGGAGGGGGGGTGGGGGTGCTGCCGCCGCCTTCGCGCGTGTCCTCGGCTCGGCTCGGCTTGGCCGGAACCGCGAAAGTGTGCGCGACTTGCCGAGAACGCAAACACGGCACGCCGCCGCCACCTGCGGGTTGACAAGGGCGTCGCTCCGTGGACGGTTTAGGCGAGGCAGGGACACAAAAAGGGGCGCCGAAAAAAGAGGGAAGCAAATGAATCTGCAGGGGCGACAAGGTGTGGCCCCGGCAGCCCTCCGCGCAAAGAAATCTCATCTGGCGAGACGATAGGGCTCGATCGCAATTGCTCGCCCGTTTGCCCCGGTAAGACTTCTTTATTTTTTTTTTCCTCGACTCTTTCTTTTGGCAAGCGCGTGGTTGTTCACTGGAGCTGAACTGTCCTCATTAAGTGCCACTGTTTTTTTTATCCAAAGACGCCACTGTAAATGACAACTTCTCGCTTTCTTTTGCTGAAATATCTTCGCCGTCGCGGTAAAAAAACGCGAACGGGATTGGAAGCCAGCGCGACGGCTATCACGATGTGACGTAACACTCGCGTGCATCGTGCTTGTTGCCAGATTCACTCGCTTTCAGTATTCTCGCCACCGCGACTCGACAAAATACGTGCCATAAGTGTAAGCAAGAAGGAAAGGAAAGGTGCGTGGTCAAGGTAGACAGAAGAAAATAAGAGGTCGACTAAAATAGGGTGGCCGTCTACTACAGCTACTCGTCTAGCAAAACGAACATAGTTCACTTGACGTGCTTGAGCGAGATAATTAGGGTGAAATATATATATACATATCCTTCACCTCGATTTCACATACGCGCACCCACGCGACAGAGCTCTCGGATCTTCTTAAATGTCGCCGACTTCCTTCTAGGAAAACGCACCCGTAAATGACAGCTTCGTGCTTTCTTTAGCTCCACTCGTGCCAGCGCCGTAAAAACGAGAAATCACTTGGCCGCCGGAGTGACTTTCATCAAAGCGATGACTCATTGCATAAATGTCAGTGCTATGGACGTAGCTAGCTCCTAATACATATTCTCATCCTGCGCACAATATATCTCTTTTTTTCCTCTTTGTGGATTACCAAGAAGCCCAACCACTTGCTTGTCGTTTCAGTGACATTTTGATGGACTGACCTTTACTTGGACGTACGGGAGGGAGGGATTATCAAGCAGAGAAATGAAAAACCCGTCTGAGGAGTCGTTTTGTTTTTTAAAGAGAGAGAGAAACATTTGCCTGTTCGACGGTACTTTATTGAAGTAGCCTTACTAACGCCACATCATTCGGAAGCAGACTTACTTTCCCTTGAATGTACCTCGCCTCAGAGGTTAGGTGGCGTTAGCATTCAAAATAAGACGCACATTTTCCTCTCATATACTTATGTATGCTCAGTTGAAACGAATCGTATTGGCCGTAATACAACCACCGCTTGCAAGCAAGCCATGCAGGGTGCTCAAGACAACATTCGCAAAGAGCTTGCTCTATCGTCTTCTAACCTTTTTTTCGCGCCACTGAACACGTTTTTCGTGCATTAGGTAAACCAGCGAACTTGGAACCTCTGTAAGGACTCTGTCTCATTCATTTAAGGATCTAAGTCAGCAGCGAATCGACCTGTAAATGAACTACGATGCAACTTAGTGAGAAACAGTATGCGTCACCTTTGTCGAGTACTCGGATACTTCTTTACCACCGCCAATACAGCGACTGAAAAAGTGCAGCACACGATAGCAACGGCAGGGACGTTCGAGATAATTCTAGTTGAGCGCTTGACAAGTGGCTATGCAATGAAACGTGCGGAGATTAGAGGAGCATGCAAAATTGTGCATTTGTGTGCATAATTTTTCGCCATCAAATTAGATTCTAACCTAAAGTTTTGCCAACACATTGCCTTCATTAAGCTAAAGCGTACCTTCGGTATTGGAGTATTATTCAAATCAAGAGCATATTTCTCCAAAGACGTAATATTAGCATTATACTTTGCTTTCATTCACAGTAACATTAATTGTGGCATTGTTTCCTGGGGAAACACATACTACTGCCAAAGCTCGTCTTATCAGCACTTACAAAAACAAGCAATACGCATTATCACTAACAACAGGTTTTTCACTTGTGCTACTCCATTACTTCCTGAAAATACCACACTTGTTGTAACGAACTTGTTCAACTATCTCCTAATAATTAGGTTTTATAGATTACTTACTAAAAAGCTTTCATACTAATTAATTGATCCCAGGTACCTCACCATTAATAATAATACAAGGTTTGCACGTAACTCCGATATTTTACTGCCTATGGTTCATTCTAACTGGAAAAATGACATCGTCGTTCGCTGCTATAAAACTGTGAAATGGTTTACCCAACACCATTAAATCTTCATCCTTTTATGCATTCAGTCATGCCTTTAAGCTTTTTTTTACATGCATAACTAAGTTTACATCATTCATTAAACTACAGTTGCCATTTGTATGTATTGACAGTTTATTTATGCACTACAGGCTTGTATACCGACAACTGTATTCGTTTATTTAATGTTGCTATGTTGTATTTTTTCGCAATTGTGTTTGTTTCTTTTACTTAGCTTGCTCATATTTCATACGTCTCTCCATTATTACTATTACCCGAAGGTCCCTTGCAGTCTTTGACTTCGGGATCCTCGTCTGTATATTTTCTCTCACCCATTTATTGTATTTAAAGAATAACAAACAAAAACTGAAACTGAGGCCTTTTACAGGAGGCAGAATCCTGGAGCCGCCGCTTCATGTGTCTTCGACATGCGAAGGCACAAAAGCGCTGCTGTGTCTCTTAAGATGCACCAGCCTATATGCCCGTCTGTAACAAATTGAATGGCGAATGCTTCGTTGCGTTTGCCTGTACATTACGTAAATTTCTTTCCTCTGCTTTCAGTGCCCTTTCTTTCTTCCAGAGTGCCGATCCTATAATCCGAGCACAGACTGGTTGACTTCCAAGCCTTTCCCTTATCACTCTAACTCCTTCTCTATATTCTACCCTTACCTTGGTGATTGGTGATTCTATTGATTTTCATTCATTTCTTTTGCAACACAACGTTTGCACACACTGAATAAACCCATTGCCCTTCGCTAGTAGTTGAAGTTATTGCGATGCGCATTTTTGTTATGCCCGATCTTGTTTACCCAGACATTGCACTCCACTTTCATCCAATAATTTTCATTCAATTCATTTCTTCTTCAGTTTTTTTTTATGATAGTCGAACGGAACATCTATCTCAATTTTCGTCGGGTCTCGAGTGGGCTTTCAAGCGTGGTTTTGACCTCTCCTGAATCAATGCTAGGATAGTAGCTGTCACCGCGGATTCGAAACAAATTTAAATAGGCAAAGAACCGCGACTTCAGACGGGATGCAAAATGAAGAAGTGAACAGGACGAGCGGTACAGCTCGTCCTGTCCACTTCTTCGTCTTACGTCCCGTCTGAAGTCGCGGTTATTTTCCTCTTTAAACATGTCGGACCAACTGGCCCAAAGTTCCCGAAATAAAGTTATCCGCGCCTTCGACAGGTTTCGCGAGGAGCAAGTCAGCAGTAGCCCGAAGCTCAAGATTTCTCCTCAGCAGCCCGATTTGTACAAATTCGTCCTGTCAGACGAACAGCCAGCTAAAAGCCTGTCAGACATACGCAGGATCGGCTTAGAAAAAGGGCACCGTCTGTTTAGCGACGCGCATGCTTGCTTTAAATCGTGCATTGTAGCGCACGAACGTCTTTTTTCCGAGGCTAGAACGCTTTGATTTAAGAGTACTCCGGAAATGCGGAATGTTATCTTTGAGCACTTCGGCACTCAGCCCTTCGTACTAGTTCCAAAGCAACAAGACCTGTGTTTGTCTCTTGCACAGTGTGCTTCTCCTACATATGAAGCTATTAATGGCAGAGCACGCTTTACAGGAGAAATATAAATGGCGTCCAAGTGTTACAATCAAGGTCTGCGCAGACACCTGCTTGTCCTTTCCTTTATTTTTTTAATAAATGTTTTTTCCTCCTCCTCCTGCGTCAGTTCCCACCGTTTGATTGAACTACTTCTAGAATTTTCGCTTTACATGATTTGCATGTAGCTCGATTGCGTATTCATTAACATATCAGTGTAAGGTGTAATTTATCTCTATGGCATGCCCACAAAGTTGTAGAGGCACGTCTAGCACTTTCTAAGGAAATAAATAAAATACAAGAGACCTTTGAAAAAAGTGAACAAAGGTTTACCAGAGTAGTGCAAGAAATATTTATCTATAAGGTCATGAACTCCGACTACACCTTCTCAATCTTTCTGGGCGCAACGCTGTCACTCGACACTAAGGTTGAACCAGGTTAAACTAAGGTTGACTTCGAAAGCACAATAGCTTGATGAAGTGAGCTAATGAAACAGTGGTTGCCAAACCCGTGACACTTTGTCAGGATCGCCTTTTGTTATCTTCTTTGACAAGAGTGATTAAGCTGAGTGGTTTGTTAAGTGTAGTTCAATTAAATTTCGATTAAAGTGACCATAACATCAGCGCTTAGTTAACGACCAGAGCTCTAGAGTTAGCTCGGGTTACAACGTCAATGCAGAAAATCACTGAGGCACCAAGACTGTCAAAGCAGTACGAGACGTGTGTAACGTTTAAATAGTTTTGCTTGCATACTGCATTTCTGGAGGTCAGCGGCCCATTAGAAACGCGGAGGAGGCAGTTTTTCTTTAGGAAAAAATCTTTAGGAAATAGGACGTGACTCGACATGAGTTGCAGATTTGAAAAATGAATGACTGAATCGCAACTCGGGCCTTTTATCACGAACATAGGAGTGCACACTTAGATATAAGGAAGAAAAGAAAAGAGGAAAGCTCGCATGAGAGTTAAACACGAGCAAACAGCCTGTATAATTTAAGCGCTACAGTCGCCAACACAATGCAAAATCAAGTTTCTTAGAATCATGTGTAATAAGAAACACAATAAAATATTCAATGCCTTGATCGAGAGCGGTGCCAGAGGATAGCCAGATGTACATACAATCTATGTTAACCAGTTGTTAAAAATGCCTACTTGCAGGCTGCGATACTAAACCATGCTCCTGGTCTGGAGAAAATGCGCTTAGATTTCGCGTTTTCACTTGTATCTAACGTTGCGGGCAAGAAGCGATAAATACTCGACGTTTCTAAGAGCAAACAAAACACTGGAGTGTTAAAATGCAACCGAAAGTCGGCAGCAGCTGGTCGCTCACGACGAAAGCTGAAACGGAGTGTCCTTCTTTCTGGCGCAAACAGCGCCAGTTTATGCGGGCGATTAAAGCTGACACAAACTTAACGAATGGCCCAAGAGAGAGATAGAGAGAGAGAGTTAAAAAATAAAGAGGGTAAGAAATGGTTGGGCAATACGTTACATATGTCTCTGTGCACACAGACACAAATAACAGTGATGAGGTCCAGACGGGGCTGTGGGCTCAATGCCAAAGCGCCGACTGCTTAGGGGTGGTGGGTGGGGTGGAGGGAAGGCCAGAGCCGGGGCATTAAAAAGAACCCCCCCCCCCCCCCCCGAAAACGGAAGTAGTTATAAACCGGAAGAACCAGAGCGCCTTTCGGGCGAGCGGTCCGAGTTTTCTCAGCGAGGTGGCAAGAAGCTGCACTGGCGGTGAGCGTCGTTGCCTCAGCCGCTGTGCGCGTCACCGGAAACGCGAGCGGCCGGGCCGTTTCGGCCGCTGCTAAATCCAGTGCGGCCCGTGCGCGAACGGGCGCGCTTCGCTTCTCTGAAACTGCGGACAGCGTTGCACGCGTCGCGATGTGTTACACGGTTCTTTCTTTCTTTCTTTCTTTCTTTCTTTCTTTCTTTCTTTCTTTCTTTCTTTCTTTCTTTCTTTCTTTCTTTCTTTCTTTCTTTCTTTCTTTAAGATGTCTTCTCGTGAGGTGTTTTACGCGTTTCCTTTTCTTTCTTTCTTGAAAAACCTCTTCTCGTGAGAGCCGGAGGGGATTACTCGTTTCCAGAGAGAAAACGCTTTCGGCAGGTAGCGGAGGTTCCGGTGCGAACCCAGATGAAATGACGGCCTTTTCTTTAGCGGCTAACTCGGGAGAGAAGTAAGCCCCCCTCTCCCCCTTCCCATCCCACTTCCCGAAGAAAAAGAAATCCCCTTGCGTTTATTTAGAGTTGTTTTCTTCTTCTTTGGACCAAGCGCGCGAGGGACTGGATAGTGGAAGCAATCTGCGTGATCTAGCTGTACCACTTTCAGCTATATACGCCGGTTCCGTGTGGTAATTTCGAGTCGCGCGGTGTAGGTCGTCGTCTTTCGTTCTCGAGAAACGCACTGCGCTGCAATCGTCGAGGCCCCTTCGCGAAGATTAATCTGTCACGTCCTACCTTCTTGTCATTTCCAGCTTGGCGCTTGCATGCAGATGCAGTCTTTTTTGTGTGTGTGCTAACTTCAATAACGTTTACGCCTGCGTCATTACTTGTACCGAGGTCGAGAGAGAGAGAGAGAGACAAAGAGGAGGAAAGACAGGGAGGTTAGCCAGTGTAAGTACCGGCTGGCTACCCTGTGCTGGAGAAAGGTGTAAAGGGAATAAAAGGAGAAAGAAGAAGAAGAGGAGAAAACAAAAATTAAGGAAATTCACGCAGTACCGCGATACTACGCGATACAACACTCAAAGGCGATCGCACAATTCGCATGTCCTTAAAAACTTCAGCAAAGCCCTTAAGGCCTTGAGTGCCGAAGCCCGTCTGGACCAGTGGACCCAGGTCGACCTGGTGGCTCAGATCGTATGTGGAGTTCGGCTGTCGCGCACTAGTGTGGCAGGTAGGGGGCTCCATTGGCGTCTTCGACGGCGCCACTATATATACGCGATGCGTAGAATGCAGCAGCGCCTTTCTGCTTAGGCTTGAGTGTCCGCAACTGATTCTCATGTAGTAAAAAAGAAAGAGAAAAGAAACCGTATACCTCCACTATTGCGCACCTCAGAACGAACATGTATAGCTTCGGGGTGCATAACGCCATCAATCCCTATCTGAGTGCCTACACACGCCGTATGCGCGGTCTATACTGCCGCGATGCGGGAAGCTCCAGGGATGTTTCGCTTGACGCCTCGTCGGCCGCGCATGCGCATGTCGTGCGTGCTTTACCTTCGCCAAGTGTGGTAGTGGATCGCGCTATCCCAAACAGCTGTGTCCCTCGGGCCCACGCATCGTGGACGCGGACCGTGCATTGCATTACGCTGATACAGTGTGATATACTCGAGAGAGTTTACCCGTGATTTATTGTTTGCCGTGTTCCATACTTCCGTGCTGTTGTTCTTTCTCGCTGCTTACGCTCCGGGGAACGGTTTATCGAAATATTCATAGCGTTAACGGGACGTCACTGACGCAGCTTCTCGCCGCGCTAGTACCCGAACATGACGACAACGCTGACGTCATTTCACCATGTTGTTCTGCTTTTTTTGACGGCGGCCGTTTGTTTTTTTTTTTCTTTGCGCGCGGATTGTCACTGTCACTAATTTCGCGCAAGAATCGACTGTCGTGCTGCCACGCTTCTTTGTTTAGGCAGCTTTCGGGCGAGTTAGTACCCCAAGATGGCGGGAATGACGACGTCAATGTAAGCCGTTTATACTGTGCGAACGTTTTGTTCAAATTAATTTCCACACCGACATTTTCCGGTTTCGTGATGTGCGGAGCCATAGAGAGAGCGAGAGATATCAAAGAGAGGAAAGGCAGGGAGGTCAACCAGACGAGCGTCCGGTTTGCTACCCTACACCGGGGGAAGGGAAAGGGAGAACAGAAAGAGGAAAGCGGGATAGAGCCACTGGAAGACAGCGTTTTCGTTACACCGTCAGGTGTAACATCAAGTTTGCTACCCTACACCGGGGGAAGGGAAAGGGGAAGCAGAAAGAGGAAAGAGGGATAGAGGGAACACTGGAAGCCAGCGTTTTCGTTACACCGTCAGGTGACATTGTCGCCTGAGTGCCGAGTCGTGGAGTGTGATAACGGTACGGAAGGAGAGCAAAATCACTTTGGTATGTTAGGTCCGCTTGGACAAGCCTGCATTGCGATCAATGAAATTGTCCTTGCAACATGTACTGGTGGCGGTGCTATAAGACAGTGAGAATCGTCGGTGTAATGAAATAAGCACGTGCCGAACTAGATGAAGGCTTCGAACGGAAGAGGACCCGGACAATAGTAAAATGCGAAAACTGATACCGGTTCAAGTGTGGAGGGTTGAGATCAAAGACCTGCACAGGACAAAGGCAAGACACTGAACGTCAGCGTTTTGTCCAATCGGCCTGCGTCTTTGCTGTGTTCTACTTTAGTCTTTAGATTTGTCCTGTTGCTCTCCCTTTCCTCTTTCCTTTTCTCCCCTCCTTCCTATATTCCATTTCTGTGTTGCTGTCACCTCCTTTCAGAAGAGTAGGCAGGCGTTGTGCCCTTTCCGGTGGCAGTTGCCAGCCTGCTCCTCGCTTTCCCTTTCCTGTTAACTGTGTATATGTGTATATGTGTTCAGTACAAATAATAATGATAACCATTATCGTCCTGTGCAGGCTCGCGCGTTATACCTTGCAAACATGAATAATGTCATCTAGTTGCGCCGAACAAGGACTCCGAAGGGAGGTTACGAGATAATAGTCCAACAGGAGCATTCCTGTTTCCTACTCTCGTGGCGTGTGAACGTTCTTGTTATTGTTTTTACTGCCCTCCACCTAGCTCTCTGCTTTGGCAAGCTGTTTAACAGTGATTATAATACGCTTGCGATTCACTATTGCGTTATAAAAGACGGCACTGGCAAATAGAAGTTTAGGCAGCGGACAAGGGAATATGAGGAGAAACGCTCTAATTAGAAATAAGTGCCACTGTTTATGTATTGATGTTTTTTTTAGCGCATTACCGAGTGCTTTGCTATTACGAGTTCCAATTATATTGTGACATTGTTCACTCAAAGATAAGCACTTTAAAGAACACCTGCTTTGGTCAATCTTTCATAGGGGAAAGGGCCGTTATTTAGAAACAAAGAACGAGACATTGATGATGACCGTGCGGATTATCTTTATAAGCTACACGCGAGGAACATTTCGAGATAAATAAGCAGAGAAATTGCTGTTTCACTGAAAACTCGCTTCCGTGACAGTGTACAGGGATGTTCAGTGTGATTCCACTGCTTCTCCCCCGCCCCTTTTTTTTTCTTTGAAGAAGTCCCAGGTGAATCCTTCGAAAAATGCAGATCTCCCGCGACATGCCTTGCATTCATTCCCTGAAAAAAAGACCACAGCCGTTTGATATTCGTGCCGATTACGCGAAAACTGAGAAGAAGAAAAAAAAGAGAGAGAGGAGGGAGGTGGAGACTGAGGCACGTCTCGAGCAAGTATCAGTTCCAGCGTTGTCGGCCGTTCCCCATTGTATCGTGCATAAAGCAAGAGAGCAGCCGAGACGAAACACAACCGAAGGAGAGAACGTGCACCTGTGACCGATAAAATCTCCAAATGCAGCCGTGCACATCGGAGTGCTGCTCCGCTTTCTGAGCACACTGTATCGCGAGCGGCGGGAATCCGTGCTTACGCCTGCCGAGCACGTTCCGAGACGGAGCTGCTTTGCATACGAGCCGCGTCGCGTGCCCGACGCCGTAAGCCAGCGGGCAGAAGAAGTGCTGAGCGTGGTGCCCACGTGACCGGCTTGCCCATAAGATGGAGTCCCGTTTCCGCTGTCGTCAGTCCGCCGCCGGTCTGAAACAGTCGGCCGCTGTGTGACTGTGCAGAATGACTTCGCTGGCTGTTATAAATATAAACGCGTATGCCGCTGGCCGTCTTTCTTTTTGTTTTTCTTTTTTGTAGGGATTCTTTTGGTCCAGTTCTGTTTACTTGTGAGCTGTCCTGCCCGACGGTCTATCCTGACGATAAAAGTGGCACGGCTTCGTTAATGACCTGGGGCAAGAAGAATGGAGAAATCAGAAGAACTGTTACGAAATATGTCTCCGCTGTGAAAGTTGATTTGACAAGGATGCCTGAGAAAGAAAGAAAGAAAGAAAGAAAGAAAGAAAGAAAGAAAGAAAGAAAGAAAGAAAGAAAGAAAGAAAGAAAGAAAGAAAGAAAGAAAGAAAGAAAGAAAGAAAGAAAGAAAGAACATTGCGGAGCAGCTGCACCAAAGAAAGGCGCTTTGGGAACGGCAGATAGGTCTGCACAAATGTTCACAGCGACATTTGTGCAGTGTTTGTAACAACGCATAGCGAAATTAACTGCGTACGGCGAACGAAGATATCGATAAAATGAAGGCGCATTCGATGACAGTGACCGCAGCCACGTCACCTTTCGCAACGTTAGGCTAACTGTCAATAGTCATTGACTTTGCGCGCCCATATCGTCCTCGGCAAAACCGAATTTCCTATCATGAAAATTATGGGCTACGCATGAATTTGTCGAACCTTCGTCCTTCTGTATCGAAACCTATTTGGCGATTTGAAGTAATCTTCCGGTATATGTGTGTGACTTTATTTTCCCACCATTTCTGCGCTCATTGTGCGAGTGTTTAAATGATTTCGTACATCTATGATTGATACCTTCGTTTCTATTTCACGCGCTTATTTTATTTGCCTGAACACTTGCCCGAACCAAATCGCTTGTCATGCCACTACATTGCGCATCGATTCAGCGCGTTAACATTGAGAAAGTGCGTGCATGCGTGTATGCGCGTGTGTGTGCGTGCGTGTGTTTGCGCATTTCTCATGTGCAAGCTTGAAAAGTGCTGCGCTTGCCGCTGCTCTGGATGCGTTCAATTTAGCGCAAGCGTGCCAGTGTAAGGTGCGGATGACATCTGCGGTCATGCGCTTATTGAGGCCAAGGCAAAACTGAGCGATTTAAGTCGCAAGAACATGTCTCCCTCGGGAGTAGCACCTACATGCTATTGTATGGCGACCAACCACTGAATATGCCTCCGATAGCGCAAATCTTCTATCAATGTATTAGCAGCCAGATAAGGAAGCTTCTTGTGTTTGATTTAAGAAACGTCATCGAATTAAACGCGACATATAAGGCGGTATTTCGCTCTTAAATTCTAGTGCTTCCCTTTGGTGGGAAATATTATTATTATGTTCACGCTGATCATCCGTTAAGCGAAGTGTTGTCTGATGACACCGCACGCTGTTCTTGGATCGTCATGAACGCTCCGTTGACGCCAAATATCTCGAAGTTGTTATCGCCACTCGCTCTCGAGCTGCTCCGCTGCTCGTTGACGCCGAACTTGGAAAGTGTCTTTCTGTGGCATCTGTTACGGGCGTCTGCGCTTCGAATTTCAGCTCAGGGTATACAACAGAGTTATAGCTCAGCGAGCCCGTGGGCGCCAGCGGGCCAGCATCGACGCCATTGCGCATGCGCAGTACAACATGCGCAATGGCGTCTACGCTATCCCGGGGCTCTATTCTGGACACGCATGGCGGCTGCACGGCCGCCATTATCCGCCATGTTTACTCTCTGATTGGCTGTCGAGAGGTCACGTGTTTTGAAATTTGTGCCGGGAAGCGGAAGTTTTGCGAAATGTCATTTTGCGTTTTCATCAAGATGACGAAACGTGACGTGGAGCTGCAAATTTTATGGACTAATACATTTTTTTGCTCCTTGGCAGATATATGGTGATGTTAGCGCTTCAAAAAGAATGTGAGCGGTAGCGTGCAAAAGCCAGTGCAATGCATCTGCAATTGCGCGAATATGTGGTGGCGATTCAAGATATGCGCCATGCCAGCTTGCTGATTGGCTGAAGGAATATCTCGTAGGGAGCGTCACAGGAAGGGCTGTTTCGTAAACGTCATTTTGACGATGCGTGACGTTGCGCAGGGTCGCCATTGCTGAGATTTTCCGCCATAATTTTTGCTGCGGCGAGCCGCGCGAATTATGCTAATGGGCAGCCATATGCAATGGCAGCCAAGAGGAATGCGTATCGCCACATTTTCCCCGTCGTTTGGCACCACGAAAATCTTTTGTTCATAACGCGTGCTCATTGTATTTGCATCGCTCTCGGGTGGTGCTGGCATTTGTGTTTTGGGCCATCGTTTTTTAAAAGAACGCGTTTATACGAAATAATATTGGTTGAATATAGCAAAATTTCAGCAATGTTGTCCACTTTTCACTGCTGCATTTGTATTGTAATCGAGATTAATGCCTTTTCGCACAATCAAAAGTTATGACAACGGCCTCTTTCTAATTTATAAAAAGAAATGTACGCAAGGCGGCGCCTTGAAGTTTCCTCCTGCGGTGTGAGTAACCAGCGAAATGAACAAGAGATGGCAGCGCCGGCGCTTGCGTCGCTCTGGTGGATATCTCTGGCGCGCGCAACGCTATCGGTGATATTCGGCCGTTTCTCATCCAGCCGAGTCGGGCTGAGTCACTTGCGTTTCACGAAATAGCGATAACGTGGCCTAGAACGTGCGCGCATCAGCACTGGTAGGTCGCGTATGTTGTCTCAAGAAAGAAAACAAGCGCGTTGGCTCCAACATGCGATGACTCATTCCATTTTCCAGGGACACGCATCCGAGCTACTGAAGCAGACGACGGCTTGTACGCAGCAGACGACGGAAGCGAGAGCCGTTTTCGACAGAATAATCATACGCTTTGAGATAGCTGCTTTATTTTTACTGCGGAGGAAAACTGTTTTGCCTTACCGATAACGCTACATTGAGTGCCTTCATTTCAGTTTCTTAGGCGAAACGTCAAGTTGGCGTCACGTTATGTAAGCAAAACCGGGCCACCAGCGCCATTTTGTTTGCGTCGCGCCTACGTCACGCATCGAAGAAAATGGCGGAATGTCCAGAATAGCGCCCCCGCTGACTCGCTAAGCTATAACTCTCGAACAGTGATAACGTGCGGCTCTGTGCGAGCATGGGCTCAAACGTGTGTCTCGCTTTTGTCCTGTGTATAGTAGTGTCACACAACGGCGCGACGTGGGAGTGTTCTTCCTGCCACGATGCCTATAGGTCGATCTCGTAGGTGGTTACGTGTCACGTCGCATCCCAAAGCGCTTGCTGCCACTATGGAAGGATGGGAGAAACGGCGCGCTGTCACTCTCGTAACTATCGATATGAGACGGGACGCAAGTGTTGTAAGCGTCTCTAAGCGATATAGCTTGCACTAGGGAAGGTAGGGTATGGCAATACTGGTATTGGACATAAATTGTTAACGTAATCAAACATGGCTAGTTTTTGCGCTAGCATGTTTCTATAGGTTGTTATTTTCTCGTACTACGCGTGCATTTGTGGTCTAAGCGGTAGACCAACGGGCTGCTTTCTAGAGCGACCTTGGTTTGAATCGCGCCATCGGACACATAGTTTCTTTTTCTGTTATTTTGAGATCGAGGATACCCGGCCGGATGCTGGAATGCACGAACAAAACCAGCAGAGTAAGCCTATATATGCTTCGCAATCATAAAAGAAAAGGAATCGAAGCGCTACACGACAAATGGTGGCAACTCGAGTGCTGCAGCGGTGTGCCTCAACTGACGTCACACACGACAGTGGTCATCTAAACTTCGCGAGGCGTAGCTAACGCTAACGCGCATTTTATTAAATGCGAAGTCCTCGTACTACATTTGAGTGACTGCAGTGAGTTAGCACTGGCGCCTCCTTATCATTCGAAAGGCGGGAAACCATCGAGTCACAAAGAATTTTTATTACAATTGATTGTTCACCGACATATGTGTGAAACCCTTCCTCTTCTATGGCATGCTTCTCTACATCGCCGAAGTTCGTTTTGATCTACATGATGCCATTGCATTAAAATCCTCGCCACGACTCATATTACGCACTCGGGCCACAATAGCGGTATCCGCTTGGACAAAGTACACTGAGCCCTTGTTATAACAATATCGCTTTATTCGAAATGTCGTTGTATACGAAGTTTGTTGGTTTCTTACGCTGCAATGAATATTTTATAATTTCTCCGCTTTGAAGGAACTGCATGCTGCTTGTAGCAAAGCCGATTTTCTCTCCCGATCACTTCGTTAGAACGACTCCTTACTGTATTAGAAATTACAATATGCAACCCCGCCCCCAGAAACAGCCGGCGCTCTTAAAGACACAGCGAGAAAGGTTTAGATGAACAAGACCTGCGGATCAGTATCCCCTAGCTGAAAGCGGTTGTGTAAACGATCGGAAGCCTTGCTTAGAACAGGTTGTCGACCGCAATCGTCTTATTCCGTGCTTTTCGATCGAGAAAACAAAAAAAAAATGGGCAAACGCGGGTCACCGGGCACCGAGCCGACGGGCAATAAGCGTGCCGCGAGTTCTCGACGGCCGTGTTGACGCGGTGCAAACAAAATTATCTCACCGAAAGCAAGCCATCCGCCTAAGTAACGCGTCGCGAAAGCCTCGCCTGTTGACTCAATAGACGAGCTGGGTTCGCGCACACTGTATCCGAGCAAGCGCCATTGCAATGCACAGCGCGTGCCTCTGCGGGGGACATACAAGTGGCAGGCAAACATGGCGTCCGACGCCGCACTGCTCAACGGAACGACCGAATCGTCCAAGAAGAAACACAAGACATGGAACTGCAGCAACCGGGATCGGTGGCTCGGAAAGGTATAGCCTTATGAACGATGTCACCCCTGCTTCTTTGGTAAGAGGGAAAGGAGAAGCCTGGGGAACAGGGAGCGAGGCTAATGTGGCCGAGAGGGCCCGGAGCAGCGGCGAGTTAAGAGGACAAGGCACTCGTCAACCGAGATCAGAAACGGCGAGCCGATGGGAGTTTGGATGGCGGCCCCCGGGCAAACAAGCGTCGTCCCCTAGGCCACCCGTCGCCTCCTGTAGACGGCAGCCGGAGACTGCAATCTTGGCCGCCGGCTACAGGAACAAGCGCAAACGAAGCCCGGATCAAACAGACGCCAAAACATAGCGACGCAAAAGAGGCGATGTTGCTTCTCGTTGCGTTCCCATGCCAAGAACGAGCGCGGTAAAAAGAAAGCGCGCTCTGAATATCTCTCCACATAAGTTGTACTAAGTAGGCGGAAAACCTTGGTCACTGTGTTTCTCTTGAGTACGTGTGCGTTACGGATACCACTTACTTAGTCAAACTTACGTGGGACAATATAGCAAAAGTGATGTAGATTGATGGTGTCCAGCAGCTGTAATGAAGGAAGAGCTGACCCTCGAGGACAGACGTCGTTTCTCCTTAGCAAGCGAAATATTTGTTTTTATATTTCAAATACGTTCCGCTTACCTTGCAGAAATTATTTTTAACTAAGTTTGCCGTGCAGTGTGATTCATGTGCCAGCTGGAAGCGGAAAAAAGATTGCAAATATTTTTTTCATTTACCGAAATGAAACGGCGCTGCCCCTAAAATCGCAAAATATATTAAACGGCGTCGCCAATATTACTTTAAATTTATAATTTTCCCAATTTCCTTGATATTCACTTACACACAATAATAAATATGTGGAACCACGTTCCAATTAACCAGCTGCTGGTTTCCGTGGCAATATTGCACACACCCATATCTATTATCCAGAATATTGCTTCACGCACCTCTGCCTGTAACCATATATGCGCGACACTGTTCCGCATAACGTGTTATTATTTCACTAGAACACAGTTCCAGATATTTGGAACGTGTATTTCAGAAAGAAAGTAAGTTCTATCGTGGAACGTCGTTTCATTTATTTTGTGATTGTATGCGAAACCTCGTTCTATTTAGGTAAAAGGAAAATATTGGTAAATGTGTTTCCACTTCTATAGTTAAAATTTAGGTGGAACTCTATTAGGTACTTGAAGTGCAAAGACGCGTTGCACTGCTGCCGCAAAGCGAGACCTGCCGTGTTAAACGCGATTTGCCACGGTGCCTCACGCGTGACCTCAGCCTTCCTTCCTTTGCATCCCAGAAAGAGTGGCTTGACCACTAGCCATATGCAAGCAGCTTGCTTCAGAAAAAGCACACAGCCGTTTTTGTACCTATTAAAGGGGTCCAAGACAAATTGAGGCCATTTGCATAAACAAGCGTAGCGTGCGCAGAATGCGGCTGTAATAATGTGTGCCGATGGTGGACGCGTTGTGCGTTTAACGAGTTCCCGCTCCCCTTATTAATTAAAGAGTGTAAACGCTGGCTTCAGCGCTGTCACAGTAATTCCTGAACCGAAGTGATCCCTGTTGTGTCCCTGTCCACCCTCTCTCTCTCTCTCTCTCTCTCTCTCTCTCTCTCTCTTGAACACACACACGCACAAAAGCGCACCCATTGTTTTTCCAGTTGCCTCAGCTGCTACTGCCGTGTTCGAGGTCAGCTGTTCGTTCTCGGCCGCGGCGGCCGTATTTTAATTGGCGTTGAACGCAAAAGGCGATTGCGTGATAACATTTAGACACTTCCTAAAGAACGTGATGTCGCTGGTGAGTCATTTAAAGGACAGCGTTACTATATTCGCGAAAACTTTCTGGCGCAGTGAAGCAAGAACTACGAGGGCGGAGCTTCCGCACGGGTGTTACTGCGCCAAGTTGTCCGGCAGCGTTCGAAAACGCTTTTGGCTTCCTGGTAAAGATGCTGAATCAGCGTAGATCCCACATGCGACCGACAGCTTCGCATTCAGCTTCGCAAGAACAGAAAGATAAGTCAAATTTAATAACCTTCACTGGTGCATTTTTTCTCAGTTTTGCCGCTGTAAATGCCATAAATTAGATGTTTGTGTTCTCTCATCCCGATATTAAAACTATCGCTGATGGCAATGTGGAACTTTCTTTTACGGAGTTATGTGTGCCTTGCCCCTGTTGCTTTCCCTCCATTACCAGAGAAAGTTGTCCGCGATTCAAATGGCCTGTGAAGTGCAAAAGAACAGCTGAGGACTCGTCCACGAGGTCAAATGTATCCGACAGCTCTCATGACAATGTTCCGATTATTGTCGCGAAGAGGCCGTAGTTATATCACCGTAGCTAAGGTAAAAGACGTACGTCAAATGCGAAACGCAATGTCATGAATGAGAGGAAGAAGTTTTCTTTCTTGCTTGAAAAGGAAGGCGGGGTTCAGAAGAATGTGGGCGCACACTTCATCGCCCGTTCGTGCCGTACAATGTAAGCGATGTTGCGCGCGACGAAAAGCGACCCGTGCACGTGGGTTAGGCTTAACCCGGGCCTTGCAGTTCTGCAACGGAGCATCGCGCCACCACATCTGCGGTTCCCGCACGCCGTCTTAACTTTGCAAACCCATTCCTCGCGCTTCATTTACATTGTTCTCCCTCAACCCCCTCCCCCCCCCCTACAGGCACCCGCCTAATGCAGCTCAACTCATCCGAAGCTCATTTTGCGCCCCATTTGCGCCGCCACGCCAGTCTTTAGCGCAATGCTGCGACGCATCGTCGTTGCTTCTTGAATAGCGTCTAGCGCGTTGAAAGTACTTAGCGGTGCTCCTCCCAGCTCTCGGAGACAAAAATAGAAAAAATAAAAGGAAGCGAGAGCGACCCACATCAACGATACATCCTGTTGCACCCTTAACATCATGTGCCATTTCTCGTTTTTATCGTAAATGTTGTGTGATATTGATCCTTGTATTGAGGACTCGGGATTTAAATTCTCCGCAGACTGAATATGTTGTTACTAGCGTTTGCCTCGGCATTGTAGCTGGCTAAAACAACGGATCTCAAACCGATCTATCAGACATTCCTCGTTAACAAACCTTTTCTTTTGTTTAATCTGTACGCTAAATATTTCCTTCCCTAAATACATTGCGTAGGTTCACCTTACTCGCGTGGCGAGGCGCCGATGAACGTTGATCACGTACTCCTGGGCTGCATGTAAAACGAGTTTGCTTGGCACTGCTTTCGCATAAAAAAAAGTTCTAGTGCGTGGTCCTCTTGTACAGGTGCTTCGAAGCTGATGACATTACTAACGACAACACACTTCCTCTTTGAGTCTCTGTAACTCCACTACAGTTACGCAATCACCAAGCTTCCTGGACTACATCATCCTTACCCACATATGAAGGGATTACTGATCCGGGCATTCTTTGTCCACGATCTGCCAGTCGCTTAGTGGCACAGTCGTAATTCTCTCTCTCTATCACTCCCCAACTGCCCCCCCCCCCTTGTAGTCATAATCATCATCAGCCCTTTCTTTTTTTTTTTTTTTTGTTCGCTGAAGGACGAAGGCTTCTCCCAGCGACATCCAATTACCTGTCTTGCGCAAGCATCGAGCCTACAAATTTCTTAATTTCATCCCCCCCACCAAGTTTTCCGCGTCATCGACTGCGGTTTTTCTTTCTTGACGCCCATCCTGCAACTCTAATGGCCCACCAGTTATCTGCCCTACGTATTTCATGGTGGCCTGCCCAGCTGCATTTGTTTTCTGTTAATGTCAACTAGAATATCGGCTATCCCCGATTGCTCTCTGATCCACACCGCTCTCTTCCTGTCGTCCCTGCGTGTCTCGACTACACTCTTAGACAAAAATAATATTTGGGGTTTTACGTGCCAAAACCACTTTCTGATTATGAGGCACGCCGTAGTGGAGGACTCCGGAAATTTTGACCACCTGGGGTTCTTTACCGTGCACCTAAATCTAAGCACACGGGTGTTTTCGCATTTCGCCCCCATCGGAATGCGGCCGCCGTGGCCGGGATTCGATCCCGCGACCTCGTGCTCAGCAGCCCAACACAATAGCCACTGAGCAACCACGGCGGGTCACTCTTAGACAAAGGTACACCCTTCGGGGTCTATATCTGCCACACGACAATAATCGTCATCTGCCTTGCTTGCGTTTCCTTTTTCGAAAACACCACGCCCGCTACTTTCCTGTCGGGAATGCTATACCATGCTGATAGCGCGCATGCCGTACGTTACTGGGAAGTACCGGGCTCGCCGCGTTAAAGAAAGGAAATGCGGACAAGACAGATGACGATCATTGTTGTGTGGCAAAAGGTTGTAATTTTGCTTAAGAGTGCAGTTCTAGGCAATACCCCTGCCGTTCCTTCTCCTTCTCTCTGCCTCTCCCGTTTGGCAGGTTTTCATTCTGGTACATTGGTACACCATTCCGTTTCGCATATGGCTTCCTTAGGTATACTACATCACTGTCGGGCATTTTGGACGCTCATCTAAACGACTGTGTCCAATGTCCAAGCCGAGTTCCTGCGACGCCGAACGCACGCGCGTGCGCACGCACGCACGCACGCACGCACGCACGCACGCACGCACGCACGCACGCACGCACACACACACACACACACACACACGCACGCACACACACACACACACACACACACACACACACACACACACGCACGCACGCACGCACGCACACACACACACACACACACACACACACACACACACACACACACACACACACACACACACACACACACACACACACACACACACACACACACACACACACACACACACACACACACACACACACACACACACACACACACACACACACACACACACACACACACACACACACACACACACACACACACACACACACACACACACACACACACACACACACCAGCACACACACACACAGAGAGAGAGAGAGAGATCTGTTTTACTATAAACAGGACGCGCAGTCGTAACTCAACGCTATAATACCGATGGCACTGCGCGGACCCGCAGGCGACGCAATACCGCTCAATATGGTCGCGTCGTCGTAGTCGTGCATTTCCGGACACGGCATTTCGCAAGGCGCAAGCCTCGGTACGAACAGGGCTGCTCATCTTCTGTCACGCCGGAAAGCTACTGCTGCTTGCTCGAGCGAGCCGAGGAAAGAAAAAAAAAGCGCTAAGAAAGAAAGAATCACGGAAAACTAGACATGAGACGGGTTTATGTGGGCGTCTCACCGTGACTGCCGCGTATATATAACAGCAACATTGCGGGGAAGACGCATGCGTCGGCAACGGACGGACGGAATCACGGGAAGGCACCAGCGTGAAGCAACGCGCTGCACGAATAGAGCGATGTAGAGAGAGGCGGGAAAGGAGGAAATGAGTCGATGATGGCAGTGCGCGTTGGTGAAATACGGAGACCGCGGGATTGAAACAAGAACAGGCAAGGGAGGTCTACCACAGTGACGTGTGGTTTGCTATCATATGCATGGGGATGAAGGATTAAAAGAAAAAAAGAAAGCCGAGGAGATAGCTTGTTCGCTTGAGCAGTATAATAGACGCAGGGTGTCTGCGAGCGTCTTTTCAGGTCCTCTGATTTCAGAAAAGTCATGACAGCATGCGCAGCTTTCTCGGTCGAATACGAATGAAACCAAGTGCCCAGAATGTTTGCCTCAGTGATGCTTGCCAGTCCAGTTGGCTTAACGCGCTCCGAAGAGACTGACGTTGGACGTGAAAGCGACTGCAGTGGCAGAGGAGGTGCTTGATGGAAAATGAGGAAAGCATTGCGGAAAGGATACCATAGCGCAATATGGCGGATACGTTTGTGTGAGTCATCTACATCGTGGCATGGAAGAAGAATGAGAGAAAAGGACAGCAAGATATATTATTCAGGGAAGGACAGAGAGGTCCGCCTGAGCTAGCGTGCTCTGGCCTGCTGCTCTGCACAGAGTAAAAAAAATTGAAAGGGGAAGAAACGAGGGAAGGAGTGAGGGTGAAGACAGATTAGTGCGATGCCAGGTGCACACTCGGGCAGCACTGCTAACAGCATGATCCCACAAAGACAGGGAGACTGAAGTACGATAAATGTTTGACTGTGGTGAATGCGGTTGTTTTTTTTTATTTATTTATTTATTTACAAATACTGCAGGCCCTATTCGGGCCCAAGCAGGAGTGGTTACATCAATAGTAACAAACAAGGCTAGAAATAATAAAAAAAAAACAGAATACAGAACAATAATAAAGATATATAGAATATAATATACAGGAACATCAGCCTTTGAAATTTAGACCTATGAACATGAATACGATATAGGAACAACAGTTGTAGTTTGCAACTCAACAACAAGTACTGACAAACCATGTACACACAACAGGTCACTCAATTCAGCATGTTCACCTAATTTTATTACAAAACACAGACAATGATTAATTAATTTCTTTCCCTATGTGCATGCTATTAATCAAAAGAAAAACCATTCACAAGATGAACAAACGATTGTGTGGTATTAGCACTAACTATTTCTTGTGGTAATTTATTCCACAATGAAATAGCATGAGGAAACAGGGAGTATTGATGCATGCTAAGGTGACTGAATGGTTGCCTAACTGTTTTGTTGTGTTGTGTACGGGCAAAGCGTATTGGCGGCTCGGTTATGTGACGTTCGCGCTGTATGTTAAAGTGACCATGGTAAAGCTGATAAATAAATTTTAATCTGGATACCATTCTGCGATGATCGAGTTTTTTCAGCTTCGCTTTGTCTCGAAGAACTGATACGCTGGAGAAGCGAGAATAGGTAGAATAAATGAACCTCAATGCCATGTTCTGCACCCTTTCTATTTTTTTAATTAAATATTGCTGATACGGACTCCAGATTAGGTCCGCATATTCTAATTTTGGCCTAATGAGAGCTTTGTATGCTGTTAACTTTACAGCAGGTGACGCATGACGTAGTTTTCGTTTTAAAAATGCCAGCTTTTTCAGTGCGTTACTGCAAACATTATCTATATGAGGTTCCCAACTCAAATTACTTGTGAGTGTAACACCCAAATACTTCACCTGGTTAGTTTTTTTAATATAAGCATTTTTAATGGTGTAAGCAAATTGTAAAGGTTCTTTTTTGTTACTAAATGTTATGCTTGCCGTTTTCGAAGTATTGAGTTTCAAGCCCCATTTATCACACCATGCACTGATTGATTGCAATGCATCATTTAGTCTGACTTGATCAGCGTGTTGATTTATGCTGGAATAAAGGACACAATCGTCCGCAAACAGTCGGATCTTTACAGGAGGTTGCACTGAAAAATAGGTGTCGTTGATATAGACCAGAAACAACAATGGACCGAGCACCGACCCCTGTGGTACTCCTGAGTGTACATCTAGTGTATCAGAGATGCAGTCGTTAACGGCCACGTATTGTTTCCTTGAAGCTAAGTAACCTGCTATCCAGCGAACAATGTTGTCTTCAATACCAATAGCATGCAGTTTCGTTACTAAATCATCATGTGGAACAACGTCGAACGCTTTTGAAAAGTCTAAAAACACTGCGTCAATCTGACCCTTCAAATTTAGGGAATTTACGAAATCATCGGTTATCTCGGCTAGCTGAGTTGCAGTGGACAGACCGGACCTAAAGCCATGTTGATTGTCATGAAGCAGTTGGTTATTTTCTAGATGTATCATAATCGCCTTAAATATAATATGTTCTAACATCTTACAAATTGTGGATGTTAGGGAAACTGGTCTGTAGTTGTTTAATTGTAATGGTGATCCAGTCTTGTGAATTGGGACTATCCTTGCGGAGCGCCAGTCATCGGGTATCACACAAGATTCTAACGAGACTGTATATATTTTATACAAATACTCTGCTACCCAGGTCGCATATCTGTTAAGAAACACGTTTGATATTTCGTCAGGACCGGGTGATTTTTTTATATCAAGTGTACGCAAAAGGTGAAGAATGCCCTCCTTGCTTAAGTTTACTTCAGGCATCGGTTCAAGAAGTGCATAAGATGGCAAATGTGCGTGTGACGCCGTCAGCGTGAAAACGGACTGGAAGAATGCGTTGAATTTTTCAGAAATTATGGAGGGGTCATCGATGATTACGCCCGATTCGTTTATTTCTGTGATACCGCTTTTATCTTTAGACAAATAACGCCAAAATTTTTTGGGTTGTTCTAACATGAAAGAGGACAGAGTGCAGGAAAAAAATTGGTTTCTTGCTGCGTGCACTTTTTCCTGAAATGTTTGTACAAGACTTGGAAGCTGCTGTTTGTCACCACGTTTGCGACAGCGTTTAATCTTGCGTTTTAGATGAATCAAGTCACGATTCATCCATGGGTAGTCCCTGTTGACACGTTTCTTTTTTAAAGGCACATAACTGCGCTCACAATGAAATATCATTTCTTTAAAACATGACCATAGCTCCTTGACATCTCTTATTTCATTAAAATATGGGAACATGGATTCCATATAGCTGACTACTGCATTGTCATCCGCGTGCGTGTAGTCCCTGATAAAAATGTCAGAAGGCTTGACGGGTGATCGTGAGCCAGAAATAGGACATGTTAACACGAGTAACTTATGATCAGATATCCCATCTCTGATACTAACAGAGCAGTTTGGGAGCGAACTGCTTGCAAACGCAAGGTCAAGAATAGAAGAAGAATTGGAAATCCTGGTAGTTTCGGAAACAAGTTGGTTTAAGGAAAAGGTAAACGCAGTTAGTAGTAGAGGCTCAGCATTTTTAGAATCCTTGCCGTCGTGGGAAAGACTGGACCAATTAATGCCGGGTAAGTTGAAATCGCCAGTGATAAGGATGTTTGAGCGTGAATTGGTATTTCGCAGCAAGTAATCATATAGTGCTTCTATATACTCAGGGGGAGCATTCGGAGGACGATAGACACCACACAAAGTTATATTCTTATCGAAAAATTTCAATTTGCACCATATGCTTTCGTGATTGTTGATACCATCTAAGCGAGTAAATTTAATGTTGTTTTTTATCGCAATTGCAACTCCGCCACCACGTGATCCTCTGTCTCTACGGATTAGTGTGTAGGAAGATGGAACTATTTCACTATTTTGCACATCTGAATGTAGCCAGGTTTCTGTAATCACTAAAACATGTGGCTGATAAGTCAAAATTACATCTTCAAGTAACTGTACCTTATTAAGAACGCTGCGTGCATTGAGTGAAACAAGCCGGAGCGTCTTGCTAGACACTTGTCATTTCTTAGCTCTCTGACGGGTGGTCGCACGAGTGGACTGAGAAGGCAACTGTTGGGATTTCGCAGACGCAGTGGATTGGGATAACTCTACTCTGCAATTTCTAAGTGTGTCCCATACATACAGCTTGCCATCGACTTTCAGCTTATCAAAAACTAGTGAAACTTTAGAACCACTGTCCTTTGCTTCAGCGGCAGACCGCCATAATTTCGCACGTATATCGCGAATCTTTTTAGAAAAGTCCTCCGAAATGGCTATTTCCGTACCTTTTAGTTTGAAGCACGAAGACAGAACCTTAGTTTTGTCGATGTAGTTATAAAACCTCAGAATGATAGGACGCGGACGCTGTGTGTTTTTGGCGCCAATTCTGTGGATGCGCTCTATGGAATTGATTTCAACACCCAGGACGTTCTTGAAAATTTCTTCGTTTACTTTCCGTTCCAGTTCTTTTGAGTCTTCTCCCTCTTTTTCTTTTACGCCATAAACCAAAATGTTGTTGCGCCGACTTCTATTTTCGAGGTCTTCGACCTTTGCAGTTAACTCAAGAACTAGTTTGGTAGCGTTGGTGACGTTGGTTGTAGCGATGGTGATGTTGATAAATGAATTGATCAACGTATGCTGTCCCACGCATCCTGTGGGCATTCGGCGGTTAACTACACTGCGTGCGGGAGGGAGGAGTAGAAGGACATAAAGAACGCAAGAAAAATGGAACATAACAGTTTATAGGGAAGCCATGCAGCGGCGCTCTTAGCTTTTTCCCTACAACGGCGATAAACAGCTGCCATTTTGCCCCATGGCAGCTCGCATTGTAGCTTAACCACGGCGATTCTGCCGGTTACGGCTCTAACGTGTCAAAGAAATAACTTATTGTGCTGCTGAATAAACAAGATGTTGATAGTTTTCTGGACATGCGAGGAAAAAAAAGTAATTGTTTTCGGGAGATGCTAAAGCAAGGGAACGTTCCCTGTCGTTTGCGCGATATCAACGCGTCTCGTACCTTCGCCGCTTCGAACTGCCCCCCTGCGTGCAGGGCAACATTACGGCGAAGGGATAAAGAATTACAACGAAGGATAGAAAACGAGCGAGGGTGGAAGGGAAGGAAGGAAAGGGGGCTTCCAGAAAGGATCACGAGAAGATACGAGCGAGGTTTCACGACGCTCTGGGGACGATCGGGTGCGATACCGAAAGGCTTCGGGCGACGGCGCTTTCCAAGTGCACTCGTCAGGCTTTTCTCGCTGTCGCGGACTCGCCGAGAGGCCGCTCGGTCGCGCCTGTAATTACACCGCCATCGGGTGGCAGCGGGACACTCATTAGAGAGGGCGAGCGAGAGAGGACAGAGGGAAAGGGAAAGGAAGACGGCGACTGGAACGAAGGAAGGAGAAAAAACTACATGAGCAGAATGGGAGAGGAGGAGGGAAGAGGAAACATCGCCAGGCGGGAGCATGCGCAGCATCGATTGGTCGCCCCCCCCTCTCCTCTTTCTCCCCTTCCACGGCGTGGCCGGAGCCGAAGCCGTAGCCGCGGCCACCACCACCACCGCCACCGTCGCCACCGTTGCGTAGCCATTCGTTGCTTTTCTTTTTCGCGTTCTTTTTTTTCTATGTGTCTTCTTGGGCAGAGGAGCAGCGGTGGCAGAAGCGCGGGAGAGCAATACAGCCAAGCTACGCAGCGCAGCGACCAACCGACCGACCGACCGACGGACGGACCCTGCTGAGCGAGCAAGCGACGAGCGTTTACTGTTTTATAGCGGGCGTTAGCTTCATCGACTTTTTCTCGTGCTTCAGTTCTTCCGCCCTCTCTCTCACTATTTTTTTATCGTATTCTCTCCACAGCCCAAGGCTAAATCACATGTATAAAAAAGCGGGTCAGATGAAAACATCCGGTTACTACTGTGGCGAAATTTCGGGAGCGTCGCACGCCTTTCGGCGGCCCCTACTGCTGTCCCATTCTCCTCTCCTTCGCTGAGCTTTCTTTTCTATTAAATTTTTTTTTCATTCCTGACGCCGTAGTAGCTGCACTTCTCGCCCGTTCGGTTTGCGTGCACAATATGACTCCGGTTAAATTGAACTGGAAGCGACGCGGAAATTTCCCTGTCAAATCGAATTTTGAATGGCCCGACTACGAGGTACACATTTTTAATGCACGATAATTCTTAAGCACGATGCGTACGTGTCGGCACGGTTTAGGACTGAAACCCACACTTGGAAAAGCTCTGTACCGCGCGTTTCTGACGCATTATCTGCGAACGACTGTAAGCGTACCCAGATGGTTTCCCGAAGAGCCTCAGAACAAATAAACCCTGTCTGTCGCAGTTGAGACAATCCTCAAAACTCACGGTGCCGTTTCTGTGTCATTTCGTTTTGACATGTTTTGCTCTAAAAGAACTAGCCCCCGTGTTATTCATAAGTTGCAAAGCCACCGCACGATGAGAAGCGTCCGTGTTTCATTAGATACGAGGAATTGCTTTCACTGCAGTTTTGTTTAACCCGTGCGCTTAAGTTATCCGAATTATTCATTTAGTGGGCTTGCTATAGTGTGCCATACTGAAGAGGATTGTTGTGACGCATGTACACGCTGAAGGGTGAAAGAAGAGGCGAGTCACACAGAGCTAGCTAATGTAAATTTGAATATTCTAGGTGCGTAGTGAACCGCTTAATAAATATAATGCCGAGTATAAGTAAAATGGCAAAATCGTTAAAGAAATAATTTAAAGATAAAAGAACAACCAGCGAATGTGAATTCAAAATTTGCTCCTGTCGCAGTCTTATTCGATACACTCTACAACGGGGGAGAGTAATCGCGAACTTCGTTCCCAACGTGCAAGCTTCCGTGTAGGGTCCTGCCACGTTCATCAATAACTCAACGCAGTCATAAATTTCTTGCTGCTCTCTGGGTCGGTCTTCGTCCTGCTCGATTCTCCCCGGCCCTACGACTTTCCGTTAAGCCTTTGACCTTTAACGGTTCACTTTACGTGAGGGTTTCGCTCATCCGAATGTGTTACTCATCTACACCTCCCTCTCCCCGTATACTACGTATGTCTTTGTTGTGTCCTTCGTGGTCCAGCCCAATTTCAATCAGCTCGTCGCCTGCGGCGGTGGGTTGCGGGACGGCGGTAGCTGCTTGTCAGCCCGTCACCGCCATCTGCGCGATTTTCCTCTTTCCACTTCTTTTCGTGACGGTGGTGGCAAAAATGACATCGAACAAGTGGGCGAGGGAAAGGGGGAGGACGGCCAGACAAGGGAAAGAGAACCCAGTTGTCCGCCGACCCCGTGCCATCAGAACACGCTTTCGCGAGCAATGCTGCTGTGACGAAAACCATGGCACCTGTTTTTGTTCTCTCGTTCGTCTACTTCTCTTCCCGCATGTGCTCTCCCCCTCCCCACTTCCTCTTTCCATATTTTCTTTCTCTCGTTTGCTTCGCATTCCGCGTCACCGATGCGTGAAGTGGAAGCAAAGTGGACGCGTGGCAGAGGCGGCGAGAGACGCCCCTCGCAGTAACAGCAACCGTTCACCCGTTTTTCTTTTCTTTCGTCAACTTTTCTTTTTGTTGACTGCTTGACTGACCCTGCTTTTGCGTATGATTGCCTTTCAAAATGCGCTTGACCATCGACGTCACCGAGCGTGAATAAAAACGGGAGGTGCAAAACGATAAAAAAAGTAAGAAAATAATATGAGGAGGACAAGGGGAGATAACAGCGAACGGTGCAAGCATGTTGCGTGTGTCGTAGCAGAAAAAAACAAAAAAAAAGAGAGGTGGCAATGTTCGGGCAAATGCTAGGAGACGCCACTTAGGTTTGTCTGCCTAAGCGAGCGTTAAGAATCGAAGCGCTATTTTTTTCTCCCTTTGTTTCTCTCTTCTTTGAGTCGGGGATGAACGACAGTCGCGTTTGTTCTACAAAACGGCCAGTGGCTGTGGTGCGCGCCAGGCTCAGAGTGCTCTGCGCCGTCCATTTCAGCGGATGGATTTAGGGCTACTACGAGTGAGGAACGACTTATGCGAGAGTGCTTCCACGTGCATCGTGCATTGAAGTTTGCCGCAGTGTCCAAGTAATACTGAACAAACAATACGTCTTTGTATATTCAGTTCGCGGGCGTGACTGCTTGTCTTGTATTTCTTTGTTCTCTTGCGGCCATGCATTCGAGGCAGTGAAGACAAGCAAATGTTTGCCGCAGAGATACGTCTCGACTATGGAGCATGAAGGTGTGGCTGTGTCATGTCCTGCCACGCCCTCGTGACTCGTTGTCCAATAGAATGTGATCGTCGTAAGTTCGCGTAACGCACTTAGCTGCCGTTTTGGTTGCCGCACGGGCCCATTTGTAGTTAAAGGGACAATAAAGAAACATAGTGTGTCGAGCTGGATTGAAAGATTAGGCTTCCATAATAACCAATTCGGCACCTTTGTTATGTCACATCAGCACTGGGTGGTTTAAGCGAGCGCGGCATTGAACGACGTCACGTGGTGATTACGTCAACTCCTCCTTTTTGCCGCGGGCGATTCCACTTGAGGAGCGCAGCAGCGAGAAACTTCTGTTGCACTTTTCTACGCAACGAAAGTCATGTATAAAACAATGGCTGTGGCTTAGCTAAGGTTAAGCCCAGGATGCGAAGCATACTAGCCTTTATTTTGGTTGTTGAACCACTGTTTAGCCTGGTGAACTGCTGTTGCTTGGCTATATTTGGTTCGGCTAGACGAAGAAACAACTCATGCGTTACTCTGCTTCGCCTTCAAGAGTGGAACGCGACAGCGTTCCCGTCGACCCGCCAATGGGTGCAAGACAACGGGCTACGGCGCAGCGACTACGCGCCCCGCATTGGACGCGGTGAGCGTTGAGCAACGCAGCGTTCGGCGCGGCAACGAAATGTGCGCCTGAGCAAGCGACGCACGCCTGAGCCTTAGAAACAGCTCGTTTCTAAGGCAACACCGCATTCACTAGAGGCGCTTTTGTACCGCTTTGAAGCATCGTACTCGTGGCTCAGTGGTAGCGTCTCCGTCTCACACTCCGGAGACCCTGGTTCGATTCCCACCCAGCCCATCTTGCAAGAGTTGAGCCAAAGCCACCTAGAAAATCAGTCTCTGTAGTACGCCGCAACCTTCGCTTCTCATTCCAACGAGCAGCTCTGTCTCCAGGAGGCATCTCACCTCGTGAGTGTCTAGCAGAGGCAAGCGCAGCTGCTTATATACCGCCGCGACGCCGCGAGCGACGGCGCGAGTTGCAGCACCGTTTCTCCTCTGTCGTGACGTCACGGTGTCACGTGGTATTGAAGGCGACACCGCCGCGCCTGAGGAGCTGGGTTGAGCTCTCGTAATATGCTTCGCATAAAAATTATGGGGTTTTACGTGCCAAAACCACTTTCTGATTATGAGGCACGCCGTAGTGGAGGACTCCGGAAATTTAGACCACATGGGGTTCTTTAACGTGCACCTAAAGCTAAGTACACGGGTGTTTTCGCATTTCGCCCCCATCGAAATGCGGCCGCCGTGGCCGGGATTCGATCCCGCGACCTCGTGTTCAGCAGCCTAACACCATAGCCACTGAACAACCACGGCAGGTGAAAGTCATGTATCGCCTCAGAGAAAACGATGATAGGCTCCTACACTAATAAATCTATCGATCTAACTCGGCTCAACAGTTTCCTTTCTCTGTAAAACGCACTCCTGGCTGACGGAGTGTACTCGGTACTCGGAGTGTATACCATCTCTTACAAGTGTACGCCGTCATGTACGCATGCAGACAAGCTGTACGCTCTTTATGCAGCTTGCGTACATTTGCACAGCGTGTAAGACAACTGCGCACTCGATGCTAGCTGGGTCTCACGGACGTTGGAGATAACTTCGAGATAAAAAGGACAGAGATAAGAAGGGCCTTCCTGATGTCTTATTTCTTTCTCTTGTCTTTTCTTTTTCTCTATGCCACTTTATACGCCTAAACGAACTGATGGGATCACATTGCCTACGAACAAAGGAAGGCTCGGTAGAGACATTCAGAAAGTTACACTTGCCTGCTAAATTTTTGAGTGACAAAAAGAAATGAGGTCAAGCGACTTGCGCTTTGTATGAAGTTCTTCCTGTTGAATTTAGTCCACTCGAAAACCCAGAGCTTTCGGCGTATAGAAATGTCATTCCAATTAAGCTGTGCTGATTGCGAGTCGGAAACAGTGCCTTCAGATTTGCATTTTCGCACTCATTTGCATGCCCATTTGGCGAGGCCAGATTAGAGAATTCGGGTAAACTGGATATCGCTCTCCTCGTTTACGGGGTAGAATTAGTTAATGTTAGCGTAAGGATGTATTGCAGCTTTGAAGCCTATTATTTACGTGTGTTCGTTGGCGATACTTCTTTTATGTGTATTCAACGTAAAGTAGATGTCGTGGTAATATCACTGCGCTTCCAAACGTTACAGGTTCATAAGAAGAACAGTCAGTTTTTTTCCCATTTCAAGGTAAATTCCACGGATTTAAGGCGTAGAATTCGCGTGCCTAATAAACTTGCTCGATTCATATTTTACAGTGCGAAAAATGCCACTTCTCCGTAGCGTGCATGCGCAAGAAAGCAAGTTCTTAGAAGGAAGGAAAAAGTGGAGAAGGAAAGGCAGGGAGGTTAACCAGTTTAGCTTAACCGGTTTGCTACCCTACACATGGTAGCGGGAGGGGGGGATGAAAGATGGGGAGGAGAGAGAAAGAGAGAGAGCACATAACACGGCATGCACATCGTCAGTTACAGTCCGCCACTCTTGCGCGGTACGTGACATCACTGTCACAGCCGCTTGTCCAATCCCGTCTCTTTACAAAAACAGAAGTAGTCCCTTCGTCACGTTTAGCTGCAATGTCTTCTATCGGCGATTTGTGAAAACAGTTGCAACTGACAATGGTCTATTGTCAAGGTGCGCTAGAACGGACGCCAGGGACTGTTTCTGAACATTATATTCGGGACAATCGCACAGAATGTGTTCCAGCGTCTCCTCGCAAAGACATTCATTGCAGAGAGCGTTGTCGGCCATAGATGTGTTGCATGATAGCCATTGCCAGCGTGATTACCCGATAGTCAGCAACAGGGATAATAGTCACTACTCGCGTGAGATGATGGTATCCTTCCTGAGAAAGGTGTTCCATCATGCACTTTACCTCTCGGAGCACTTTATGTGGAGTCCTAAGCATCTAATTAAACAGGTGTCATTATGTACTGATACATTACGTTGTGGAGTAACAGGTTATAGAAACGCTCCGCAGGCCAACCTCTCCGCCTCTTACCTCATAAGACACTCTTTTTAAATCTTTATTGCGATCAAAATAAATGGGGAGTCTCTCGCCATTTGCTGGCGACGGCTACCTGTTTCCTCTGGGCATAAATAAGCTCAAATTTCAAGAAATTCTTGAATTCTTGCATAACGTAGTGCCTACATAAAACACAATATCGTGAACCGATACCAAAGCTAAAACATTCTCTCGAAAAGTTCTCGTTGAAACAAAGTCCGCGGATGTCTGAGGTACGCAACTTTGCTTTTCACGCACCAAGAACGGTAACTATACACACGACACGGCTGAACTTCAGCATCTTCAAAAAAGCGTTAAAGTGCTTCCGTTGATTTGTGGTGCTTGACGGTCGTGGGCTTAACACTTCGGTAAGTGCAAAAAAAACCCGACGAGAATTGAATAAACGGAGTCCTTGTTCGACGCACCGTCTTTGTGTGCAGTGTGCTGGAGGCTTTCTTCTTTCTCCAGGAGCTCATTCGGATGTTCTGCCAATGTAGCCCAAATAGGCTACCTCGTCGTTCACGAGGGTCTGAATTCGCTAAACCTTTCGCTTTGTTTTCGTTAAAGAAGAACGAAAAAAAACTCGAAGAGCAGTAAGGCGGCCATTTCTACGCTCCACAAACGCCAATCGCGTTTGCCCCACTGTGTGGTTAGCAAAGCTCTCATTTTGCCCCCGGCTTTCTTGCTGTGCCGAGGAACTTTAGGTACAAATGGTTTCCGAGCGCACTCACTTAGCAATGCGGTTGATTTAGCGAAAAAGCACGCGCGCTAAGAAAGACAAATAAATTGGAAGAGAGAAGGGATCTAAAAAAAGAACGTGGACAAAGAAAAGAAGTAGCTACGTCGCCACCATCAGCACAGGAGAAGAAAGAAGTGCGCGAGGCGTTAAGTAAATATATATCTTCTCAAAGTAATCCCGCGCTTCCCGACTGTACTGTCTCGAAAGATCCAGACGACTTGGAACACAATTTCGAGTGGCAGCCACTTTTATCCCGCCGCTGCGAGAGCTCGCCTTTTGGAGAAGTTGTTTTTTCATTCGGCGAAACAACCGTTGCACCCTTTTCTACTTCCAACTATACACACGTTCCTTGTTGACTTCGCATTACGGAAACCTTTCAGTTTCTTCAGCTCGAGCGAGGGTGGCGAGATACATCTCGCACAGGGCTTCGCCGATCGCCGCCGCCGGCTTCCATTCTTCTTACGTGAAGAGACCCGAAGATGCTCTCCGAGAGATCTCCTTTTATTATTTCAGAAAACACAGTCCACTTCCGTCTGATCCCGCGCGAAAGATCTTCACTTTCTCCTTTCTCTTCCCCCCCTCCGTTTGGTACCGTACGCCTTGCCGAGGGAGGCCCTTTTCGTTCGGTTTTGTGCTCCTCTCTGTACTCAGCCGCCAGGGTATTTCTGTTCCTTTTTTTTTTGCTATTTTCCGGTCACTTTATGCGTTAGCTCTGTAAATATTTGCGCAGACGACCTCGGCGCCTCATGACGCTTACATAGTCTCACGCACACGACGTCTCCATTGTACGGCTTCAGGCTAGCAATCGTCGCTATAGCGGTGACTCGGCGAAGGACGATCGGCCAGAGTGTGGGGCTTCGACGACGGCTGGTCTGCACTCGCCTTTGCGTGATCTCAAGCAGGTGGACCTGCCGGGGGCAGAAATAAACGAAAAGAGAAATCGGGGAGAGAAATTCCATAACAAAACGGACAAATGCCGCGTATATATATATATATATATATATATATATGACGCGCCGCGGCTGGAGTGGCTCTGGAGTTCAGCTGCTGCATACGTGGACCCGGGTTGTATTCCCGACGGTAGCGGCGGCGTTTCGACTAGGGCGGGATGCAAAAAAAAAAAAAATGAAGAAACGCCCCTATATTTAGTTACATAGGTGGACGTTAATAGACACACTTGGTCTAAAGTAATGGGGAGGTCGGCGGCGTCTGCTGGCGAGTTCGCGGCGTCTGCTGGTGAGCCCGCGGTACCAGCGTGTGTGACGGGGATCACTGTTCCTACAAGGGGCGATGGCGAGCGACTACCAGTAAGGCTCGATGTCACGCTCCCTTGGGCCTTGTCTTTGCTGACACTGTGGCACGACTTCCCCGTGACGAAGGCCGATCTCGTCGTTGGTGGAACGAAAGCGGGAGAAGAAAACCTTAGTACCGCGCAAGATCGGCTGTGTGGCGACGATGCATGGCTACAATATGGCGCCAGAGTGGCGCACGTCGTCTGTGTGGAAACAAAGCGCTGCATCAGTTGAGGTCTGTCTGCGGCGGCTGCTCTGAATTGCACCCACACATGCTGCCCCTCGTGATCTCCCGATTAGCAAGGCAGACACGCCACACTTCACTCCGTTTGAAACGCGCCGCACGAGACAGATTGTCCTTGCCAGCCAATATATCGCGAATTGAAAACGAGTATAGAACTACGCTCAAATTTCGCATTATGGAGTGTCGTAATCATCAGTGAATTATTTTCCAGCAAGTGCATTGTTTGTGTGTCCGATGTGCTTAATAACATAGCAAAACACGTTTCGTGATTTTTTTTTTCTTGAGTGACTGTGAAAGTCGGTCATGGTTTAAGGAGCGATGCCAGAGATTAATGTAGCTTGCTTTCTATACAAACTATAGTTGCAATGAGGCTTACAAACGACAAGAGATTAAAGCTTGTCCACACAAGGAATCGCGCAACCGAATGACTCAACTCGATTCCCTGTTGTCGCATCAACTCGTCGCCCTGAAAATTGAGCGTTCAAGAAAGAACCAAAAAATCCATACACAGTCTGATCGGACATTGGGGGGCGGTAGTGTCGAAAGCATGTCCGGCGGACCTCCTTACTTTAGCATTACGTCGCGCACTGTTCATTTTGTTTTATTTTATTGGCTTCTTTAGACGCCGACAGTCACTCTGCTTTTCAAACCGCGATCCCCAGAACCTCCGGCGGTCCCTTTTCCGTTTGCGCTATAGAACTTTCGACAGGCCTCTTTTATTCGCGGAGGAAATCCGGACCCACGAAAGCGAGCGAAAAGGCGAAACATGTAAGAAATCGAGATCAGAGAAAAAAAGAAAAGAGAAAAAGTGTGAGCGCGCGACATACCTCAAAATATAAAAGGGTAAATAAACGGGGCGTTGGAAAGGTGGAGCCCGGAGGTAGATGACGCTCGCAAGCGAAGCCACACAAAGAACGAAAGAACGATGGCGAAACCTCGGGAAGGCGGCGGAAACTTGAAGAAACGATCGAAGCGCCCTCCACGAGAAGGATGAGAGGCCGGTGACGATGCAGTAGTGTGCGACGTCGCCGCAGCCGGAGACGAGGCTCTCACCCGAGACAGCGTCGGATGCCTGTCGGCGGTGGCGCTGCTGTGAAATATAACGCAGCTCGCGCGACCAGCAGCTCGTCTTCGAGCAAGCCCGAGACGGCAGCTGTGGAGGGGCGGCTTTCAAAAATAGATCGACTCCTACTCGGCGGAACCCGCAGCACTCTCTCGAGAGGCTCGGCTATCGGCTGCGCCGCGAGCCGCATCCGTCACAAGCCGCTCGCGCCGCGGGTGGCGGAGCAGGCGACGCGGAGGTGACGGGAATGCAAAGAACGCGGCGAAGGCTTCCGCGCGCAAGCCCCTTCGCGGGATTTCGTGTTGATAGCAATGTTGTTTTATTCTTGTTTCCCCCCTGGTGCATTTTTTCTGGTGCTTCGCTTTCGCGATTCGGTGATTCGCCTTTCATCTCTCCATTTGTCTTGCCAAAGCTCTCGAGTGGACGCGCGCGCGCGTGCGCGCGCGCACACACACACACACACGCATACATACATCCATACATACATACATCCATACATACATACATACATCCATCCATCCATCCATCCATCCATCCATACATACATACATACACACACACACACACACACACACACATATATATATATATATATATATATATATATATATATATATATATATATATATATATATATATATATATAGATAGATAGATAGATAGATAGATAGATAGATTGTGTGTGTTTGTGTGTGTGTGTGTGTGTGTGTGTGTGCGTGAAGGAAGGAAAAAGTTAGGAGAGCGTTAAGTAATGCAGCCAGCCTTGCCAAGAGAATGTTCCGTGGCGCTAGTCCCTTTTCTCGCTGTCGGCCCAACTAGTGACCTCTTGCATCGAGTTCACGGAGCAAGAATCGAGATTTGCAGAGACGTTTTGGTTCCCGGTAGTTTTTTATTCCGCGCGCGCTTTTTTCGGCTGCCGTGTCGTGGCTCTGCCTGCAGAGCGAGAGCACTAAACCCAACCGCGCAATTGTGGCTTCAGTCGCGTTGCGGGATGCTCCCTCCTAAATTTTTTTCTTCCTCCATGTGTATACATATGTGTTTCGGCCCCTTGTATGCACATATATATAATATATAGGGGCTAGATAGATGTGGCGAGGCCGGGCCTCCCGAGTATGAAACTGCACGGGCACAAAGAACACAACCTGCACAAAGAAGGTCTCAATTCCAAAAGATTATGCTGCAGTTGACGGAGAGTATGCACACCTAAGAGCCATCAGACGCCGATCCGAAAGAGCGTACAGACGCAGCGGAAACTTAGAAGCATACATAAACGCTCAGAAAATACACAATGTAATGCGCAGACGCATCGAAAATTTAGGCAAATGGCGCTGGCGTGATTTTTGAGGCACGCTGTCTCCTCACACATCTGTCCCACGAATTTTTCTAGTAATTCGTTCTTTAAGCGGACCTGTAACATAGAGCTTCCTATTTCGTGCTCTCGCTGTAGTTCAGGTCCCGTGTGAGATAATAGTCGCAGATGAATTTTGTGAGCTTATTTCCAGACCTGCTTTTTCATCGCAATGTGCAGAATTTGATATTTCAGTAGTGTTAGCTAAGCAGAAAATTACAGCTTGCTACTGGGCCCAACATCCTCAATTAGATCATAGTTTCACATTAAGCGAGCTTCAATGTGCAATTTCATCATGTCGCCAAAAGTCTGCTGCTGGGCCGGACGGCATTACGTACAATGTGTTAAGAAACCTCGGACCGACAGGTACAAATGCTCTCTTAGACATATATAATAATTTATGAATAGCAGAAACTGTACCTGACTCTTGGAAAGTCGCTCGAATCATACCAATTTTAAAACCGGGTAAGACGCCCTTGTGCCTTGAATCCTTCCGCCCAGTTAGCTTGACAAGTTGTTTGTGCAAAGTAATGGAGAAAATGATTGACGCGCGACTTCAATGGTGGTGTAATAAAACGGATGTATTGTCCAACTACTTGGTAGGTTTTAGGAAACATAGATGCATAACGGATGCAATTTTAGATATAGTAATTTGTGTGGAACACGAGCGTGTAGGTGGAAACATGACTATAGCAGTATTCCTAGACATCAAGAGGGCATTTGACACTGTTAGTCACGTTCATGCTCTGCTAAGCATGTTGGAACTTGGACTGCCCGGCATGGCCTTGCGATGGATTTCTGAATTTTTGTCAGGTCGCAAAATATTTGTTCAGACGGGTGAAGGAACGAGTGCTGAGCATGTCAAACAGGGAGTACCAAAAGGAAGCGTACTCAGCCCCTTTCTTTTTAACTGCGTCATGACTGATTTAGCAAGAAGACTGCCATCACAGTTAAAGTTTTCATTGTATGCAGATGATGTGTGTATTTGGACATCTGGGTCTAATGCTCAACTACTTCAGATGGCATTGCAAGACGGCATAAATATCATTAACCAATTTTTCGAGACAGAGAGGGATGGTTCTATCACGCGCAAAAACAGCTGTATTGCTCTTCACTCGGAGGCAATTAAAAAATTTCACCCTTAATCTGGAAGGACACCCTCTAATGATTGTCACACAACATCGAATTCTCGGCATAATACTTGATAGGCAGCTATACTGGACACCCCACATAAGAAAACTCGAAAACGAGGTCAATGCCACAGTGACTGTACTTCGCAGACTCGCAGGCACATGATGGGGCGGATCAGTATCGTCCATGCTGACTGTTTACAATGCATTAATACGACAAAAAATTGCGTATTCCGCGCCCATCTTACACGGGCTTTCCCACACGTCAGAAGAGTGACTTCAAAGACTTTTATCTAGAGGACTTCGCATATGTCTAGGAGTTCCACAAGTGCTTTCTAGGTCTCTTGTAATGGCTGAGGCTCACCAATCACCATTTCCAGCTATGCGAACTACAGAAGCATGCCGACATTATTTTCATCTTCAAACACAGCATAAAAGTCACCCACTGGCTCTAGACATAATGAAACGAGATAAAAGTTATGTTCATATAGAAATTCGAGGAAATCTTCACATGTTGCCAAGAAATGAATTTTGGAACTGAGATGTCGAATATCCTCCATGGCTGTTTACACTTTCAAAAATCGAATTGTCAGTAGACAGGATATTCAGAAAAAGAGACATGTTCATTCAAGCTGCTCAACAACTAGCACTTTACCAGATATATATGCGTAATTCAAGATACACACACGTCTATACAAATGGCTCCAGTGCAACAACCTCTTCAACTTCATCATTCATTATACCGCACCTCAACAAACAAGAATCATTTAAGGTATCTCATGCGACGTCGTTCACAACGGCTTAACTGTTCGCAATCCTATGTGCGATAAAATTTATAGTGTCAGTAAGAGATGCGCAAACACGGGTAATTTTTAGCGATTCACAGGCGGCTCTAACATCACTCTGCAGCACAAAAGGGAAAACATTCAGTAATTAATATACGAGACACTTAAAAACCTCACAAAGGCAAGCGCAGCGAAACATACAATAGCATTTCAGTGGATACCAGGGCATTGTAACATTCCTGGCAACACAGCAGCCAATGAAGCAGCATGACAAGCACACCTCAAAGATGATGTGGTCCCGCTCCCAATATCAAAGAATGAGTTACGTTGCATTATAAGGACAACGTCTTTCAGAATCTGTAGAAACACTTGGTTTGACCAGAATTCCAAGAGCTCGGGCTTATACCATATTGATCCGTTCATTGAATTCAAATTTTCATTATCATTAGACAGAGCTATAGAGGCCCTTATTCATCGATTAAGGCTAGGCACTGCCTACACAAAGCATTTCTTACACAGAATTGGCCGTGCGGAAACTCCCGAATGTGATTGTGGATTTGTAGACGAAGATATATATATCACCTCCTTCTAGGTTGCCCACATCACGACACACCGAGATGCCGATTTAAGTCAACCCTAATTAAGTTAGACCGCAGACCTTTCAGTTTAAGGAAAGTTCTGGGTCCTTGGCCAACAACGTCCTTGCAGAAGAGCGCTTTAAGAGCATTAAAGACATTTCTTGAAGACAGCGGCATTGTTGGACGTTATTAAGGCTTTCATTGTTCCTTTCATTTCATTGTCGCTGTATATATGCATGTATTTGTGAATTCTGTTATGTTGACTGTTTTGTTGGGACTATACGTGATAATGCATTCACACGATGAATGTACCACCCGCTGACTAGAGACTGTGTCACTAGGCGACAGTATCGTTTGTCTTTTTTAGACTTTTATCTACATAACTGTGGAGACATTTACCTTGTATATTGTATGTACCATGTGTTTATTACGTCATAGTCTTTCTGTGAAAACGTTGCGTGGCAAGTCCAGGTGCTTCTGCGAAAAGATTATTTCATATGTAATCTTGAACCCTGTATGCTGTATGATGGAACCATTCAAGAGATAAGGAGTAGCCGGCGCCTTAAATTGTGCGTCAACATCTCCTTATATCGTATCAATAATAAAAAAAAAACTGCACGGGCGTGAAGGTGGACGGAAAGCGTGGACAGGGAATCACTTCGCAAAATTGTTCACCTCTCCATCGCACTGGCGGCACCTTCTATGGATCACCGTTTGCGTGGAGTTTGTCGTGGTGGTGAGTATATCATCATGATCATCATTATCATCGTCGTCGTCGTCGTCGTCGTCGTCGTCGTCGTCGTCATCGTCATTCATCCAGCTCTGCCGCCAGCAAATGTATCTATCGTTATCAAATCTTCCTCAGTGGCCGGCCTCTCCCTCAAGCCGGCTTACCTTATTCCGGGAATTCCCTCATCTCATCGCTCCATCAGAGCGTAGTTCGCAAGAGGGTTACGCAGCGAAAACGCAAAAACCGTGCTTATACTAAGACGGTGGAGCACACGACCATTCGCTGGGGCACTTCTGCAGCAGCCGCGGATTTAATGTTAGCGGTTCCTGGCGAGACGGCATGGCGCAATTCTAGAAGAGTCTGGCGGCCGAGGGGGGGGGGGGGGAAGAGGTGAGGTCTCCACGAATTGATCTCAAGCACCTGCGGTTCTTCAAATATAGCAGTCAAAGTCTCACTGCGGGCCGAACTTGCGTTGCGTGTTCGCCGAGTTTTTCATCTCCCGCTGTGCGCGTGCATGAGTACAGGACGGACCAATTTCTTCATCGCGGCGAGGCGCTTCATTAAGATGTCGTCTGGAAGGAAGTATGAAAATGAGGCAACCGACGGAGCTCCTGCTTGATACTGTTATTTGCGGCGGTGAAAGACCGACGTGTTGTCTCAAGCAACAGGCGGCCCCTTTATCAATCTCGGGCAAACGGTCAAACGATGACAAATTTACAAAGGAAACCCGAGGAAGAGCAAATAATGGGAAAGAAAAGAGGCTGGGAGGGTAAGGAAGACGAAGAGGTGGTCGGTGATCCTGCGTTGGAGAAATATTAAAGCGAGCGAAGGAGAAGAAACCAATTAAAACAAAACGGAGCCAAATGTGAAGAAACAAGAAATATAAAAGAGAGGGAGGAAATTGCAAAGGCAGAAGTGCTAACTGGATTTTGTACGGTTTGCTGCCATACATGTGCGCAGGGTAGAGGGTGAGTGAAATATAGAGGAAGGTCCAAGGTTCAAATTATACATCCCCGCCAGTTGGACAATGTCCACCGTTGCTACTACAGTCGGGCACTCAAGTGTTTCGGCTTCAGGTATTCAAGCAGAACTTCGTGTGGCTGTCGTGGGTTGTGAGCACTGAGGCCAGGCTCGGAAGGTCTTTGATTCGCTAAGAGGCCACAAGTCTAAGTTAAGTTCGCGGACATACTCGACCTCGCATAGAATCGATGATGTGCGAAGCATGTTGCAGGTAGCTCACTACGCGGTATAGTTTCGGATTCACCCGCCATGGTTGCTCAGTGGCTATGGTGTTAGGCTGCTGAGCACGAGGTCGCGGGATCGAATCCCGGCCACGGTGGCCGCATTTCGATGGGGGCGAAATGCGAAAACACCCGTGTACTTAGATTTAGGTGCACGTTAAAGAACCCCAGGTAGTCGAAATTTCCGGAGTCCCCCACTACGGCGTGCCTCACAATCAGAAATTGGTTTTGGCACGTAAAACCCCATATTTAATTTTTTTTTAGTTTCGGGTTCCACAAATCGGTACAAGATTGACCGAAGTATTTGCGTATATACGGTAGCTGCGTGCGTGGGTTACGAGCGTACGCGTTTGTGACGCCAGCAGCATGATGAGGACCGCGTTGAAGACGGCAACCGCATGAATTCTACGCCAGCCATTTGACGCGAGCTGACGTCTTGGCGATCGTTGGGTTCTACACGGGGAGTGGATTAGCGTGAGCGAGAGGCATGCGGATTGTCGCTTCATCAGCGACCACGCGTTATGCCATGCAATCGTGCATACCTATGTCACGTGGTGTATGTTCGAACGACGATTGCATTCGCGCTCCATCGAGAAAATGTTAAAACATGATAAACTTCGTCAATCATGAAGTCGGTTCAACGTCGTAGTTTCTGCGTAGCGTAAGCTGCTACAAGGAAACTGGGCGTATCCCGAAGATAGCTCAGTACGGCTCCTCAAAGCGCGAGCTGTCACAAGGAAAGAAGACGAGGTACTGGCCCTGGGCGCATGCGCCGAGTGTTTCAAAAAGCTAGCTGTCTTTGAAACCAGATAAGTATATGCGCGTGGGATTGTCGCCGGATGGTTAGACCACCAGGCCGCTGTGCTCGACGGCGGGGTTCGGTTTTGTCGTCGGCCACTCATTATGTTCTTTTGATTAAAGGGAGGCGAGACAGTAACCTACCATACATACATACCTGCCTGCCTGCCTACCACAAAGTGCCAAGAATGAGACAAAGAATACTTCGCATTGAAAAAGAGAGAGGCACGAATACAGTGCCGGCGACCCCTTGTTTCATGTAAAGGTATAGAGTTGTACACATATATATTACACAAGCAAACACGCATAGTCTGCGTTGAATGGCGGGGGTTGTAGAACTTGGGGCACATACAGCGACATTATAGCGCACCGTCGAAATAACACGATTACAAAGAAACTCTCGAAGCAACAGCGCTTAAACAAGATCAACGCTGCCAACGAACTAACAAGGCCACCATACAAAAGAAAGAAAGAAAGAAGGAAAAAAGAAGGAAAGTCTTAACCCTGATGCGATCTCAGTGTCCTTTATTTTAGCTGCCGCTTTTCGTAGGAACCTCAGTGCAAGTGCAGAAGCGGCTTGAACTGCATGTTTCACTAACCAGCGAGGTTTCACCGAGACATTAAAAATTCGAACTATATCACGAGACGGCGGCGCAAAACCCCGCAAAAAAACGAAGCGTAATCCCAGTAACGACGCCAAAGGCAGCGGCTCAGAACTGCGAAACTCAAACACGAATACACAAAAATTAGCGCACAAAAAAAAAACAACCCGCGAATGCCAAACACTCACGCAAGCCACAGAGAGTCCGCTCCTTTTCGCGAGTAATAAATAAACGAAAAATGCAAAGAAAACGCGATTAATTTCAGGCGCACGGACTCTCGCACAAACGCCGCGCGAAGCGCGTGATAACAAATTCCGGGCCGCTCAGGGGCGGCAAATAGACAGACAAACAAACAAAGCAGGCCAAAGAATGAAGGCAAAAGGGTCGAAGGAGAATTGGGGGCTACAGAAGACTGCGGGCCCCAGTGAAACAAAGAAGTCATTATTTTGTCGCCTCGGGGACAGGGGAGGCAGAGGGAGAAGGGCACGCGGAGGAGAAAGGGCCAAGGGTCTCGAGCTGCCCGCGAGACGTTCGCCACACAGTCTCGAGGCTTCGTTTTGACACAGAGTGAAAGCGGCCGACACAAGAAAAGGAAACACTGCCGCGAGCTCGAGAGGCGGCAGTTGAAACTGGAAAGGGAAGCCCAGAGAGAAAGGGGGAGCGTGCGGGCGCGCTTAGATACAGAGGGACAATCTTTTAGCGTTGAAGTGGTTTGAAGGGGGGGAGGGGGGAGCGTCTTTTGTTTTTTCGTCTTTTCGTCCCAGCCGGGACCCCCGCGTCCATCGCGGAGGCCCCAGAACTGTTTACGCCTCCGTTTGTTTTTACGCGGCCATAGACGAGAGAAGAAACGTTGGCAGAAGGAGGTCCACTTAAAAAAAGCTGAAGCGAGCGGTATGCCCCTCCCCCTCCCCCCGTTCCTCCTTCTACTTCGCTGCCCCCTTTACATTTCGCCTCTTCAACCTCGGTTTATCCTGCGTTCCACCCGTCTCGACGCCGCGAATGCTTTCCCGGAAGAAATGATGAAGGCTTTAAAAGAGAGAAACGGAAACTTTGAAGCGCCTTCTCTGAAGTGCGTACGTTTGATGACAGCAGCGCAGCGCACGTGGCCGGAAAGATATGCTGTACACTGCGTCGGGTGGTTCAGTGATAGAGAGAGAGAGAGAGGAAAGGCGAAAGGGGAGAGGCAGGGAGGTTAACCAGAGAAAGTGATAGTGATAGTGGTTCAGTGATAGGCGCGAACGCGGCAGAGCGGCTGGACACGCAGGAACAAAGGTGCAGCCAGTGTTTCTCCCGAAGTTTCTCCCAAAAACCGCACTGCTCTCGTTCGAAGCTGAATGGGATGAAGTTATTGTGCGTCGTGCAAATGTTTGCGATGACGTACGAGCCTTCCAAAACGTGGCACGTGCCCGCAAAGGTAGATAGGCCACGAATGGGGTGGGTGTATGCGTAACGATAATGACTTCAAGAAATTCATCTTGAATATGTAAAAACTGGGAACAAGAAGTAGCAGTAATTTATTGCTTCGTACCTTGTTTGTTTCTTTGTTTCTTGCATTTTGCAGCACATATAACAACACGAGACCGACAAAGTTCATGGCGTCTTTATCCGCCCAGGATCTGCTCACTCCGACCTTTGTTTTCACTGCGATAGCTCATTACGTTCACGGTAGCAACAATGATCTCGACAGCATATACGATTGGTATGGGCAGCACTTAAAAAAGTAGATAAACGAAAACTGAGTCATAAGGCTTTGTGGAACATAAGGCACAGAATCAACGTACACGCGGTAAAAAGAAAAAATGGCTGTGGCTTAGGTAAGGTTAAGCCCAGGATGCGAAGCATACTAGCCTTTATTTTAGTTGTTGAACCACTGTTTAGCCTGGTGAACTGCTGTTGCTTGGCTATATTTGGTTCGGCTAGACGAAGAAACAACTCATGCATTACTGCTTCGCCTTCAAGAGTGGAACGCGACAGCGTTCCCGTCGACCCGCCAAGGGGTGTAAGACAATGGGCTACAGGGCAGCGACTACGCGCCCCGCATTGGACGCGGTGAGCGTCGAGCAAAGCAGCGTTCGGCGCGGCAACGAAATGTGCGCCTGAGCAAGAGACGCACGCCTTAGAAACAGCTCGTTTCTAAGGCAACACCGCATTCACTAGAGGCGCTTTTGTACCGCTTGGAAGCATCGTACTCGTGGCTCAGTGGTAGCGTCTCCGTCCCACACTCCGGAGACCCTGGTTCGATTCCCACCCAGCCCGTCTTGCAAGAGTTGAGCCAAAGCCACTTCTCCTCTGTCGTGACGTCACGGTGTCACGTGGTTTCATGGCGACACTGCCGCGCCTGAGGAGCTGGGTTGAGCTCTCGTAATATGCTTCGCATAAAAAAAACTGGCTGTGGCTTAGCTAAGGTTAAGCCCAGGATGCGAAGCATACTAGCCTTTATTTTAACGCGACAGCGTTAAGGAGCTCGTGTCGCAGAAAAGCCGGTGTCGTCGGCGTCGGCTCAGGCGCACATTTCGTTGTCGCGCCGTACGCTGCGTTGCTCGACGCTCGCCGCGTCCGATGCGGGGCGCGTAGTCGCTTCGCCGTAGCAAAGCCACCTAGAAACAGTCTCTGTAGCACGCCGCAACCTTCGCTTCTCATTCCAACGAGCAGCTCTGTCTCCAGGAGGCATCTCACCTCGTGAGTGTCTAGCAGTGGCAAGCGCAGCTGCTTATATACCGCCGCGACGCCGCGAGCGACGGCGCGAGTTGGAGCCCCGTTTCTCCTCTGTCGTGACGTCACGGTGTCACGTGGTCAGCCTTGAAGGCGACGCCGCGAGCGACGGCGCGAGTTGGAGCCCCGTTTCTCCTCTGTCGTGACGTCACGGTCTCACGTGGTATTGAAGGCGACACCGCCGCGCCTGAGGAGCTGGGTTGAGCTCTAGTAATATGGTTCGCATAAAAACGTACTGGAATTGCGTCAGCAAGATGACGCCTCCCTGTCACATGGCGTCCCTGAGACACGCGATCTTGCTCCCCAATCGCCGCTTCACGGGCACGTTGGAGAACTCGCGCGGGACCGAGACGCAAATAGCACGCGCCTTGGATTGAAGCTTCTGTGTTTGCTGGAGGGTGCTGTTGCGGTGTCATATAGATTGCACTCTGCAAATAAGGGCCGTTGGCTTCGAGATTTCGGGGCCCAGCGTTGCGTCGGTTTTTTTGTTTGTTTGTTTGCTTGTTTGTTTGTGAGTGGTTAGACAGGGGGCTTACAATAGGCTTCAGACAAGGAGACAGGAAACTGTCTGCACAACAAGCGCAAGTTGATCTTTTTTTTTTTGCCAGAAGGAGCGCAAGCAGCAAGTATACTTTGCTATCGCAAGAGAAAGACAAAAAAAAATTTGTACGTGCAAGTTACGAAGTGCATTGCTTCAGGGCATAGTCTGCAGCCCCCTAAAATCAGCGGCGTATTCAAAGTTCTATCATTTGGCGCTATTGGGCTGGCGGCACCATCGTACCATCAGGTCCATTGTTATCTAAAGAAGACGGTAGTGGCTGTAGGTGCTCATGCTTCACTGTGTTATCGCACCCTTGTAGGCCCATTCTCCCGTCATCGCATAACTCGAGCCCCAATTAATTTAGTAAAGCAATGAAAGGGGCTAATTGGTGGACATTCGTGATCGTATTGCGCTGATTATTACACTGAAGGAACTAATGGACGAACGTAAATAATAAAACGTGGACGTACGTGGCGCAAAGTACCAACTGGTCCATTAATGCTGTTAGAGAACTTAGTTTGTGCCGCGTACGTCCACGTTTTATTCCTTACGTTCGTCCATTAGTTCCGCCTGTGTAACAATAAGCGCCATACAATTGATTGATTGACTGAATAACTTTTATTTTACAGTCCTGCAGAATGCGTATTAGCACGTCGCGGGCCGCTCCCACGTCGGGACCGACAGGCCTAGCCTGCCAGCCGCATCGTGGGCCTGCTGGACAGCCCAACGTTGCTCAGCGAGGAGTGGGTTGCGGAGGGCCGCCTCCCACCAAGATGAGCTGAGGTCAGGGCTTGCTATAGAGATACATCCCCAGAGCATGTGCGAAAGTGTTGATCTATCCCCGCAAGCAGGGATAGATCAACACTTTCGCACATGCTCTGGGGATGTATCTCTATAGCAAGCCCTGACCTCAGCTCAGCTAGGTGGGAGGCGGCCCTACAATCACGAACCCAATTAATTGTATACACATCCAGCCATCAAGTTAACACCACGTAAGCCCCGTGTAGCGTTGTCTAGTTTCCCACTCGCGATAGCAGACGGTGAACCACAGTTCTTCACAGTACCGGAGAGTACGTTGGCACTGTCTCTCGATTGGTTGACCCTATATACCTACGCACCCGTGGCGGCAGCTCAGCGGCAATGACATGTTTCTGCTGAGCACGAGGTCCCAGGTTCGATTCCCAACCGCGGTGGCCACACCTCGGTGGGAGCGAAAGGCGAAACGCTCGTTTTCACCGATTTAACTGTGCGTTATAGAGCGCCATGGGTAGTCAGAACTACAGCGGGAACCCTCAACTAACGGCATCTCTTATATCACCAATAGAGGTGCTTATGAATCAACGAAGCAGCCTTATGAATCAATCAACAACCCAAACTGCAGCTTTAACATCACTGCATAGTTTCGTCGAGACAGCGCAGTGACACGTTCCCATGCCTATGTACCCTGCGGCGGCTGCGAAAATCAGGCCAATGCAAAAAGGCTTCCAGAGTAACGAAAGCAGTGACAGACTCCACCAGTTTTTCTTTTCTTTTTTTTTTCAGCAGAGAGGTACACGACGGCGACAGCGCTTGCTCCGGGGCTTCGCCGTAATCGAGTTTCGATGCCGTCGTGGCCGTGCAAGCTAATTACGTCGTCATCAGAGGTCGGCGTCCAAAACAAGCACAACGCTGAGCGCGTGCCCGGAAAGCCGCTTATGAGTTTAACGGATTAGAGTCGGCACTACGCGGCCGTGCGGTGGTGTGCGGCGCGCGTCGTGGCGAGCGAAGCAAGGCAAAGTGTGGTACGCCATAACCGGCGCACGCTGTGCTTTTATTTTTACCTCGCGTTATGTTCGAGTACTTGGAGAACGAATGCAAGAAAAAAACTGCGAAACTCGAGCGAATAATTGCCGGAAGCAAGCCGCAACACGCCCGAGTCGAAGGCGATGCATCCAGGCAGTGCTCTCGCCTTTTCCTTCTTTTTTTTTTTTGCCTCGTTTTTTGTTCTTTCGGGAGTGCTGTCGCCGTGTTCGTTCAATGTCGACGAGGACGAATCCGCTGTCGCGCTGGCATTTGCAACACGTTGAACTCAATTCGAGATTTAGGGTGCAAAGCTGAGCTCTCTGAGTGGTCTGTGCAGTCTGGCGATGTTCTCTCATTTGCGCAGGCGGCCACTCGTACCCTTTTCGCAGCTTACGATATTAATGAAACGTGGTGACGTGCGCGAACGCATGCATGGGGTGACAGTTTATTGTCATCGTTCCTACATACATGCATACATGCACGCATACATACGTACATACATACATAGATACGTACGTACGTACGTACGTACGTACGCACGCACAAAAATTAAATTAAATTATGGGGTTTTACGTGCCAAAACCACTTTCTGATTATGAGGCGCGCCGTAGTGGAGGACTCCGGAAATTTCGACCACCAGGGGTTCTTTAACGTGCACCTAAATCTAAGTACACGGGTGTTTTCGCATTTCGCCCCCATCGAAATGCGGCCGCCGTGGCCGGGATTCGATCCCGCGACCTTGTGCTCAGCAGCCTAACACCATAGCCACTGAGCAACCACGGCGGTTGTACATACATACATACATACATACATACATACATACATACATACATACATACATACATACATACATACATACATACATACATACATACATACATACATACATACATACATACATACATACATACATACATACATACATACATACATACATACATACATACATACATACATACACATACATACACACATACATACACATACATACACACATACATACATACATACATACACACATACATACATACATACATACATACATACATACATACATACATACATACATACATACATACATACATACGCGTATGAATGTACACGCAAACACACGCACAGATGCACGCGCGCGCTGAAGTGTACACCCTTGTACGTAAATCGACGAGCAGAGGAGCACCAGCCCGCACGTGGACCCTCGAGCGCCTCCGCTACCAATTGTGAGACAGCGCTGGTGCACCTGTAGACAGAGCGCAGAACCCACTCGCCTCCTCGCTCGCGCTCACCCACGCGAAAAAGGCCAAATGTGCGCTTCGCATTCGGCGACACGTACGCGAAGGAGACATTTGCCGACGAAAGCGACGCCTGCGGGCTATCAGAAACAAAAGACCACGCGCGACTGTGTGTGTAGGTGTGCAGCATGTTTCTTGTTTTTTCCTTAGTGAAGGGGGGCAAGTGGGACACTGTATTTTTTTTTTCTCCACCTCTCGGGAGGGCGTTTCTAAGCGCACCCGCACGCAAGCACACACGCCACACGCACGTACACGCACGCCTATACGCGCAGTCAAGCACGCGAAGAACGCGCGCGCGAACACGCACACAGAAAAAAAAAATAAAAGTGTCCCCGAAGCAACGCCGTCTGAAATATGGACGTGGATCCGGCATCCTTTCGCCCCTTGCTTTGTCTCTTCCCAACATCTCCTCTCTTCTTTTTTCGTTCTTTTTTTTTCCGTACCGGCGTGTGCCCTGTTCAACCTCGAGCGCAAACAGAGGATGCACAAAAGCGGCCCGACCGATAGCGGCGGAATGCCTTGAGCCACGCTTCTTTATTCTCTTCATTCCCTTCATTCTCGTTTTCCTTGATTCCCTTTTGTTTGCTCCTCATCGCCGTTTGCATGAGGAGAAGTCCTCCGATTTGCTCTCTCCTTCTTTTCTGAACCTCGGTTTCGAGCCTTAAACTACGTGATGTTTGTTTATTTCCTTCTTCTCAAGTCATGGCGCGACCATGATGCCCCGACACCGGAGGCTTTGAAAGTGGGAATCAGAAAACTGTGAGCAAATAAAGTGAGACAAGACGAAAAGAGACCAGATGAAGAAGCAGAAGAGAAAGAATTTTGTGAAATATTTTCTTCGTTTGCCTCATCACCTCAGTCCCTGGCTGACCTCTCTCCGTCCTTCTTAGCCCCGAGGAATTGACACGAATGGGGGGGAAGGGACCTCGGCCCGTTGTTTGTCTTAGCTTGCAAAGGAGGACGGGAGTCGTTTGCTCTGTACGATGCGCTGCATGCGCCAGCATTTTCTTTTTTTTTCTTCCTTACTTGCCATGCATGCCATCCGCCAATGCGTGCGCGCGTGGTTTTATCCGGGTTATTTCTTTTTCCTCGCCCTTGCTATAAAAAAAAAAAGACGGCAACAACAGCGTGCGGAGGACAAAAGGATATTGGCGCCTCCTGCTTTGTACGACGGGAGCAGTTGTTTATGCGCCCTATTGTGCCACGCGCCGAATAAGCTTCGGCGGCTTCTCCGAAGCTATGTGCCTTTGCTTAAATAATGCGACACACATCGCAGTTTTTCACCGGCACGGGAGGCCTCGCCTAAACGACCGTCTAGCTGGCCATGTCTCCGAGGCGAACGAGTTATTGCTATCGCATGGTTAAACATTTAGGACACCTATATCGGAGCAGCGTCAAGCGTAAGTGGGTGATTATCCCGAATCCATAAACATCGCTTAAGCTGCTTAGCTCACCTTTCCTTCTGTTTCTTGTGCGTGCGTGCGTGCGTGCGTGCGTGTGTGTTTTGATATAGCTCTGCGTGGGCCACATGCATCAGACGAACAGAGAGCCGTTTTCTTTTCCACTTGATATGCACAGAAGACAAGTTGTGATGACGTCACAGGTTCCTGACGTCATAAGCAGGCGCGGGTATTTCAGCGGCACCTTGCTGCCTCGCTACTGATGAAATATCGGCGTCGAACTCCGAGTACGACAGTAGCATGCTTATATATATAGCAGCAGGGTGGGTTCAGAACTAGCTTGTCGTTTGCTCGCTCTTATTGAAATGTCACTTTCCATATACAGACACTCTAGACACTAACGACTTTGTTGCGACGCCGCAGCTGTAATTTCCGTATCGAAAAACAACTGGCGCACCGGGAACGCAGACTAAGCCAGGGACACAAGTGCTGACTATTATCTGGAAAATTCATTGTGAAAACGAGGTAATACGCACTTCACCTGCCCACGCGCCTGCAAGGCAGCAAAGCACCATGACTCGGTATCGCGGTTAGGTCTGTTAACACGGAATAAATATACACGGGGAAGAGGAAAGAGCGTCACCAAAGTGCATAATTATTTCGTGTTCGCCAAGTGAGCACCAGTATTGGGTCTACACCTTCGTCTTCAGTGTACTGTTATTATTAGACATAACCGCACGCCCAATTTGCCCATGTGTCTACCTTCTTCAATGTATTGTCTGGCGTTCCGGTGTACTTTACGTGACGAAAAAAGGTTGCGAAATTCCTCGGCTTGTTTTTTTTTTTTTAAATTTTATTTCTCGTTTATCGCAATGACACAATAGAATTGTTTCTATTCTTAAGCAGTTAACTCGTATGTAGGTGTCAGGCTAGATCATGTGCAGCTGATGCAGGAATCTCACGATTTTTTTTTAACGGCCGTTCCTGTATGGCTGGCCTTCAAGTTCAAGAACAGCGATCGTGTAGTCTACGTTCGAGTGTGCCTTAAAGTTTGCAGTTGCTTTATATAATTTTGGGCGTATGTCAGTTATAAGCTACCATTTCACTATCCCCCTCCCTTTCTTTTTCCCCGACTGGTCAGCTGCGCCTCACTTGTAGAAATGTCATGCACACCCTCCAGGCACCTTCCCGAAGTGAGTTTGTCCTCGCTGATAGGTTTCGCCGTAGGGCTTCACTTCCAGAACGGTTCTCTTAACAACTTGGACAAGCTGTTCCTCTTATAAGTTTCACGGCAAACGGCCATCTCCGAGAATGCCAGTCTCTTCAATGGCGCGTGTTATTTCTGTACAGCAAAACAAAGCCTAGAACTTTTCTTCTTCGCTTTAGACGATTAAATGCAAGTCAAAGTCGGTGTTTTGCGATGGCAGTACCTTGCTGTTTCTCGAAACTTGAGAAGATCGCGACGGCGATATCCCAAAAAGTGCTGTAAAGGTCTAAAAAGAAGTTTTCAATTTTTCTGGCGAACTTGCGAACGCTTCGCAATCTCGCTCGGCTAAGACCTGACCTTTCCATATCGCGCTTTCGTTCGGCGTTTTTATTGAGCTTCGCACATTTCTTTTCCGTGCTTCTATTCTCCTTCGGCTCCAGCGCTCTCGACACTGCGTGGATCTTTCGTTTAATCCGCCTCCATTTTCTTTCTGGAATTACTGTCTTTCAAGATCATCTGCCCTTTCTCTTCACTTTGCGAGATTCTCAGCCCCGTTCATCTCTATTTAATTTCTTCTCTGACCTTCTTTGGAAACGAAGAGCAATCGATGCTGCGTCAGCGCGTTTAGGAAAGGATAAACGTAACAAAGAAAAATAAGAAAAACTAAAGCAGCTTCCAGCTCGCTGAATAGCGCGACGTCATAGTCACTGTAGCAACCCCATCGGACCAGAGCTGACGACTCTACTACGCGGGAGAGTGCACGCGAGCTCACTTGAGTTCGTTACGTAAAGAAGTTCGCGGAACTCGAAGAGAGAGAGCTTGGAGGATGCTCGCGCAAAGCCTTCGCAACTTGGAACCCAGGTGCGAGCACGACTGCCTGCATGCCCGAGCGCGGCTCCACGTGTCAAAAGACGAAAGCTCCTTTACATGACTCCCCCCCACTCGTATACCGTAGCGCCGAGCAAACGCCTGCGGAAGCGATCCATAAGTGAGGAAACATCTCGGCCGGATATTGTAAGTGTTCCTTCCTCGGGATACCGGCCACTCGCCGCTTTGGCTGCATCTGGGCTTAGTACTGGATCGCCACTGACTTGGCTCGTCTTTTCCCTTAAGGCTCGCCGTACCGCCGGCTCGACGCTGGATTACGAGGTGTTTAGAGCTGGCTTGTGTGGTTGGTTCGCCGTCATTGAGGTGCCGCTTCCTTGTTTGTGTGCACCCGCCGTGGTTGCTCAGTGGCTATGGTGTTAGGCTGCTGAGCACGAGGTCGCGGGGTCGAATCCCGGCCACAGCGGCCGCATTTCGATGGGGGCGAAATGCGAAAACACCCCTGTACTTAGATTTAGGCGCACGCTAAAGAACCCCAGGTGGTCGAAATTTCCGGAGTCCCCCACTACGGCGTGCCTCATAATCAGAAAGTGGTTTTGGCACGTAAAACCCCATAATTTATATTTTTTTGTATGTGCACCGCGATACACAGAAAGGTGGCGTCAGCGGCGACCGAAACGATGCGAAACCTCGTGACCGCTACTCGCTGAGCTTCAGAGACGCCGTAAAATTAAGCGGACCCAAGGCACGTATGTTGGAATCGGTGCGAAGAGACGTTCTCGTGAAGCGGTTGACGAAATGCTGCGCAACTGTTTGCGATGAGCGCAATTGCACCCGGTTTTTTTTCCCCTTCCGTGCAACTTGCGACTTTATGCGCTGCTTGTGCGTCACGACGTTCGTCGCAAGCTATGTGCGGAAATGCAAACGGCAGTTCACACGAATACACGCTTCGAGAAGACGTCAATGCAGTGACGTCACGAAGACGAATGCGATGTTTCATGTTTGTCGGTGCAAGAATGGGAAGGAGCGGCGTGTATAGGGAGGAATACGCCACACATGCGAATGTACTTAAGGTTTCTGTATCCTTTGTGTCGCAGGGAGAACATACCCATTTTTTTTTTTTGGGGGGGGGGGGGGGAGTTGACCAAGAATGGCTACATACGCAGTGAAACATACGCAATGGACAAAGAAAGTGAGTAGGCGACATAAATATAAAAAGGCTTAAGAAATTCAAAGAAGCCGTTGGATATTATACGTTAGTTCAATATTTGAGCGATTGGTTGCTTCTCTCGTCGATGTTTGATTTCTGTACTTCTATCTTTCGGCTGTCTTCTCGGCTACATTTTGCTTCGATTGTTTATTACACTTTTCTCTGTTCACGTCGAAATTGACCCAGTCGTCGCGTTCTGTGTTAGTTTCTGTCCAACTTGTACACTATTTTGGTGTTACCTTAAAACAATTTCTATTGCAACAAAACATGTTTTTGTTATCTATGTAATCCCATCTGCATAGTCTTCTGGACCGCAATATATAATAAATAAAAAATAAATAAATGAGGTGCATGTTCTTTAGAGATATTTCTGGGCTAGCATTATATGTACAGGCTTTTATGTTGTGATATATTGTTTGATTACACACAACTGGGGTATTCTCGCTGGCTGTACTTTGTCGGTCAGCATGTTGTACTGTAGTATAGGTCGGTTTGCCGACTTGTTTTTGTTGGTAAATTCTGACTTGAATATGATATTTCCTTCCTCAACCTTAATACATGTTTGTATTAAGGTACGAGGCCCTTAACGCGATATCGTTAAGGGCCTCGTATCAAAAAAGAAAAAAAGAAAACCTGCGTCGACGTTTTGCGCCGGACGTCGTTTTGCGAAAAATCATTCCGAAGCAATACCACAACCAGGCCCTCTGCGTGGCGCAGGGGCGTTACTGAACTAATTGAATTCCTCAAAGTAACACGCGTCAGAAAAATTTTAAAGTAGAACCTCAACACAACCCACAGACAGGATAGCGTCCGAATGTAATTTAAATGTACGAGAAAACAGAATTCTGATAAGCGGAAAACTCAAACACAAACCCCTTTTCCAGAGTTTGTACCATTAAAAAAAATTAAATTATGGGGTTTTACGTGCCAAAACCACTTTCTGATTATGAGGCACGCCGTAGTTGGGGACTCCGGAAATTTCGACCACCTGGGGTTCTTTAACGTGCACCTAAATCTAAGTTCACGGGTGTTTTCGCCCCCATCGAAATGCGGCCGCCGTGGCCGGGATTCGATCCCGCGACCTCGTGCTCAGCAGCCTAACACCATAGCCACTGAGCAACCACGGCGGGTAGTTTCTACCATTCATAGAGCGGCGCCGTCTGCTCGGTTCCTTGCAACAACACCATCGAGATGGCGCTCGCCTCCGCGCATGCGCAAAGAGAGCTGCAGTTGTCGAGCCGCGTGACAAACAGTCGGTATGGGACCTTTGAACAATATCGCGTTCTACTCTTAAAGGCGAAGCTTAAGCCTCCACCAAGCATTTATTTGCCCGGATTCATTTCTTCGTTTCACTAACCTAAGCTCGCCAAGTTGTGTCTCCTCTTGCGTCTAACCCACCTATGCTCGGCCTGTGATTCATTCATTCTCACTTTTCTATAGCACACGCATTTATTTTGGCCTACCCGATTCATATCCAGTGCACCAAAGTGGTTATACATGTCATTCACCATACACGAGGCTCGAAAATCTAAATAGTAGAAATCATTCGAGCGGCGAGGCTCAACGTACCTGCACCTGCGTAACATTCCTGTAGAGTGCAGCCGAAAGAGGCGTACTCCAACCCGGGCCAATGCGTGCGTTTCGGACGTGCTTGAGACTCGAATCGGGCCACACAGAAAGAGACGTCGGCGCGGCAATGTAGCGCGTACACTGTAGCGCCCCCCCCCCCCCCCCCCCCCTAAGTTGCCACCGGAAGTCAATTTCAAGCAACGACGCGCGTTCGCCGGAAGTCTTCTCTCGGTCAGGCGGAAATGAGAAATTGGTTTGAAAAAAAAAGAAAAAGCCTTTGCGCAGCTAAAACGTTTGCATCTTTTCAACTCCCGCATTTATCAGCGCTTTCAGTGGCAAAAGAAAACAGAAACAAACTTGCGCGTCTCGTCTGTGGATATCTGCGTGCCGCACAGCATTTTACTATTGCAGCGCGCTTTGGGTGCATAATATTAACAGAGATGCTTCGGGCCAAGTTGCCATTGTCTTTTGGTTTCGTGGGGTGGCATCCTTAAATATCGATGCACAAGTGCCGTTGGGCTTACGTCTTGAATGTACGTTTCTTTTGTGTTAGTGAGCGATGCGGTATACGATTTCGTAATTTCGCGCATCAGAGAAATGTACAGCGTTCGGGCAGAGTATATTGTCCGCGTCTGCGCAGGGCTGAAATCATGTACGATTGGCACAGTATATGAGCAGAGAGTAGCCGGAATAGAGTAAAGCTTGTTGCTGAAGGGATGTGTTGTGTTGTTATGGTTTCCGCTTTGCTTTGGTAGGTGCAGATGGACTCTGTCTCTATAGATGCCATGATGTTTGAAATAAAGATAATTTAAGCTACAATGGAATAGTTCGTTGGTAATGGTGCGCTGTGGGTCATGCTTGTCCTTTCATCGTCTTCATCTGTTTTGCGCGGTGTGTTTTCACAAGCACAACAGATTATATTATATCGCCTCCTAAACGCTGAACAGTACCAAAATATGACACGAATCGTTGCTTCATTCTCACGACGTTTAAATTGCGAACACGTGAGAAATTAGCACGTTATTTAGTGTAAGTTGCTCAGGTAAAATGTGCACAGATGAGATAGGGATACATTAGGAGTCGACTAACTATATGAAACGATTGTCATTTTGAAGGCTCCAAAACAAAATAGCATTGCAGTTCTGACAGATAACGCTTAGGTGTTTGGTTAAGGCATATACGCACCTTACTACAACTTCCAATACTGCCCCTCCGCCCCCAACTCCACTGTCCAATCGCCTTGCTGTTTAGTGTGTGTTCCATAACATCATAAACATATCGTTTTGGTCTCCATTGAACAGATGACCGTCGTACCCAGCTGTATTGCGACGAAAAGCGCATCGTACAACCACATAGCGAGATAGAGAGAGAGAAAAAAAAAGAGAAGGTGGTTTGCTTGGGCGAACGGTTCACAGAAACCTCGCCGAAACTTCGCAGCCTGCAATTCCCTCTTTCTTTTTATTTTCCTCGCCTTTGTCTCTTCCAGTCCACCGCAGACTGCGGCTATCAGGGCCAGGCATTGCCCCTGACTCTTTCGAAACGTAATAACGTTGGAGCTGCGAGGCCACTCGGAACAATAAGACAAGAAAAAAAAATAAAAGAAACCCACCCTTCGCGACCCCGTTTGCTTCTTCCGCACCACATAACCAGCCCGTTCTCCCGCTCTCCCGCTCTCCCGCACTCAGACCATAGTGTACCCTTCTCCGCCTCCTTCACTCTCTCCGCCCGCTCTCTGCGTTCACACTTCCCGAAACGCGCGTAAATATCAATAACAAGGCCAGCGAAAAGACCGCGAATCGAACGTCGAAGTACCGAGGAAAGCAAACTCTATACAAGCAACACCAGAGGCATATAACTCTGGTGAAATAGAAAAAAAGAAATGAAGAAAGAGAGCGAAATAACGGAAATGTGGAAACGGAGCGAACACACGATGGCCTTCTCTCCCCCTCCGCAGCCACGAAGCGCCGCACCCACCCGCCGGTGCTGCAGCCCTCGGCTTCCACAGCGTCCGCTCCGCGGGCCCGTCCCGAAACATCGGCGGCGCAAGAGAACATCCAATTTCAGTGGGCGAGTGGTGGCGTTATATGGCCTTTCCGGGGCTTGGTTCTCGGGCGCTCTTCGGAACGCGCCAGCGTCGTGTCTTGTGCAGGCCGCCTCTCGGTATACAGGCAATGTCCGCGCTTGCAGCAATGGGAGATAGCAGAGCAGCAAACGAGAAAACACACGCACACGCACGCACGCACACGCACACACGCGCACACACACAAACAAACAAGCGATGACTCTGTGCAAGTGTACGTGAAACAAGGTGGCCGAAGAAGACACGTATGGTGGGCGGAGATTGCTGCTAATGTTTGGGTGGGCCATGGCCGGAATACTACAACGTTATTCTGAAAAAAGAAAAAAAAGATAGACAAGAAATGACGGAAATGAAGAATACAACCTGGAAGGGAAGAGAGAACACGAAGAGACGAAAAAGGAAGGGGAGAAAGTGGAAATGGCAATGAAGTGGGGAAACTGGGAAGTAAGTGGGAAAAAGAAAAGAACTTGTTCCGTCAAACCTACTGGCGAGGAAAGCTTTCTTTTTTTCCTTAGCCGGTGTGTTCAGAACTCGGCCGACATTAGCGTTAGCGTCGAGTACCGTTCCGTTGCTCATTATTACTACCTACGCGCACCCGTGATTGCCAACACGAATGACATCGGACGAGATTAAATTAAGGGAGAGGTGCGCGGTAAATGGATTTGCGGCGCGCTGTTTCGTGTCTACTGACATATTGGCGCCCAAGTGACGATGAGAGACATGGTGCAGGCTGTTTAGGTTAATATTGACTTTCTCTTTTTCAAGGTTGTGGCTTTTTTTTTCACCATCAAACGTGTCATACGTAGTAAACTGATGTAGGAATCACTGTTCCATAGAATGGAGCAAAACAACGTACCTATATTGACACACAATACAGCCTGTGCGCAATAATGCTTCAGGGAATTTGATCAATAAGCGAAAGAAGCAGAGAAAATAAATTGGACAGAGAATGCAAAAGAAGTAATTGGGAAAGTGGAAACAGTAAGTTTATGGTAACGGCGAAATAGGTAGGACAAACAAGACATGTTTTTTTTACCAAGCAATTTTTCAAATGCTGCTAACATCACCGAAAAAGAAAAGGAAAGCGTAGAATCACTGCGCAATGTTAAGGGAATACTTCACTCCGTAACGTTTGCTACAGTCCTCACGTTTTTTTTTTTCGTTTCTTTTTCGTAGGACGCTGCAGGTGGCAAATAACCATTGACGCCTCTCGTCGTTCGACTGACCGACCTAAATAACACCTGCACGATCAAGGCGCGTTCACATGCAACCGGAGTCCTCTAGAACTAGTGACCGTTGGGCGTGTTGGTAATCTATATTGATCCGGTTAACCTCCCTTCCTACACCATCCCGTTCATCGCTATCTCTCGTGCTCAAGGTAAAAGGCGCGAACGAACAGGGACGACACAGAAAACGCTGACACGCACACGAACACTGACTAGCGCACGGACACTGACTAGCGCACGGACAGACACGTTCGGCGCTCGACCGAGTTTTCTATCTCGTCCCCTGTTCGTTTGCGCCACTCTTCCTTGGGCACGGAGTCCTCGATCAATGTTGAACACAGTGACCCAACTACATCTTGCCTGCTCCGAGAGTGTCACGGCCGCGGCTGGACGCGTTTCTATAAGTGGGCGAACGGTCTCGTTCGGCCGGCCTGAATAGTTAATGCGTTCGTGGTCAGAGGCGACGCGTTCTCGAAGTCCACCGCTGCAGCTGGCCCGTGGCTGGTCGGTCCACTGTGCACGTAGGCGTCACGGGTGTCCGCTGTATTTGGCGGGGTCTAAGCTAATCTTCAAGCCCAATTGCCGATAATTACCATTGGGCTTGGAGATTAACTTAGAGTCCGCCAAATGCCCGCCGCTCTCCTCGCTGCCCTCCGGCGATGCCTCTCGTCCTTTCGATTCTCTCTCGGCGTCCGTGACGTGGTGGTTGCCCAGGTGACGTCTGTTAGTTGGGCTGGGCGTATTGGGCCTGCTTCCCAGGCGTCCGCCCTGGCTCCGGTTCAGGCTTACAGTACGACTTCCAACGGTGTACAACTTTCGCGACACATGCAGTCTGGATAGTTGGGTGCAGTGCAGTTGGCGTGCGTACTCGGAACACAAGTTAGAACCGGCGCAATCGAACGAGGAAAGTGGGCATGTTGTCAGGGCACGTGTGCTTCCATGTTGCTCGCATGCTTGATTAAGTCAAGCACACTACGCAAGACTGCAGAGCTTCGATACTTCTGTTATTCAAGCGTGAAATAAACTATTCATCTATTAGTGATTAAGCGTTGTCCTTCGGTTACAGCTACAGAAGGCACCTGACTGAAGCCCTTATCTTCACTCGTTCCAGCGCGCTAAGCTAAAGATGCATTCTGCGGCATACACACAAGCATGCAACGCATTCCTTTGTATGTGGTAGCCTATAAGTCGTTTTTCGATGGAGGTGACATGCAGAACGACTAAAGCAGTTGTCTTGCTGAGCCATGCTTGGGCATTTCAGCCGACACTAGAAGGTTTGATTTGGGTATCAATCGCTGTGCTTGGTATCATTGACTAATATAGCCACATGTACTCGTATGAGAGCCAAGTTCAAGTTGAATGGATCTCTGGTCTGAGACGAGCGTAACTAGTGCAGCTCTTAGGCGCTTTATAGATTAACGCTTCGTTGTAGCCTCACTGAGACTGAATGGAAGTAGATTGAATTGCGACACCATTAAAAAAATATATATTTCTATGTTGGCCGCTGTATACCGTGACGCGACACAGGCTCATTAGGGAGAGGAATAATTCAGGGCACTGTTCAGGGGTACAGGGCACTGTTCTCAGTGCCCTGTACAATATATAGCGCCGAAATTACGTTGATGGTGATAATGCGTGTTATCTACCTTTCCCTCTTTCTTCGTTGCTCTCTTTCTCTAGGCTAACTATAGCATTAGGAAAACAACAAAATGTACAGGCTCAATTGAACTTTCTAAAGAGAAGCATTTCTTGCCCGTAGAATTAGAGATGGCATGACGAAGTACTTATAAACTAATATCGAGAAAAATCTTAATAAATGTATAAAAGAAAAAGAGAAAACATTGTTATGGGAATATAAAAAAAAAAACGAAACAAGAATGAAACGAAAACACAGGTGCACAGGAATACTCCAACTTGTAGCAAACTCAGCAACGATCTAAAGACACGTCGAGCAATGCCATATAAAAAAGACGTGCGACATTAACCGGCCACACAGCTCTTGAGCGGGCTACAAGGTAGCCGCTTAAACAGCCTGTCTTTCTTCTCTCTATCTCTCTGAAAGTTATAACGTCGTTCGTGTAATAAACATATTCGAAGGACTCGCGTGATCATCAAGTTTAAAGCATGTGGCGTGTCGATAATAATTTACTTCGATAAAATGAAAATATTAGAAACTATTGCATCGTCACTGCTTCTCCAGAAACAATCAATTGTTCAGTGATTGAAGGATGATAACATGAAGCGATAAGATAAACGTCTCGCCAGTAGGTAGCTTTTCGCAGACACCCTTCAATAACCGTTACAGAAAACGAAAAAAAGAAACTAGCGAGGAGACGGAAAAATTGGCAGTTCCTGCGATGAGACACTAACAAGTAAATAAAAAAAATTTAAATTATTAAACAACACGAAATTGCTCATAAACGTTCTAAGTGCAAGTACGTACATACAATAATATTTTTATAGGCTTTTAGAACAGATTTCGGCAAAGACGCGTAGGTATATGTCCTAGGTAACTTTTCTACAATGAAAAGACGATCATCAAGGTGATTCACTGCTCACATCAAAGCCTAGCTTTGCTGCTCAAACTTAGGACAGCCGATGAGAATGTGTTCCATGTTCTTCCCACGAATGGTTTCACGCGCAGCAAATCTCCACGATACAGACTACACAGACCATTTCCAGACCGAGACGGTGGATCTGATCAAGACTCCTATGTCAAGGCCAGCACCAGCAGCGACCGGAAGCTTTGACTGCAGGTTCGGATTCACTGCAGTCTCAACGTCAGAAATAGCTGTGGTGCGCGCAGCACATGACGAAATCGCCCCGAATCCACAGCCCGCGACGCCGGCGGTCAGCGCGCGTGGGAGGCAGGGAGAGAGAGAGAGAGAGAGAGAGAGGGGGGGAGGGGGAGGAAGAAGGGGATGCCGAAGCTTCCGGCGCGGTTCCTCCCCGAAGAGGAACCGCCGTGAAAGTAAAACGACGCAGAAATTCGACTCGGCACTTTCATTCGTGGCTGCTCCCGGCGCGAAAATGAAAGGCACTGATTGGATTCCGTTTTCGCAGGTTTCTAGCGCCGCGACGGGCCGCGGAAAAAAGGAAGCTCCGGGCTCGGGCTCGAATGCCTGTGCTTGCGAGCTTGCTTACGTTTTTTTTTTTTCACCGTTTCCTTCTTCTGAAAATGCTCGTGTACATTTGCGGGGCTGTGGAGTTGGGAACTGCGAGTTGGGCAGAAGTGTAGACTATCGAAAGGAGAAATGAAAAAAAAAATGGAGGGAGGGGGAGGGGCGGGGACGACGACGTTGTGTGAGAGACGTAGCTATTGCCTCGCAAAGGAATCTAATCATCAGTGTCTTGTCCGCCTTTTTGTTTCATTTTATTTATTTTTTTGTTTTCCTATTTCTATCTTCGTTTACTGCTGAGCGCTCGAACTTTCGTGAGGAGTTGTGGCTTGCACGGAACGCGGCCGGGGACGCGTACCATTTTCGCGGTCCCGGGTTGCACACACGACGGCCACGCGCACGTCGGTCATTGTAACTGCAGCATTAGAAGACTGCAGCACGTGACGCCCTCACGAGGACGTCACGTGATTACGGGGCGCGCTTTTCCGAGAGAACGTGCAGTTCAGTTTCCGGGCTGCTTGTCACGGCAGTCGGTGTATAAGCAGACGCAAGGCGGGAGACAAACAAGGAGGTCAACAACCACAGTAAGCCTATAGTTTGCTACTTTGCACAGTGCGGCGGGGAAAATAAGAAGGGAAAACAGAAGGACAGAGAAGGAGCACACGTTCACAGCGCACCGATCGTGGCTAACGCACGACTAAAGCCACTTGTGCAAGCCTGCTGCGGTTGAGGTTCATGACGACGCGTACTTTGACCTTTGCTCCGACGAGAGAGAGAGAGAGAGAGAGGGAGAGAGAGGGGGAATACAGGAAGGCAGGGATGTTAACCAGTCGATAGTCTTGTCGGCTACCCTACGCTGGGGATGAGAGAAGGGGAAGAGAGAGAAGAAAGAGAGAAGGTGCAGATACGTGTACAGACAGTACTTGAATTAAAGCCGCTCGTGCAAACCAGAAGTTCTGAGAAAACAAAAAAGTGCCTTCACTGCCTTCTGAGCCGATGATCGGTCGGGACGGTGCTCTGGTATTGTCTGTTCACTCAGAGGACGATCATCTAATTTCCTCAATGTGTTGGAGAAAGATTGTCTTTGTGCTTGGAATTGAGGACAAAACTGGGGACAAATTGAGGACTCCGACGAAGAACACTCCTACGAATGCACTATAGGCAGTAAAAATAGCCTGAGCAGTATGTTGGGGGCGCATGCCAGTACAAAAGTCGATGTGTGTTCACAGGGCGCAGACGTATTTACCATTCTCAAAGTTCTTGCATCGAAAAATAAATAAAGAGAGAGAGAGAGAGAGACAGAGAACTACACCTAATACATGAAATGTAATAGAGTTGCGGAACGCGCTTTGACTATCATAAACATCTCGTATATGATATTTTTCTTTCTTAAGTACACGAGTAATCTCTGAGTGATACCTGCGTAGACTTCAGAGAGAGTGAATTTTACGTTAACTGTAAACTAGTTCAATACAGTTGTTCGTTTTACATGCTGCGATGCGATAGATATAACTTATGGAAGTGAGATATCTTGTCGTGGTGAGGAGTTATCAATAACTTTCCAGATATTCGACAATTCTTATAACAACCAAGAAGACTAAAATGGCATATATATATATATATATATATATATATATATATATATATATATATATATATATATATATATATATATATATATATATATATATATATATATATATATATATATATATATATAGTAAACTGTAAACCGTACTGTTCTACTCAGATGTGTAAGTTGGCTTTCCTGCAGTGCGTTTTCCGCGCTCAGGGACAAATCAGTGAGGCGTAGAAAAAGATGCAACGGCATTTTCAGATTCGTGACGTACCAGTCGGCTATAAGAACCAATTTCAAATGCGATTATGACTCTGGGTCTCGGGAGGCTGTAACCGCTGACTGTAATCCAAACCTTGCTAGGTGCAATAAGCAACATACAATGAGAGCACAAAGCTACCCATGCGACGCGAGTGCGGAAAACAGGACCGCGTAGTTCTTACGGGACGTGGGATTTCGGGGCCGGCAATCGGGGAGCTTGGATGGCGGACGAAGATATCTGGGCAGGATATAAGGAGACTGGCGGAAGGGCGATGCCGTTGCGAAAGCGTGGCCATTGTATAATTTGATCCCGACGCGATCGAACATCGTCGAGCTATAACAGAGTGCGGCAATGCTTGTCGTATGCATATTCCGCGGGATAACATGGATGCAAGCAAGGTGGACGAATGCGGGCCGCCGAACCGTCGCCATCTTTCGCGTATTGGGGAAAGGCGTAACGTGGAGCTTATGGGCGCGAATTTTACGGTGATCATCAGCGCCCTTATAAAAGTGAAGCTCACGTTGTGGTGCTATACGTACCATGCGATTCAGTGTGCGGCTTCGCTTTCGATTAAGATTGCGCGCATAGTTATAAAGCTTCGTACGTCTGCATAACTTTATTATTGCAATCAATGCAGTGAATGTAATAAACTTTGCTGTACACATAGGAGCTTGAAATTAGTACTCTGGGATGACTCCGGCGCAATTTTGTACCAATTTAAATAGGTTAAACTAGCGGCAAATACGCAGGACGAAAGTAAAGACACGGTCTTTCAATAGGCCACGGTTGGAAGTTTTTGTTGTGCGTTCGTATTCGTGTGTACCACCCGGGTTCATCGTTGCAAATTAGAATTGCGAGTATCGTCAAGAAAACTCGCCCGCGAAGTATTCCTGTTGTCATTACTTGCCGTCTGCCCTATGGTACAGCCGACGTCTCAGCTTTATTCTCTGATAAATCTATATCTCCCTACGGTATAGCAAGGCGGATTTTGCTCGGCGTGCGTGGAAGACGTGTTTCAGCGGTGTTCCGAGAAGGAATTTGAAAATCGAACGAGTAAGCTTGCAGTCTTGGGTCATAAAGCGTTTACGTAAACCTGCTACTAGCGGGCCTCATATCTCAGCGGCAATACGTGATGAAGCGATAGAAGAGAACGCTAGAACACTCGGCTTCCGGTTGTTCGTTTCTAGGCGGTCGCGAAAACGCCGACCCTATAGCCGTGCGCTTTTAACCGGCGCCTTGGGCAGCCGATCCACCAGCAGCACGAGCCCACCCACTCCTGTCGTGCAGGGTCAGCCCGACCCGACGATCGCTCATTCCGACCGGTTATCGTTCGGCGCGAGCCTGACAGCGAGACGTCAGCCTCGCAAGCATACCCGACCCGCTTTTGTCGATGCGTGCGTGTGTACACACGTGTGATGAATTGGGGAACAAAAAGGAATATATGCTGATCCCGCGCACTGCGGGAATCGACGTAAGCGAAGCCGTCTGCGCTGTCTGCTTTGATTGACGACAACAAGCGGGGATGTTGGCGGCGGATGTTTCATTTGTTCAGCGTTTAGCGCAATGCGATAGTGGCGAGTTGATGGTAAATGTCACCTTGCGTTCACCGCTGCTGTTTGCCTGCGTGCCACAAAGAACACGCGGCGCAGCGAAACGTGTTTGCTTGAGTCGTTGTTGCGCATGCGCCATTGCTCGTGACTTCCGATGAGGTTCGTATTGTCACTGCCTCACTCGGCACATCGCATCGTGGCAGAAGTGTTAAACTTACTTGAATTATGGGGTTGTACGTGCCAAAGCCACCATCGGATTGTGTGGCACGCCGCGGTGGCAGACTGCCGATTAATTTCGACCCTCCGGGGTTCTTTAACAAGTACACGAGCGTTTTTATGCGAAGCATATTACTAGAGCTCAACCCAGCTCCTCAGGCGCGGCGGTGTCGCCTTCAATGACCTTTAGTGACCCCATGCCATACCACGTGACACCGTGACGTCACGACAGAGGAGAAACGGGGCTCCAACTCGCGCCGTCGCCTTCAAGGCTGACCACGTGACACCGTGACGTCACGACAGAGGAGAAACGGGGCTCCAACTCGCGCCGTCGCTCGCGGCGTCGCGGCGGTATATAAGCAGCTGCGCTTGCCTCTGCTAGACACTCACGAGGTGAGATGCCTCCTGGAGACAGAGCTGCTCGTTGGAATGAGAAGCGAAGGTTGCGGCGTGCTACAGAGACTGATGAAGAGCGGGAAGAACGTCTGGCCAAGCAACGTGCTCTGTATGCGGCTAGGCGACAACAGCCATGCCTTACCAACTTTAGCCACCAATATGCTTCGCACCTGACTAGGCTTAACCAAGCTAAGCCTCAGCCAATTTTTTTGTATTTCATCCCAGGCGAAATGTGGCTGCCGCGGTCGGGATCGCACCCACGACCTCGAGCAATGCGATATTGCCGCAAAGCTACCATGGCGGGCACAGAACTGTTGAATCAAAGTACGACGCATGTAGACTTAACGGCGCTGCGATGTCAGCTAGATGCCACAGTGCTTTAGGCGCGAGACATGGTGAGATTTTACGTGCGATCGGTCGTACTGTGCGTAGTGTCCTACTTGCCGCATGCGACGATTCCGGACACACGTTACGATTGAGCGGGCGGCGCCAGAACCGGCGGCCCTGCATGGACGCTCGGAATATACTGCGTAACTTCGCAAATAAAAGTGAAAGCAAACGTATTTCCACAGCTCTCTCGCTTTACACAAACGTGGTGAAACTTTTTAAAAGTGGCCGCAAAAATTTCGATTAATCAAGTAATCGATCAAAATCCTGCATCGAAAACGATTGATTAGAGTTTAAAATGACGAATGATCGATCTTCGATCGAATAAGAACGTGTGGATCCCACGCACCGTGGGAATCTATGTACGTGAAGCTTTCGATGCTGTTTGCTTTCGTTGGCGATAATTATCGCTCTGCTCGTCGCTTCTGGTCGTGGTGGTCACCACGCTCCTCGTCCATCCATGGCCACCACGCGTTGTCGTTACGCTTCTCGCTTCTGGCAGTAGTGCTCCCGACGCTAGCCGCCGTCTTTCGTGGCCGCTACGCGTCGTTGGCTTGCCACCAGATTGGTGGACTCTAACGTACGATGTGTGTGTGCTGTGCTATGTGCTCTCTCTCTCTCTTCCCCTTCCCCATCTTTCATTGCCCCCATCCCTATCCCATGTGTAGGGTAGCAAACCGGTTAAGCTGAACTGGTTAACCTCCCTGCCTTTCCTTCTCCACTTTTTCCTTCCTTCCTTCCTTCCTTCCTTCCTTCCTTCCTTCCTTCCTTCCTTCCTTCCTTCCTTCCTTCCTTCCTTCCTTCCTTCCTTCCTTCCTTCCTTTCTCACGTTTTCGAGCCAGCTTACATTCGGGGTCTGCACCACGTTTCGCCACGTAGCCAAGACGCTCCCGTTCCGCGCGACGCTTCTTTCGGGCCTGGGTGTCCTCGACGCGGAGCGCACGCTTCGGAGCCATTTTGCGGGCGCGTGCTCACGTGCTCCTTCTGCATACGTGGCCGTCACGCTGTTGAGACGCCAGCTCCAAGCGCTCTCTTCAGGCTATCGACGATTGCAGTGTTCGCATCACCACAGCCCAGCACGCGGCCTCCACAGCCCAGGGCCCGCATTTTTGTCGTGTAGGAAAGCAAGCACAGCACGTGCGATGCGCAGCAACTGCGAACGCTGCCGCGGCGGCGCCGGCCGGGACCCGCGGAGGCGAGCACCATCTCGGGGTGTTGCAAGAAACCCAGCGGCCCGTGCGAGCAAGACCATAACAGCAGCAGCAGCGCCCGGAAAGTCGGGAGAAGAGATAAAGAAAGCTTCGCTGTAACATATGTTTACAGGGGGCGTCCCAAGGCATTCAAACCCAATCGAAAGCCGTACATGAGTCTTCAGCGACAGCGTTATGGAGCTGCCGGCGTTTCTAAGGTCTACTGGCCGAAAGCGATGCCATGTAAAAAAGCTTCATTGCGCATGCGCGCGTCTTTGGGCGTATGTGCTGTGTCTGTTGTGTTTGTGTGACGACTGCATATGTTATATTTATCGCCCATTGCCACGGAGTGGTATTTCAGGGCATCACCTAGGCTAACTTCTTTATCTTCAATTAATTCATCATTCTCATCTCTCTCTCTCTACCTATCTATCTATCTACCTCTTAAATTTCTCGGATATATCTAAATCATCATCGTCGGTGGCGGACCAAGTTGCACAAGATCTTGAATATAAAACCTCAGGGGTGCCGTATTTGAGGTTACACCTCTAATCTTCGTACGTAGAGGGCAACACCGATGTTCGTTTACGCTGTAGGCGCACACTCAGTACCTACAATGCAGAAGCACCTCCCAAGGTGGGCTGTACAACCTATACGCATACGCCATGGGCATCAATGATCATTATTCGCCCGAGAGTTATTTGTACCCAATCGTTGCGTGCGGCACTTTTCCTTCAGTCAACACACGTGGTCTGCGACGCATGCTCAGGGTCACCGCTAAACTCAAACGAAAGGCAGGGGGCGCGCCCGCGTGAACTGTCATCCCGCGTCGCAAGAAGAAAAAAAAAGCATATTTGCGAGGCATGTACTTGCACTGGAAGGCTCTGAAAGTCGACGCGTAAGCAGGCCTGTTTTCGTTTTCTTTTTGTTTTATTGAGATGAAATTTATTCATCTACATCGCTAACGGCTACTGCTCTTCACGTAGCAATACTAATCAGAAAAAAAGAAAATATTGTAAAGTAAGAAATAACGGTACAGTTGCGGAAGTTATCAAGAGCGCAGTTGGATAGGAGAGTAAATGAAGTCTACATAGCGGTCCTAAACACACTGGGATTATGCGAAGGCAAAAGACGGGGACACGCTTCACCACGAATTATTCGGAGTCGCCCCCCCCCCCCCCCCCCGCTCTCCTACGACAAGTGAGCCTATAGTAAGTTCCAAGTATACTCACATGAAAGCCATGGGACGAGGACATGATTTGAGGTTTCTTAAAGTAATTTCCTCTTTCGGTCCCCATGAAATGAAAATTATATTCCCAATTTTTTTGTTTCTTTTGTCAATACTTCTTTGCATTAGCCAGACTTAACACTGTCACCTCCACAGGGGGCGCAAAGGGCAAAGCTGCGACACGCGAGGCCTCAGAAGGACCTGTAGTTATACAGCAGGCATCAGTGGAGTCTCTATCTCGCGAGAGGTGGGTCCCGACGCTGAATGGCGCCTGCGCTAATTGTAGGATGCGTCAGGAACGACGACTGCCTACTAAATAATTAAAAAAGAGCATCTCGTAGATTCTTCGCGTAAATGCGAGGGATTAAACGTGTCCTCAGATGGGGGGTTTCAGTTTGATCCCTCCATTAGCGGTTCATGTCCGCCGAGCTTTTTACTGCCGCCATTACCGGGAGATGCCTTGGCGTTTCCAGGAAGCGCAAAGCCGGTGGTCGCTTCTGGCAGTAATTTCAGCCTCTCATCTGGAGCCGTAGTTTTCTCGAACGCAACGAGCACTCCTTTTTGTTGCAATTAGGAACACTTCATATCGTGCGACAATCTGAATAAAAAAAGAAGCACATATAATACGCAAATGCCCAACAGCTTATGCACGAAGATGGAGGCAGGGCTGTCCGGAAGTTCAGCCCATCTTCGTCGAGTTGAGACGTGAAACGTTTAGAACACGCCTAGGAGTAACGGACACTTCTCAATATTGCAGCCATCGGTACACACTCTAAGAACTGACCAATGCTTCGTGATGCTGGTGAAACTCTCAGATCGTATTCCACGACGCATACCTCCTGTTGCCAAACATGCCATTTTTCCCATTTAGTAAAAATTAAGGAAGGGATAACAAAAATATAGCTCTGTCTCTGTATAGGAGGAGCCTCACACTCCTGCCTCCGTACTCTCAAACCGTCCTCGAATCGAAGTTCATCCTCCATTCCCTCGAGTTCTGTACAGCGCCACCTCCCAACTCAAGCAGACGCTATGCTTCTTCAGAACTGACGCTAAGTGTCCGAACGCCGTGACACTTCTGTTGAGGTGTGGCGCCTTCATACACTTTCTAGAGTCGAGGTGGAGCGTTGTTGAGTGCAGGTACGCTTTGGAATACGGGGACAGTCGCTTACATTTGCCTTTCGCGCGCTGCAGTGTGACGTTACGCCAGGTCCGTGAGCAATGCTCCCGGCAACACGAGTGAGTCTTTACACGCCGACATTTCTCGTGCATTTGTCTCATCGACCGACCCCGCGCACTGGGCTGGCTCTACTGCAGGAAACTTGCTGCAGAAGAGGAGGAGGAGGAGGAGGCCTTCGTGTGCGCTGACGTCACTGCCGGGGGTGCCACGTGGTCACCGCGTGCGCGCGCCGCGGTCATGCCCAGGCACCTTTTCATCTGGGCTTAGCGTTTCCCGCTGCGCCTGCTGCGGTCGACGTTCTCCCGCGGGCTCCCTTTGAAACCTCGCGCGAGCGTTTCGGGCGAGAGAGAGAGAGAGAGGGAGAGAGAGACAACTTTATTTATCCCATCCTAAAGGGAAAGGAAGTGCGGGAAGAAGGCGAGGGAGGTTATCCTACTCGCGGTAGGCCTCCTCTACCACCTCAGCTTTCGGGCGAAGAAACTGTCGGCGAGAGCAGGGATAATCCTCCGTGCCCTGTGCGCCGTCGTTGGGGGCAGCAGATTATCGCCCGGGTCCGGCGCGCCCGGTGACTCCCGAGACAATGGCGTTAGAGCAACCCTTCCGAGCCCATAATGCGGGCTCCCTCGAGAAACCCTTTATCAGACAAATTTGATTGCACAACCCCCCCCCCCCCCCCCCGAGGGGTCTGTGTAATGGTAGGAAAGAGTGCGAGCGCGTTGGAAGCACAGCGACCCGTATTAGAAACGCCTTAATGACAACAACAAAAAAATGAGGATCCATTTTACGGGATTTTAAGGTCCCGGTATCTATAGGGCCAGCCATTGCACGTTAGCGTTTTTATGCTTTGGGGCCTCACCGAAGAAAATGAAACAAGCAGGCTCTGACGAAAGAGGCGACTGTAGAATTTGCCCTTTGTAAAAACAGTAGCAAAGCGGCCCGACTAAGGGGAGAAGTTTCTAGCTGCTTCGCGGTGACTGAAGCTGGTTGTCAAGGGAATTCAAAGGCTTGCAGCTTTCTTCAATGAACATGCCTGTAGCGGTATCGTTGATTCGCTCGATCCTCCCATAGAATCGGACGCATACGAGACCGAATGGAGGAATCGGGTCACAGGCGGGACAGTCATAAATAAACTGCAAGGCTTTCATAACTCTTGAGGGGGACTGGTGGTTCAACTCACCCATCGATCTCAGAGAACTGTATGAAAGCAGAAATGAAGGGCAGGGAGATCAACTAGGACTGAGCTCGGCTGGCTACCCTGCACTAGGGAAAGGCGAAAAGAAGATTAAGATAAGAAAAGAAAGGCAGTACTTCATGTGCACTGTACTCGCCAACTTAATAAAAAATCTCAGCTCTGTTTCACAGATGGTCGCTCAGTTCCGTTACCTTCAGGAATGGCAGTAGCGCTATTGTGGTTTTCCGCAGGTTGTTGTGCCATTACCACATGCCCGGATTCCGAATCTGCAAGATGCAGAATTTATTCTGCGAGCGCCCAAATTCTCCCTTGACAAGTAAAGATGCTGAGCCGTCAGGCAGCGGTGTCCTGCGGAGAAGCATCGGCGGGCAGCATGTTCAAACGTGTCAGCAAGTGCCAGACAGCCCTGCGCCGCACCTCCTTTTGCCTGGAGGTCCCCGCGCGCGCGAACTTTGAACCGTGTGGCCAGCGCGGTCGCTGGTTGGACCTCTCGGACGACCGTCGAGTGCTGACTTTGTATTGGGCCATTTGAGTGACAATGGTTCTCGGGGAGTATAAAGCCGCGAGGCGGTCGCCTCGAACACCGGATCCGCCGACCCACCGGGAGCACAGTGCCGCTCTCGTCTGGGGTGAGATGTGTCACGCGTTTTCGCCGGACGTCGCCGTGCGGGAACAGTCGCGTTTGTGCGAGCTCTCGGCCCCAGTGCCGATCCGATCTTGTCCTGTACAATGACCTGTATATAATGTATAAAATCCCTTTCGTTATTCTCATCGACGCCTGGCTCGGAGTCTTCGCTACCAACGCTCTGTCACGAAACGGGTGACGAGTGCTACGGGACCACAAAGTCGTAATAGTGGTGCAGCGGTGCAAAGTCGTAACAAGGTGTGACATACTTATGCGAAACCGTGGTCGAGACTACTTGTCCAACGACAAAAGTCTTCCATCTAGCTGGATTACAGCAATGCGGAAGGCAAGCCTTTCATTTTTGAAGAATTGGCAGTACCGACGACATGTGTTTTTCAGTTGGCGAAGAAACGTTGACCGCTGAAATCCTAATTAAAAGTCATGTTTTTTGCCGCAATTGAGCACACGCAAAAGGAAGACACACAAAGACAACACGGGCGGCTGCCGGTGTTGTATTTATGTGTCTTTCTTTTGCGTGTGTTCAATTGCGGTAAAAAACATGTCTTTTAGCAAGCACCAACTAGGCCAACAAGGTGTTCTGTTCAAATCCTAATTGACGCGTCCCAGTCTTGAAGGGCGCACATGCACCTTGGTGCTCCAAAGGCATGACATTGCTGGAAGCGATCGCCGGCAATTGCACGGATGCATGTTTTGTGTGGCAGCGTAGCTAAGAAGTTAAAAACCAGTATCCCGTGTATAGAACTTGCTTGCAACTGCTTGGGGGCAGCGCAAGGGCCAAGGACGAAGAAAGGGATATGGAAAACACGCGTTTGTCGTCTCGATTTATTCATTCGTTCCATTGCCACAACCATGGATCAAAATTTGCCCAATTTTGCGCGATTCTAAACGTACTTACAATAGGGCCACCATCCGTCATACGATCGCTGAGTCGTCTAAATAAAGCTTCAAAATGCACATCTAAGGCAAACGTTTCCTGTGGAAACGTCGTCGTCTTATCTCCGATCCTCCGAAATTGCAAAGCGCGTGTGAATGAAATGTGACTTCTGATTACGCCGCAGGAGAGCTGTTTGATCGGTGCACAGCATACGATCATGTCGAGCTTATCTTCAATTATTTCCCGCGCTGAATGCCACCAAGATGCTCTGCAAATATGCATACGAAAAAAACCCGCCCGGATTCGCTTTTCTGATTGATGAGACTGTGATACCTTGACAACTTTCGTGCCTGCAATGTGCAAGGCACGAATAACACCCGCGTCACAAACTACAGCAGTTCTCCTGACATCGCGAAGAGATCTGACCTGACCTCCACTTTCTGGTGTAGATAATGCGCGAGCTCACCCAGTCCCGAACGCTCAAAGGCACAAACGAACACGTTCCCTATGCCACCACCGCCTAATTGAGGGTCCTTTCTCGTCGCAGCTGGTTAGCTACACGTAAAGTCGATGGCCAGTTCGGCTCCCTCCAGTGGTGGCGGCATCTGTGCCTATTTTCCGCCCCCTCTTCATCGTATATCTAATCATTATAGAGGCGCCGTGTGCAAAACTCCGTGGTAGTCTACGAGCCTCCAGATTTGGCGAAAGGGTCTCCCCCTGTACCTCGCAAGAGGCCGCGGTACCCGCCGGCCCAGAGGCGTGCGTGGTAGAGAGAAGGGGTTCGAAGAAGCCGAGGGGGGCACGCTCTGCCGCGTCACCCCCGGAGGCACAGCCCGCGTCGGATCGCGTTTAACGGGGCCACCGTTGGCGGCCGCGTTACGAGCTCTGACAGCGCGGCCGCTCCAGCGGACTTCGATCCATACGGGCAGCAGAGGCCAGCCAGCGGGCCAGTCAAAGCCGAGCAGTGGTGGCATCGGCCGAGCTTCGGGCACCCGTCGCACGCTCTGGGGAAAACTGGGGTGTGCATTCGGGAAGGCGATGGGAGGGGAGGAGGGAAGCAAAAGGAGAGTGAAAGCGAGGTTGCCCGGAGCGAACCTCCCTCGACCTCGCCGCTATCCCTGCACCGCACGCGGCGCGCGTGCGTATATGTATTTTGAAAGCGAGGTGACGGGAGAGAGTGGGTCTTTTCTCGGTGGCTTAAGCGAAAGCATTAGCGTAGCGGCTTGCAAATGAACCATGGCCCGTCGCCGTGTGCTCACTCGGACCTCATGAATAATTAAGGCAACGCGAGCGACGGCAGTGGTCGGTCGTGTTTGCTGGCCTGTTTGCTGACCTGTTTGCTGCAAACAGGGCTTCGCTTCGCGCGGAGGGAATGAGGAGGTGGAGGGCGAGGGGGTAGAGGAGAACAGGGTTAGAAAAGGGCTGGACCGATTGTGTGTTTTTAGGAAGACGCCTCGCTCTCAGTGAGATTTTTTGGACAGCGTGTGTGTTCATCGGCCGGGACTCGCCATGAGGCCACGTCCCCTGAGGTGTCGGTTTGTGTGAGCCGTGGTTGTTCGGCCATTTACCCAGTTCAGCAGTGTATGTACGCCGAAAAGTTTGCTCGGGAAAGCTAGATTTCAGAGGAATATACGCGGTCGCATGCCGCAATTTTTGTTGCCCGTTAGGCGGTCGGTTATTCCTTTCGTGGTCTGGTTCATGATGATACGTGGCTTTGACGCGTCTATAGTCCGTGATTTAGGAATTTGAGCACTGGTGTTTTTATTACGTTAGCAATTATACGGACACTCCAGGCTCATTTTTGTCGCCGGCGTCGCCGTGATGTTCAGTATAAAGTCCAAGGGTGATGATACCGTCGCCGCGCGCCGTATGCTACATGTGCTAGCGATAGTGCGCGAGGAAGGAAAGCGCGGAGGCAGCGCGGGAGGGGGGGGGGAGGAAAGCGGCAGCGTTCTAATCCGGTAGCAGATGTGTATTTTGCACCGTCGCGCGCGCCTTATTTTGAAAGCTATCTGTAGACGGCTCACACCTTTGTGCGCGCTGTGTTCCTGCCGCTCAGTTTGCGTTGAAGCGATAGACAGCACGAAGGTCACTTCGCTCGCTTCTGCTTCCGCATTTCCTTCCTCCAGCGTTTTGATAGCGAGTGTTTGCGGTCATCGATTGTGATGTGTTCATGATGGCCTGTGCATTCTGACACCATGCTTGTTAATTTAGTTAGTAAGCGAATGTTTCCAAGTTTATAGGGCCTATAAAACTACTATCGTTACTTTGTATAGCTGTCTATTTGCTATCGCAATCGATGAATTGCCTTTCGGCAGAAACTGCCACTTATTTTCACGCAGCAGTTTATTTTTGCATAGAGAAGCTTATTTGTACATAAGGCATTAGTTAAATACTCTTGGCGCTGGTTTTCTAACCGACTTATTCTGAAGCCACTCTTTGCACAGGATGGTGCCGTCCCATGCCCTCCACATAACTGCCCTTGACGAAGATGCGTCGCTTGCCAGCAATGGTATAGCTACGTTTTATTTTAATTCGAAAGTATCAGATCGCCCACTGAGCGAGAGAAGCCGGCGTTTGTCGTCTGGACAAGCAAAAAACGGCACCTAAATTCCCATTGGCTGCGACGGCACTTCACGAGCGCGCCTCGAAGCAGTAGAGCAGAAGTGCTGCGTTAGGGAAGAGGGCATCGCCGCGACGCCACGTCACCCTCCCTCTCGCTCTCGGAAGCCGCTGCGCGGTACGTATCTCTCTCTCTCTCTCACTCTCTCTAGGCTAAGTTGCTGCGCTCTGCCGACCTTGGTGGCCGCTGCTGCTTCCTCGGTCTCTCGTCGCGCAGGACGTCGGTGGCACGCGGCGTTGGCACCGCAGGCTGCTGCTTGCTGGCTCAGGCAGCACGTACTGCTATGCTACGTCACTCGCAGCGCAAAACTCGACGGACCACTCAGCGGGGTTCAATTGGACATTTGAACAATAGAGACTAAACGTAAACCTAAAGGGACACACCCCGTGCGTCGCTTCGGCGAAATGACACCCCATATGCAATTCAATTATCTGTCCTGTTTCTCTGGTGGAACAGCGCACGGCCGGAAAAATGGCGCCACGAGCAAGTCGTAACGCGCCTGAACGAGCCTGCCAGGGGGCGCTCGCATCGCGACGGGTGCCCTGCGCTCTCGGGCGAAAGCAAGCTATAGCTGGCGGCGGAAAAAAACAGGCATCGATCCCGCGACGATGGTGGTTGCCCGGAGGGGCCTTTGCGTCGATGGAGCCCGGAACGCTCGCGCAGGAGCTTCGCGACTGAACGGGTGACAATAATGACCTTTCATTAGCTGCATTTCATTCAATTACTGCTCTCCACCCTTCCCTCTCAAGCCCTCTCTCTCTCTCTCGTGACTCCGTCGTGCCCACGGCCGCCATCCAGCGATCGCTAATGAACCGCTCTTTCCCCATCGTCGCCTTCTTTTCCCTTGCCCGCTCTCCTTCTCCCGAAGGATGAGGAACGCGCAAAGCGTCCCCCACTGCGGCTCCTTTATTCCACTCTATTTCAAACCCCAACGGGAGATGTGTGCATGCCCTATACGGCAGTCCGACCCAGAAGTCTAGTGGCAGTCGCCGCATCTGATTGGCTCGTTTGCTAGTGACGTGACGGAGGAACAAAAAAAAAGCGTGTGTGCATTCTCTTTTCTACGCTTCCTCTCTCTCCTTTCCCCCTCTTCCGAGCTCTCTCGCGCTGTTTTTGACGAAACATGCAAATGAGGAGGATAGAAGAAGCGTTCTATACCCGAAGCGTTCAACAAAAGAAAACAGCGGAAATGCGGAAGTGAAACAAGCGTCTGTCGCAGTCAAGTTCAGATATCCACGACTAATTCTAGCTGGAAACGGATGGAGGCTTTGATTGAGGTAAAATAAAATACCCATGAAAAGCACGAGGGAAGCTGAAATTCATTCTGATTGGACGGAAATCAGTCGCCCATTTGAAACATCATCAAACCTGCCGGAGCTGATGGATGAACACAACGTGACTTAAAAAAACAAAAAAAAAAACAGTTCGGTTTGTTCTTCTTAATGCGCTTAATTGAGGCTAGCTCCTCGATCCTGGGATAGCGTGTAAGCTAGTCAAGTTTCAATTAAACCAGCCTTTCTTATTTCTTTCCTGGTTTTGCTTTTTCGTTTCAGTCCTCGTATGCGCTACTTTTACTGGCCTCGTCGCTTCGAGCCGTTAGAAGGCGCTGATCGACCGGCCAGTCGACGCCCGCACGGTATTGTTAAAGAATCCGTCGACTGTACACCCATTCGAAGAGCGCACCAGTTAGGTCAATGGATTTCCTACCAGAGGCCTGGTTCAGCGCTGGTTACGTCACCGTCCTAAACATTACCACGCCTGGATTGCGTAACTTTTTCACGGTGACCATTTTCCACCGCGTTATATAACTGATGTCGATTATCGCTAGGTGCAGGGCACGTATACTGTATTCGAAAGTTTATTGTTCCCACCTATTATACGCCGATAAAGCATTGTCTAATGAGATTGCGCTTGTGATGGGAATAGCCTTGACGCGTTCTTGGATGGGCGCGAGTGCGGGTGATTACTCTGCAATGTTTTTTTTTTATTATTGAAGTGAATATTAGGAGAGGTTGGCGCCTTTATGGTGGCACCGGCTACTCCTTGTCACTTGGCAAAGGAAACAAATTTGCGTAAAAAGGGAGAATAGCGACACGAAATACGGCACTCAGTAGAACACTGGATGAATAAAATATATACAGTCCAACAGTACATGAGTCGCAAAGTTCTGTGCATTAGTTCAGTCCACGAACGCATATACAAAGTCAGATATTTTGAACAGCCAAAACACACAACACATGTAATGCACTGCAAGTACAGAACAGAATTATACATACTGCGTAAAAGTTGCGATCACCACATAAACGTACTGTGACATGCAGTGCAAAGAGCAGGCGTAGTTTATCCGTGAGTTAGATGCAATGACTGCAGACTGCGCTCGCCGCTAGTGTAGTGAGTTGGGTATTGCCTGTATTTCTGGGCCTCACGTTTGCGCGATAAAGAAGTCGAATTCTTACGTTGCAATTTTGACAGTTCTTCACTGCAACGTGGCATCTACTACGAAAACATCTATGTACCAATGTGGAAAGTGGGACAAGATTATTGACAGTCATTTTGCATGCAGCTTGCAGAAAAATGCGCTTCTTGTTTGTGTTGCGAGCGTATTGATATCTATGATGCAGTATTGACTGTGCCGTCCTGAGTTCTGCGCGGTGGCTGCCAGATGAAGGCAAGTACAATTTAACAGCAGCAAGAACCACACTGAAAGTGAAACGCAGGTTGCCAGTATTGAGCAACAGATGTCATTTCACGTCTGAAAGCAACGCGTGGGTGACATTGTATCCCCGGGTTCCGTATTAATTTTGACCCGTTGGGCTTCAACGGGCGCTCGACACACGAACGTCTTCGAATTCCGACTACCACCGAACGTGGCCACAAATTGAGATGAAATCACTGCTTCTTGTTATTTATTTAACGTGAAACATGGGAAGTTCGGTCGAAGAAAACGCCGGTTATTCCGAAATCACAGTTAAAAAGATAAGAAGTAGAAAGAAGAAGACAGAGTCATACGTTTACAAAACACTGCCAAAAATTGGAGGACGCTTAAGCTTCGCCTTCAAGAGTGGAACGCGACAGCGTTACCGTCGACCCGCCAAAGGGTGTAAGACAATGGGCTACGGCGCAGCGACTACGCGCCCCGCATCGGGCGCGGTGAGCGTCGAGCAACGCCGCGTTCGGCACGGCAACGAAATGTGCGCCTGAGCAAGCGACGCACGCCTGAGCCTTAGAAACAGCTCGTTTCTAAGGCAACACCGCATTCACTAGAGGCGCTTTTGTACCGCTTTGAAGCATCGAAAAGTTCTTATCACACCACACTGATCCGGCATTGACTAGTTGTTTTTTATGGCCATGTAATAGTCACATTGTATTTTCTTTTGCCAAGCCGGTAATAAAAAAAAAAAGAAACTCGTGGCTGAGTGGTAGCGTCTCCGTCTCACACTCCGGAGACCCTGGTTCGATTCCCACCCAGCCCATCTTGCAAGTTGTTTTTTTATTCATGAAATGCCTGCTGGGATTTATCGCTCACGGCCAACGCCGCCGACGCCAACACCGACAGCAACGCCGACGACACCGGCTTTTCTGCGACACGAGCTACTTAACGCTGTCGCGTTAAAAGTCGAAATAACTTTAGTGTGTCACCGTATCCCCGTCATGCTGTTCCCAAAGATAATGCGCTACCACACCAATGCATTCGGCAGCCATGCGTCATAAGAATGAACAATACGCTATTTAAGCTACAATCAGCATCAATATCTTTGTTTTTTTTTCTTTCGGGACACGGTCTAAGCAGAGAGAAATGAACGGGAGTAAAAGCGGCCACCGGTTCGGACGACACGGAATTAACATCCTCCGATACAACAACCACCGACAACTCCTACGCGAGTACGCCGAAAAGTGACGAAAACCTTCAACGAAGACCTCCAACGAAGACCTCAGGCGTGAAAGCTGTACCACGCGAGCACCCCGAGTTGATTGGCTCGTTCGTGCCACATTGTGTTCGTGAATGAAGGAGCCAAGAAACGAAAGAAAGAAATGAAAGTAGAGAGAGAGAGAGAGAGAAGAAGGAGAACGAAAAAAAAAATAAGGGTTACCGTGTCGTTCAGGTTGGCGAGGGACATGCAAATGACCCTGCGTGCGCCGCCTGGAAGCGGTGCCCCGACAAAGAAACCAGCCTCTATGTGCATCTACTAGACTGAGGCGATGTCTCGTCGTCCTTTTGTCGCGGCGTGCCGATACAAAGGTTCACAACTCGCTTCTCTTCCCTCCTCGCTTCGTTGTCGGCGTTTTTTCAGGGGGCGAGCTTCTGAATTGCGTCGGCTTAGCCGCCCGACTGACGACGGCCTCTTTCAAAGAGGAGGAACAAAATGTCGCGTTCGGAAGAACCACCGCCGATCTTGCACTTAGAAGTCACATGTTTTGTTGGAAATGGGCGAGAGGTGTTGGTGAGCGACTACCTCCTTGGGGCTTTGTGCTGGACGGCTATTCACGACGTCGTGGAATTAACACTGGCCTCGCCGTAATAATAATAATAATAATAATAATAATAATAATAATAATAATAATAATAATAATAATAATAATAATAATAATAATAATAATAATGATAATAATGATGATGATGATGATGATGACGATGATGATGGTGATGGTGATGGTGAAAATAATCTAGAGGGAACTCGCCTAAAATTTGCACCCTTCACTGACCGCCTGAACTACGAACAAACCGGCTTGTCCGTTTATTGCTGCCGTAATCTGACGTCTAAAAAAAAACACCACTGGAAAGTTTTCGAGTTGATACGATGGCAATAGGTAAATAACACACCGCAGAACTGTTTCTTGTGCGTTCGAACTTTCGACCATTCACGTCTGTTTCTCGCGTAAACAACGGATCACAGGTGCCGCGTGCAACTGGCAATCCCGACGAGCAATATTTCGAGAGACGCTGCCTCTGATGAAAGAAATCTGCAGTTGTTTGCCTGGGTGACGGCTTGCTCCAAGTGTTGGGTGAAGGACACATTGACCCGACAAACATGCAAACGGCACGTACTTCCGCAGACATGCGCACACATTCAACCTGCGCGTATTGCCTCGTTAAAGCCCGTAGCTGTGATGGCAAAATCTTATTAAACGTCTCAAAGTTTTAAGAGAAAAGGCGCGCACTTGAGTTTCATGTTTCAAAAAGCTTGTTTGCGGGCTGCCATTGTCAAAATTATCAGAAGTAACTTAGCCAACAACGTAAGACCTAGTATGGACAACTTCAGTGATTAAATAGTGAAGCACTACAGCCCGCATATACGGCATGGATAACTACATAGCGAGCACACACGTATAGTTGGTGAGAAACCTAAGAATTGCAAGGTTATAGGTACCCTGTCCAACTCCGAACGCAATTACCGCGAGAAAATTAGGTTCGCTTACTTGCCTGACGTGTCATGCGGTTTGGCATCTTTCATATAACTGTTTTATATCTTTTATTTAATACATATCGGCCTTTGTGTCACCGGTGTCAGGATGAAACCTAAGCGTCTAGACCAAATTTTATAGGTGATCTTGATATTACTGCTCAGCCATAGCTACTTGAACCAACCAGCTTCTATTTTCCCATTAGACTAGCAAGTGCATTAGCAGAGCAAAGTCGGTAAGCTGTGAGCGAACTCCAGCATGCTCGGCTCTCTTTCAGAGGTGGAGGGCAGGCGCGCTGCGTCTTTCTGGGAGGAGCTTGTTTGTAATTCTTTGGTTGTCGCAGACTATAAATATTTGCGAAGCACCATGGCAAGGCCGCCGCCGCCAACGACAATTCGTCTGGAAGTTCCATATAATTGCTATCGTAACAAAATATTGAAAGCACTATCGCTGCATGTAATGGGCGCAATGGCGTTGCACACTTCGCGGTTTTAATTAGTCAGCCAAAGCCATGCACATTTCGCGGTTTTAATTAGTCAGAGTCGTGGCACGAATGCAGCCGGGCCTTCCGGGAATGCCAGCCTTACACGTATCTATTGCGCACGCGCAAAACATGCCGCGCGTCCACGGGAGCATTGCACACCGAACACAGCGGCGAGCCTGCATTTTAACTATAGTTGGTAAAAGCCGAATTCCTGTAACAGCACCTACGTCGTTTCACTCATACCAATTTTCTGGCGCTGCAAAGGCAACGGCGCATGGTTATTTCCACGATTTTCGAGCCATTCAGAGGTGACAACTGCATCAAACAGGTCAGCGCTGTATAGGCGTTCGGTTTTGCACCGATACGACCGTCGTAAAGACAACGTCGCCACGCAAACAGGTATGAACGTCTTCAAATTGCAACGTCACAGTATGCTACGTTGGTGCGAAGGCGAGCATTCATCGTATACCAGAAGCTGTACAAGTGTATCGGCACGACATAACCTGCCGCAAACAAGTAGTATTTTCTTACGTTTTACCTTTCTTTCCCTCTTCTTGCAAGGGCGCAGCTTTGTTCCACGATAGCTGCGAAAACCACGGAAGCCACGAAAGCGTTGTTGCACTATCTCAAGTCTGCAGGTCTTGGCGACCGTGTGCAGACTCGGTGCGGACCTTTAAAAGTGCGCGAATTCCAGCTCTCTCTATGCTCTCTCTCTCTTCATCCGTATTTCCCTTCCCCCAATGCAGGGTAGCAAACCGGACGCGCGTGCGGTTAACCTCCCTGCCTTTCCTCTCTTGCATTTTTTGTTTGCTCTCTCTCTCTCACGAGTGCAGGCGTGTCACTATGTAAAAGAGCAGAAAAAGCGGGTTTCTGTTCTGTTGAAAACCGTGTACGTTATCAGCACCGGGTATTTCCGACACATCAAAGACGCCGCCGCGGGATATTACATTGATGCGACGGCGATTACGCAGCGCGATTCTGTATGACATATTGGAGCGCAGTAAGGTGCAGTAAATGTCTATCTCCCTCTCTCTCTCTCTCTCTAGGTCTTTTATCTCTGTATTTTGATTACAACCTGCCCGCTTTTCCGGGTGACGACCACCAGAGGAAGCAGCGGGCGACCTTTACGGTTTCTACATTGCAGCTTTTTCTGGCCCGTCGCTCTCCCTTTCTCTTTTTTTTTGTTTCGTTTACATTTTGAGGAGGCGTGTCTCCCGTAGCCAGGCGGCTCACCGTCTTTACGACCAACCTGCTCCGCCCAAGGTGAACAGCTATAGACACTTCCGTTATTCTCTCCCTTTTTTCCCTAATTTTATTACTTTTTCTTTCTACCTTAGTTCTTGCTTTGGTCTTCGTTCACCTGGCCCTTACGACGCGTTACCTGCGCACGATGGGAGGGCTGGTTGTAAAACGCGCACTGTTGCGCTTTACCCCCTTCCTCCGGCGTCGCGCGCGCGCCATACACGTAGTCGTGGCGTGCGCACCGCCAGGGCGTTTCGCCCGAAAGGCGTCGTAAAGGGGAGCCTTTCGGCGCATTAACGAATCATTTCACGGCTTCTGCGGCGGGTCGAGGTTTGGAGCCGGTACAGGTAGCCAGGCGGGGCCGGTACCCGGGGCGTAACGACGTAGAGGGGGGGGGGGGGGGGGAGTCTTCCGAAGAGACGGCGCCTAATGCGATAGAAGGACGGTGTTAAGGAGACGCGCGGGACGAGAATTGGCTGTGATACAAGATTGCGCAGGTCGCGATGCAGCGAAGGTAAAGCGAAGCTACGTGATACTGACCGTACAGATACTTGACAGCCTCAATGCGGCAGCTCAAACAAGTGGCAACGAACGATGCGAGTTTGTGACCAGGGTTCGCGCGCTTAATGTTGTTTGACGTCTTAACATCGATGTTCCACTAGGTGCAGCTGCACAAGGTCGCGAACGCAACAATGACACGGCGGACCGCAATGCTCTTACTGTACACCCGTATGTATTCCTCTTTTGCTCTGACCTCTGCTATGTCCTTATTGTCCGAAAATTTATCCTCTGGTGAAGCACGCGTTCCCTCAACCCTACGGCTACCACCGATCACTTCAAGACTCCATATTCCTGTGGACGATTTTCCTTATTTGAATGAGACAGTTCTTTATATTTCTGCATCAACGGATTCACAGTTTGTGTTATGTGGATGCCATTGTATAAGTGACTATTTTGACATCATTATAGCGATTTTGCGCTAACCGACGTTATTGCTTTGTTTTACTTGCCTTTCTTTCTCATTTACATACGGTTTTATTACCGCTTCGTTGTATTGCGACATGTTGTTACTTCAGTTGTCGTGCTGCTCTTATAGCGCACGCAATTAGATCGTTACAACTGCAATGTCTCATTTGTCCCACACCAGGCACGTACCCAGGATTTTTTTTCGGGGGGGGGCCCACCACCTCAATCATCATCATCATCATCGTCGTCGTCATCGTCGTCGTCACCACCACCATCATCATCATCAGCCTGTTTTTATGTCCACTGCAGGACGAAGGCGTCTCCCTTCGATCTCCAATTACCCCTGCCCGGCGCCAACCGATTCCAACTAGCGCCCGCGAATTTCCTAATTTCATCGCTCCACCTAGTGTTTTGTCGTCCTCGATTGCGTTTCTCTTCTCTTGGTACCCATTCTGTAACCCTAACGGTCCAACGGTTATCTAACCGGTGCATTACATGACCTACCCAGCTACATTGTTTCCTCTTGATGTCAATTAGAATATCGTCTATACCCGTTCGCTCTCTGATCCAAACCACTCTCTTTCTCTCTTAACGTTATGCCTAGCAATCTTCGTTCGATCGCTCTTTGCGTGGTCCTTAACTTTCTCTCAAGTCTCTGCCCCATATGCACTGGCGAAATGCTCTGGCAAATGCATTGGCACTGGACATATTGCACTGGCAAAATGCAGTGATTGCACACCTTACTTTTCAATAATAATGGTAAGGTTCCAGTCAGGAGCTGGCAATGTCTGCCGTATGCGATCCAACCTATTTTGATTCTTCTATGAATTTCCTTCTCATGATCAGGGTTCCCTCTGATTAATTGACCTAGGTAAACGTACTCCTTCACAGTCTCTAGTGGCCGACTGGCCATCCTGATCTCTTGTTCCTTTGCCCAGCTATTTATCGTTATCTTCATCTTCTGCATAATAATATTAAACCCCACTCTTACACTCTCTCTGTTAAGGTCTCCAATCATTTGTTGTAACTCGTCTGCATTGGAGTTGAATAGAACAATGTCATCGGCAAACCGAAGGTTGCTGAGATATTTGCCGTCGATCTTTACTCCTGAGCCTTCCCAGTTTAATCGCTTGAAATCTTCTAAGCACACAGAAAATAGCTTTGGTGAAATTGTGTCTCCCTGTCTGACCCCTTTCTCTATAAGTATCTCCCTGTTTTTCTTGCGTAGAATTAAGGTAGCTGTAGAACCTCTGCAGATATTCTAACGCGAAAGACGAGTCAGTAAGAAGAGAAACTATTTACAGATTATATTTACAACAATGGTTGCAGCGCTGACCGGTTAGATTCACAGCGCGAGCCCAGTTCGTTCTCCCTCCTCTTTTCTGGAGTGATGGCGCCTACGCGCCTCATTCAAACAAACAAATACCTCACGCATGTGGCAATATTTTCCAAGCTTAAGCGTTCTGTAAGCGTTCTGTACTCCTTGATTAGGTAGTGCCTCTACGATTGCTGGTATCTGTACTGAATCAAATACCTTTTCGTAATCTATATAAGCCACATAGAGAGGCTTATTGTACTCTGCAGATTTCGAGATAACCTGATTGATGACATGGATGTGATCCATTGTAAAGTATCTCTTCCTGAAGCCAGCCTGTTCCCTTGGTTGACAAAATCCAGTGTTAACCTTATTCTATTGGAGATTATTTTGGCAAATATTTTATATAATACTGGGAGGAAGCTAATGGTCCCATAATTGTTCCATTCTTTAACGTCTCCTTTTTTTTGTGGATGAGTATAATGTCTGCATTCTTCCAGTTTTCTAGGACCCTTGCAGTCGAAGGACACTTCGTATAAAGAGCCGCCAGCTTTCCAAGCATTATGTCTCCTCCATCTTTGATTAAATCGACTGTTATTCCACCTTATCCTCCCGCTCTTCATCGTTTCATGTCTTGCAGGGCCCTACTGACCTCATCGCTAGTTATAGGAGAGTTTCTGTATCCTGTTCATTACTGTTTCTAAGTTAACTATCGTGACTCCTGTGGGTACTGTATACAGGTCAGCTTAGAATTTTTCCTCTGTTTTTACTATATCTTCGAGATTGCTGATGATATTATCCTTCTTATCTTTTAGTGCATACATCGCGGTTTGTCCTATGCCAGGTTTTTTTTTTTTTTACTGATTTCAGGCTGCGTTCATTTTTTACGGCTTCTTCAGTCTTTCTCATGTTATAGTTTCGAATGTCAGCTATTTTCGCCTTGTTGATCAGTTTTGACATTTCCGCGAATTGCGTAACGCTGTGCGGCCGCCAGTCCCATACAACCGCGTAGAGCGCAGGACTCTGCGATTCTAGACGTACAGCGGTCACTGCGAAAGGTTAGAAAAACACCCACATAAGCACAGCAGAGAAGTGGCTACGTGAGGCGGTTCAACCGATAACTGCAGAAGCGTCATTCAAAACAAGTAATTGTTCTCCACTTCCGGCGGCGTTTTCTCTGTTTCCTTTTTAAATAAAAACATGTTGATCCATAAATATTCTCATAAAGAACGGTTAACTTTTTTATTATTCACTCTTGCTTGCCGTTTGGTTGGTGCCTTGGCTCTCCCTTAGTAGATCGCTTAATTTCTCAACTCCTTGCGATTTTTGTTTCCAGTTGCCAATTTTGCACGAAAAGTGCTGTACAGTTAGGGAAAAACAGACGAGGTAACGGGCGACAGTCATCTTGCTTATGGGTCTAAGGGTTATTGCAGGGTTCCATGATGGACGCTCTTTCACATTATTTTATTTCCCACCTTATCTAACCCATATCACGTGTATATGGTTCCGGGCATCTGCCAGCGTCGCAGCGAGCCGTAACTCAAGGAAACAATGAAGCAAAGGGATAAGTTAAACGCAATTGGCGTTTTCTCCGGCCGCAACTCGTTCCATGAGAGTACAGACCAGCTGAGTAACAGCCGCATCCCTCTCCTGGTCCCAGGATCAGCCTAAACAAAGAAGGTTGAACCAACAAAAGCAACAGCTATGGGCGTGACGGTTGAATAGATGGTGACAACTGAACGCATTTCGAGTTAATCGCGCGGGTGCGGAATCTACGAGAAAACTGTCCTTCATATTACAAGAGATGCCGATAACTACCACCATCTAAAAGGAGTGAAAAAGGCAGCATAATGCTGACCGATGAACAGCTGCGAAGTCTCAACATTGATCTGGCGGCGCTTTAGGAATGTGTGAGGAGTGGTGGCGTGGGTGGGGAGGGGGGGGGGGGGTATGCCACTTGATTTCGGGGGGGGCCAGGGCCCCCCCGCCCCCCCCCCCCCCCTGGGTACGTGCCTGTCCCACACCGACTTCTAATTTTTATACATTTATGAACAGGCACTTCCTTTTAACAATTAAGGATTGGCGTCCACTTTGCCAGTAACTCATTCGCAAAACGGTATTTCCGTATGGGCATCTCATACTCGAAATTTAAAGCAAAACAGTGAGTATTAGTGAATGGCATGCTGTGAAACGTTAACCTGTAGTAAAAAGTAATGGAACTATTAGTCATGCTAATCTGACCACTACTGAAAACGCAGGCTTATAACACGCGCGAAAATGACAGGTGTCCTGCGGCTGAAAATCATTATGCTAAGTCACACGCACACGGCGTAGAAGAGAGCAGATGAAATTTGTCCTGGCTTCAAAAGCAGGGGTCGCTGCGGTCGTCGCTTCTGGTTTCGCCTATCGTATGCACATGCTTCACGTCTGTAAGCAAGATATCTATGACCTCCCCATCGCACACGCACAAGGTTAGAATAAAGAAGAAACACTTTTTGTTATTTCTCTGTCGAACCCCTTCAATGAATGCCCGCAATATTCTGCGGCTTAGCTTGTTTTCATGTGTAGCTGTAAAAGGCTCGGGACCAGTAGAACCACGCGCCTGTCAGAACCACCAGGTTCGGGGTATACGCAGTGGTAGCTATCTCTACGGCGTAATGGCCTGGAGCAAGTCTACACATCAGCTTCATAATAGAGAGGTTTAGATTAAGGGAACGCAAGGCGTTGGGACCCCTAGCACTTGGGACCACGTTACTGCGCACGCGTAGACCGTCTGCGCATGCGCAGTACCGTGGCCCCAAGCACTAGGGGGCCGCAACGCCTGGCGTTCCCCTAATCTAAAACTCTCTAATACAGCAGCCGACGCGCGTAGGATAACTGGATAGCAGCGCCACCTGGCTGCCGTGCTGATGCGGCGTGCTGATAGCAAGCCGGGCTTGCTATCGAGGCGCTAGACAGGCGCTGACGGCAGCGCCATCTATTGGCAAGCAGAGTCTCCACGACATGCGAGGCACGACCTTTTTAGAGGGGCCCTCGGCCGGCTGGTGTGAACGCATGCTTCGGGCTCCAGACATTATTAAGGGAAAGCTCTCATTCTACAACCGCCGCCGAACCAAATTCAGCAAAATGTGTTGCATGTCAGCGACTGTAAAAGAAGCATGATTTAGAATTAGGGCCCCACAGTTCTTAGAATGTTTTTTTTTAAAATATGGGTGAGCTTAAAAAAAGTGAAGAACAACGTTCACCTATCACTAACGCTGCACCTAGCGCAAATGTCGCCAGTTCTGTAAACTGCATCTCTTAGAGCATTAGAGCATCTGAAGTGGACAAACTTGATGTGTGTCATATATGTACAGTTTATATGCGATATAAACATTTTCTTATATAAACGGTCATTTAACGACACTGGGAGGCGTTCTCTGCTCATGATTTCTTACGGCTAAAAACCGGCAAAGCTTGATCACTGGTCATTCGCGTCAACATTCTCTCGTATTCAAGTATACGACAAGGAAAAAGTAAAACCAGAAGCATAGTTTAGTCGGTAGAAACGAGTGGTTCCCTTTTTTTTTCTTGCTCGTGCCTCGCCAAAAGTTGCCACTTTCACCTCGAGAGGCCATTTCTGAATCCTAAATGCGCCTCCACTTTTAATATCAGGGAAAAACAAACAGCATAGCAAAGGAAAATAGTCTCATCAAATTGTGGCATAGCATCGACTCGTTTGGACAATAAATTACGATCTAGGTCAGGTAACCTATCGCTTGTTGTTTGGTGTGAATATCGATCTCGCAGCAACTTTCGCACCGCCACTCTTTAAACGAAGAATGCCGATAGTAGTAGTAGGTGCGTTAGGCGGGTTAAGGAACAACCATGGGTTAAAGCATGCACTTTTATTTTTGTTCAATTATTTTTTGCCATGACAAAGCGGCTTAGCCCTTGTGACGAAGAGGTAGGGCAGCAAAGACAAGGACATCGAGAAAAGATAAGGATATCGCACCTTAGGAACATCATCGAGGTGACCCGCGTTTTCTAATCACCGCTTTTGATGGCGATTATTTGACCCACTATCCAGATGACCAAATATTGGCACGCGTTCATTATTTTCCTTTTTAACAACGATCGTCTTTCGCCAAATCATCACTGTTATCAGGTGTCGTTTTAACTATTGCGTCAAGCTGTCGTCAAATTATGTGGCACCAATGCCTTCAGAAGAATTGGCCAGTTTGCAGACATGTGCCAGTGCATTGCCTTTACAGTACTTCACATTTTTATATCCTCCACTTGGAAAGTCCAAGATGGCCGCTATTGAAAAGGTGGTAATTAATATCTTCGGACCCCGTAAGAAGAGCGCCTCTCCAAAAGCCCCAACAAAGCCTTCCTACGAAGCGAAATTGTGTTCGCTCAGAACAGCGCGTCAGACATGATAGGAAGCCGGAAGGCTTAGAAGTGTAGTGTTTCAGTTTGGGGATATCTGGCGTAATATATATATATATATATATATATATATATATATATATATATATATATATATATATATATATATATATATATATATATATATATATATCAAGACGACATTGCGATAGGGTTACCGCCGAAATTAATGAAACCAGATAGCGAACCGGTGAGCGTTTTTTTTTATCAGCATTAATTTGGTTGCTCCCGAGAGATGCAGAACGATGGTACCCGTCATATCAGTGGTGCGAGGCGCCCCGACCAGTCATTGGATGCATGCAATGAGGTTTGTTGCGTCAGCGCCGTCACTTGCTCCGGTCAGGCGCTCGACGAAGGGGCAGTTTCCGACGAAGTGTTTTGGGTCAGTCATGAATGGAAGAACACCGAAATATACACGAATACCATACGAGTTGCTCCCGCTAGGCATTCGATGGCGATGCTTGATTCCGGCGTCCTGATTTTCCGCTGCCAAGTACTCAATTATTCTGCGTGATGGCTTTTTTCTCTCAGTGTGGACTAAATGCGCTCTTACTTCTTCGATGGTAACGCGAGGGAGTTCAATCAACGTTAGGTAACACTACAATGTGTCGACAGTAAGCGCCGGCTTTCTATAAGAAGCCATAATTTTATTCATAGGTGCAGCAGCTATTCTGCTGGTCTTTAACCACAACCGCGTGTAGATTGATGTGTGTCGTGTGCATACACGCCATATTTCAGCGTTAACGGAAGGCAGAACACTTAGAAGGATAGTACCGGCACCGCGGGTTCAAATAAGTAGACTGTTTCCTTTCCAAGTCGCTCACTTGACAGCACACTTTAACCAAGTCTGCTTGCAGTGAGTTCTGTTCGACTCTAGAACTCCTTCCATTCGTTTTATTGGCTACTTAAACGATTTCAAGCTGTTGCTGCAGATTAGGCTCCACGTGAGCGTTCCTCATTCTGGACACGCAACGCCATATTAAGTCCCTTCTACAATTAGGGTGATTACGAACAACGAAAACCAAGACGCGTTATACCACGTACTGGTGCGCTATGCAAATTGCGAGTTGTATTTGTAACGCTTCTGCTTTCAGCAGTCGTCGTTCGTCGGTAAAATCTGCAAATTTCAGGTTCCCTCTCGAATAATTATTTTGTGGTACTCGTTAAGCTTTTTGTTGCACAGCGTTGTCGAAGGCTTGCATTAAAAATGCTAGCTAAATGTTAGGAAAATTACGATATGACATTTGGAAAGTATTTATGAGAGTCGTTATATGTTTTACGCCCTCACTTTGTATGCTTAGGAAAACGTCGCGGTATAGCTGATCCGCAATGCCACGACCTTGGCTGCAGGCGCTATTTGTGTCGAGCTTCGTCATAGGTGTGACACAGAAAGATGACGACCTGCTAAAACAGCCAGCGATTTCTTGCATTGTGTTATTTCGCTGTTGCACGAGCCAAATGGCCATCACGGCTTTGTAAAGTCTGTCACAACTAGACGTCTATAAACAATCGAGGTCATTGTGAGCGGTTACCATCCCTAAAACATTCGCCACATTGAGACCGTATGCTCCATCAGTCAATTTCCAGGTCACCTTGCTGTACGCGACATGAGGTCCAGTGTCACCTAACCTAACCACACTATAACCACGGGCACCCCTCTCTGTGTGCCGGTGAAATATGAGACGTGAAAATGAAGGTAATGTGTAATTATTTTCGTCGCGTCTAACTCTTGCTGGCTCAGGCAGTCAGCGCACACTGGAACTAATATTGCAGAGATTGACAGATCGATCAGGATCACGGCCCTCAGTTTCAGTTTAGTTCGTGCTTTGAAAACTAGAAAACGCCGCTCCCCAGGGTTGTACCAACTGTTTGCAGCAGACGGCGGTTCACTGCTACACTCGTGGCAGGAAGTGCCCTCTTGAAGATAGCGTTGTCATCCGCTCTGGAAAACCGAACCTATTCGGGACTCTAGGAGGGCCCTGTGAAACTTCCTCGTTCGCGTTTCAGAAGGCTATGAAGGAGCACAGGGTGACGGCTTAGAACCGGAACATGTTCCGATTGTCGATTGACGGAACAGGCTGAGATTGAAGCCATGGATTCAATAGTCTTCGCGGCCATGACTGCTGATACATCGTCGCAAATGAAGAGCCGCTTTGAAATGGGCGAGTGACCCTAGTTCAGTTGCGAACGGTGCTATGCGATTCCAGTGCTTCCTTCCACCGTAGTAAGAAATTATCTCGAGTCGGTTGTATTAGGCAGAGGTGCTCTGAAAGTGAGTGACTCTTTTGCCTGCAAGTGTTTAATCAGGTACTACATTTGTAATACCACAAGTGTGATCGCTAGACGATTAATTGAAATGATTGCACTTAATGTGAAATGGTAGCAACTAGAACATGAACTTGTGAACACTATGACCTTAATCCAACCAGCAAGAAAGAACGAACCCCTCGCTATTTCTTACATTCCTTCTGAACATGGCGTGCAGTGTGCGCCTAATGACAGCGAGTGAGTGTTGCGTGCAGCTCGCTCGATCGGACCCCGTCGTGAGTTACAATATTGAACCTTGATTGCTAGGAGATCGATTTCGCTCTCACTTCATTTCTTTAAAGATTCATTCGTTAGCTCTTCGTGATGCTTCTTTCTTTATATCACAAATAACTACTTCGTGTCTCCAACTCACCCTCTTAGATTTCGGCATTGATCAAAAAACCAATGCAAAACATGCTCATCGCACCATAACTGCCTAGATCGACGATGGCGTCCTGTATTTATGCTGTGTTTTTGCGCGACAAACATGCAAGGAATTCGTCACTCAAATGAGCGCGTTTGTGTGTAAAATGCAGGGTGGAAAATAAGCTTCTCACTGGTGCCTCAAACCATCGAGTAATCAAACGAATCCTAAACTATGGCCATGAGTGCCTGCAACCGTTGCATTTACGCATATCAACTCTGTAGGCTTGTGCTTAGTGCGCCTGCGCAGAGGCATCCCACACGAGAGGTATCCCACAAACTGCAGCTAAGTTCTGATTTGTAATACGACTCATCCTTGTTTCTCTGTTGGTGGTGTGCGCAAACTTACGTTAGCCCTAATGATTTATCACCCGTTCGCCGCGTCTTCCAGGGGGCGCAAGGACTGTTGCAGCAAAGCTCACCGCGCCGGCGCTTCGGTTCGCCTTCGCGCTACAAGTAGCGAAACTTCGCGAGTGAGTCGTTCCAGCCATCGTTCCATGCATCGACGGCGGGAGAAGCGTGTTCGTCGAAAGGGTGCTGTGCAGAAGGAGTCCAGTGTGCAAGAGGGTACTCCAGATAGCCGTAGGCTCCACACCAAAAGGCTTCGTACTGGAAAAGTTGCCGGCTCTGAAAACTCTACTCGGTGGCTTTCGTAAGCCACGAGGACGAAAAAAAAAAGCAAAGACGAGCTCGAAGGGAGCAAAAAGAGAAAGGGAATTGGGGAAAAAACGAAAGAGTGTGGGGGCGTCCCGGCGCCCGCTGACCTTAGTGTCGTTCCAGATGATGTCGAGCTTGTAGCCCGGCAGGAAGTGCGGGCTGCTGTTGATGTGTCGCAGCGCCAGGTTGACCGCGGGCACGACCCCGCGGCCGATGGCGCCCTCGCTCAAGTTCAACGTCGTCGGGAAGAAGCCCGCGATGAGCAACTCTTCGGGCTCATCCTCGGGGGACGGCGACGTGCCGCCGGGCTGGTCGCGGTAGTGCAGCGCGCGTCCCTCGCGCTCGGCGTCTTCGTCTTCGGCCGCGAGCGAAGACGTGGCCGTCCACCGGCCGCCCAGCACGAGCAGCAGCAGCAGCAGCGCAACGACGGGGGGCCGGAGGAGGAGCGGCGGCACCAGTGCGGCGCGCATTCCCCGACCCGGCGCGCGCACCGGCACAGCGACGCCGCGCACTGCGGCGCCTCGGACGGCCGTGCGCGGACCCCGGCACCGCCAGGGGACGCCACGCGGTGAAGGGAGGCGAAGGGAGGACGGGAGGGGTCTCGCGCGCCCCGGGCCCGGGGCCCCGAGGATCGCTCCTCCCCCCCCCCCCCCTTACTTCTTCTTCTTTTGTGCCTTTCCCGCGCGCGCTCTTTCGTCGGCACTCCGAGGCTTGCGCCGCTGTAATGTCGCCGCTGCCGCCGGATGCTCGCCGCTCGTGCCATTGTCTTGAGGGGGACCCGCCGTGGTCGCTCAGTGGCCGTGGTGTTGGGCTGCTGAGCACGAAGTCGCGGGATCGAATCCCGGCCACGGCGGCCACATTTCGATGGGGGCGAAATGCGAAAACACCCGTGTGCTTAGATTTAGGTGCACGTTAAAGAACCCCAGGTGGTCGAGATTTCCGGAGTCCTCCACTACGGCGTGCCTCATAATCAGAAAGTGGTTTTGGAACGTAAAACCCCATAATTTAATTTGTTTTAATTGTCTTCAGGCAACGTCCTGTGCGCGCACACTGCCTCTCACGGAGACTATCGCGTCGCGTTGAAACCGTCGCGGAAGGCCGAGCAAGCATACGAGTGCACAAGGTTATGATACCTCCGAAGAAGGAGAGTACGAGTCGTCCAGGCGAAACTGTTAAGAGTTTTGCGGGTGGTCTGGCTGTTTCCATAGAAGTCGCGATGACTCCTGAGGTCTCGCTTGCTACAGATGTTCAGAAGGCTTCGGGAAATGGCGGTCTTTGCGCACTATAGCCGTACGAAATCGACCAGGAGGTCGCCACGAGTCACGGAGAGGGGGGAGGGGGCTGCGATATTTGAGCGCCAGAGTGAGCCGCGATGCGTGCCCAGAAAAGCTTCAGGAGTCAATGTATAGGTCGTTCCTGTAGGTTCGTGGCCACCGCGGTAACATAGCGCCGAAGCTGTCGGGAAGCAGTGATCACGAAGCAACAAATGGCGTACGGTTCGTTCTAAAAAATATAAATAAGACTATGGTAAAGGAGGTTTATTACACTGTTATGAAAAACGTCAGTCGTCTAAGGGCTATTTGGAAGATTGTATAGACGTCGTACTTTTGTTGGGAAATGTTGTAATAGGTTAGTAATCACGAATCTCTGTCAGATTGTCGGTATATAAACATCTCAAAGGAGTAACGTTGCGCGCGCAAGCAAGCTGTCAGCAATCCATCAGGACACACCCTACCGATCTGCGTACAAAATTATCACGTGAGTCGTCAGGAATCCCCATAAAATTACATGCCATATATAGTCGTGCAGTCATAGTCAGGAGGGGTTGCGAACGCCCGAAATACGCAATCTACGAATAGGTCAGAATTAGGTCGATGGCTGTGCCGTAGTCATGCCAGAATTTCTTAGACCTCCGAGGATCACAACCTCTCCGCAGGATAAACATGTGGGTGATGGGCGACGGGGCGCGCAAGAACAGCGGTGGCATCAGTGTTGCCAGACAGCGCTCGAGCTCCTCACGAGGTGTTTTAGATATTCGAGGGAGACACGACGAGGAACGCCGGCAGTGGCGTTGCAAGCGTAGCTGATCGATGGTATAGGCAGTTTGTACCTACGTCACAGCCAGGACGTCTGGGATACCGATCCGCCATGACGGAGGGCCACTCGCAGCCCGGCTGGCTCGGCAATGAAGGAGCGCAAGTGTGTTTGTACAATCGCTTTTCTTGGCCATCGTTCTCTGCGTAGTATTACGGTGCTCGAACAGCGTCGAAACGACGATAAGCCGGGAGTAATCGAACACAAACCTCTTCCACTTGCCAACGGCCCGTTTTACGGACGCCGCCATGTATGGGATGAACAACAAGGGCGCAGTGGCAGTGGCATGCGACCACCGAGGCCACGTTACCTCCGCTGCATCGACCCGCCCCTGCACGATCACGGAAGCCGAAGAGATGGCCATCGCGTTAGCCATCCGCGAGGGCCTACACGCAAACCAACCACTGACGATCCTCACGGATTCCAAGCAGGCCTGCCGCAACTTCCTACAGGGAAGAATTGGAAGACCTGCTGCACAAATCCTAGCCCGAATACTTAAGGAGGACCCTGAGGACTTCACCACCCAAACCATCATCGGGATACCGGGCCACACTGGCATCACGGGCAACCTGCAGTCCGACAGAGCAGCTCGAGGATTCGTACATAATCGAGCACTCATCACGCCGGCTGCAGAAGACCCGGACCCTGTCGACCTCGAGTATTCAGCCATCGTTAACTACCACAGAGGGCGTCGCTTGCGATATCCACCACCCCATCGAAATCTAAAGACAGACGATGCCGTTGCCTGGCGTAGGCTCCAGACAGGCACTTACACGAACCTACACATCGGATACACCCCACAGCCTACATGGACGAATGCCCATGGTGTGGGGCCACGCCAACCCTATACCACATTACGTGGGAGTGCACACTACAAAACATAGAACACCTAGACACGAACACCACGAGGGAGCAATGGGAGTCACTGCTGTCCAGCTCGGCCCTCGACGACCAGCTCAAGCTGATAAAGAGAGCTGAGAAGATGGCAAGAGCCAGCGGAGCCCTGGACTAAGGGCCCCGACCATTAGCGGTTTTCTGATTATTCTTTTTATAAAGTTTATCTATCTATCTATCTGCCAACGGTCGTGAACAGCCAGCGCGAGCGCGCGCAGAAGGATGCCTAGCGCGAAGCGGCACAGTTTGTAGTTGGCATGCGCGCCGATATCTCAAGTGCCGACATCGCCATGTGCCGATGTGTAAATAGCGCGGCGCCCACTTCGTGTCAGCCGAGCTCGAAACATATATATATATATATATATATATATTCTGATTGAAATGCCGAGACTGCAAGAACGTCAGAGTTTATAATTCTAGGGGGGTCATCGAAACTGTGGGCTGAGACGAGTCCAGATTAGGCGGCGATGCATATTCTGGGATACATGCAGGGCACGTCACACGGCCATGCGCGCTACGATCGTGCGACAAGACGACGTACGGAGAACATAAGTCCGAGGTTGACAGTGGTGGTGGCGGCGGCGGCAGCCTCGAAGTGGGTCAGCACTGTGAGAGAGGGAGATGACATGTTATTTATAGTCAATAATGGAGCTGGTGGAGGCCCTCAGTCCAAGGCATCGCTGGTGCAATCCTTCTACTCAGCGTTGGTTAATTCCACCATGTACTCTCGTGCCAGTATAGGAGGTGGCTTGTGTCAGCCACGTAGCCGATGGGGTATGAGGGTAGAGGGAAAAGCAAGGAGAGGGGAAAGAAACAGGTGGGGGACAGTGCCATAGATAGTGTTGAGAGTTAGGGTAACCTCCTCAAATAGGGAAATCAAGTGTGAGTTCATGTGCGAAAGCACTAAGAACGTGTAGGCGGGTTGGAGGGATCAAAGAGTTGGACTGCGCCTGCCGCAGTAGATCGCAATGCGCACTCGGGAAGTGCCAGGTGGGGAAGGCGAAAACCGCGGTTGAGGAGGCGATAGTGTTCTAGGCTGTACTGTGTGTAGCGTGAGGTGTGCGCAGTTGGTTCGGAAATGTCGGCAGCCTGGCGTAAAGCTTCACAGGCGAGCTGGTTAATCGCTTCATTCTCCGAGAGTCCCGTGAGATCAGAAATCTACACAACCTCCATCAGTGTGCGTCAGGATTGTGCTGTGAGCGATGCATGTGGGCCGGCAAGCGTTCCCCGCTAAAGTTTACGACAGGCTTCCACCGAATCACTAAGAGTGATCGGAGGCTGTAAAGAATTCGGAGATAGGTGACGGAAAGCTGTAGCCAGGGCGTGAAGCTATGCTGCAGTAGGGCGAGCAATAGACGAGTTATGAAAGTACAATGACAGCGGAAGCACGGGGTGGGGGGGGGGGGGGATCGGCACTGCGACGTGTGATGCAGTATAGGCCGCCCCCAAACGGAAGACGGTGCAAGGCTTACGTCCCCGAGCAGAAGTACTTTCCATCCTGGACCCGTTTCATTGACAGGCTGCGATCCAGGCGCTTGTAAAGTAATTGAACGGCTCAAGGGACTTAAACACCTTCATCTCTTACATGTCGTAAGAAGTCAACAAACAAATACACCAAGGACAACATAGGGGTGATTACTTGTACTTACTAATTCAGTTACATTAATGGCAATTAATGGCAATTAATGGCAATACATTAATGGCAATGAAAGTGGATGATAAGACAACTTGCCGCAGGTGGGGCAAGTTCGAAGAGCTCGCTGAAGGAGGCCGAACATCGCACGCTTGCGTCTCTCGTTCCAACCCCAACAAGCTCTCTCAGGTGACTGGCACGTGCAAGACGTTGCAATAGACCGCCCGCCAGAGAGAACACGTGCACACGCCAGCTTCTGTTCGGCCACAGACTTACCATTGTCGATCGCTTGCGCCCCTTTGCATAGCTACAAATCGTTTCACAAGTGAGTGGCACCTAGTGCCCCAATGGACTGCTCCGGCCATCTTTGGGATCACCCTGTATTCCCGAGTCTTATCCTCATAGCACTTAACGTATAGATTCTCCGCGACGTCGTAGTGGAACACGTAACGTTTCGTCACTGGAGTACAAAAACCAATGCCGTCATGACGGCGGTGCCGTCTTGGTGCTCTCGTCACATACAAGTTCGTGTGACACACGAGATGTTTTCAAACACGTTGGTTCATCTCGTAACGCTTTGTAGACAACTAAAATATGCTGGACAGTCTGCTAAGTGCCTCGCATCGATTCCCGAAGTGCATGGGATCTGCATAATGTTTTATCCCCATAAGCTTGGGTATAGCATATATTTCTATGCCCTTTGTCTTCTCCGGTCATTTCCTGTGATTTTGTTCATGAACGCTGCTGTTTTATTTTATTGAAAATTGACAGTATTTGTGGCGAGAAAGGTTCAAACTTGAACTTGTTCGAAAGGAAAGAAAAACTAGTGAAGGAAATATTGTAAGTAAAGAAAGAAATTTCTGGGACGCGATTGAGATATGAGCGCACAGTGTCGCTTGGTTATCTTTGTTCTTTTTTGAAAATTGGGCTGAATGTTCCAAGACCCAGTACGTGTCGCCAAATTTCTATATACTTGAACTTATATCTCGCAGCAATTCCGCTATACTGTCAGATCCATGAGACGGGCTAGCTGCTTGTTGGAGCTCGAATTCATGTTTGCAGCGCGGACTTAATAAACAGCCACACATAAACAAGCACGACGAGAGCTGGTCAATAACTAAGTTATTGCGCAGTTATACACGAACATAAGTATACAGGCGCGCAAGCGCAAGCGCTACACAAGCGAGGGTGAGAACGCACATGATAATTTTCATGTTCTGCAAACACTAAAGTCCTAAGGGCTGCACAAAAAAAAGCTATTAAGATTATCACCACCGGGCGTGCGGTAAGTTTTCGTTCAGGTATACTCCAGCTTTTTGTGATATTGCTAAAGGCGGGACGCTGGCACATTTGCCTTGGTTATAGCTAATAGCTATGGCTTCAATTTCTCTCGTGGCTTGGTCCACGCACTTGCGAAGCACACGTGTAGCATCGAGAGAGAGAAAGAGATAGAGAGAGAGAGAGAAAGAAAGTAAGTAAGGAGTGGTAAGGCAGGCAGGTCAAGCAGACGAGCACCCGGTTTGCTACCCTACACTGGGGTTAAGGGAAAGGGTGAATCGAAAGAGGAAGAGAGTGAGCATTGAGTGCACGTGGGAGGATGCACAAGAGCAGTACAAGCGGTATAAGCGCACGAATCCCTTTTCGTGCCGTTGACGCATGTGGCCACGCTTCGGGTGTCTTTTGACACCAGAATGCCGGAGTTACGAAAGGCACCTGCGGCAGTGGTCCGCCAGACGTCTCCGCTGCGGCCTGCGCGTCTATTGCTACGCGGTGCTCTCGCAGTCTAATACAGTAACCAGCTTGGCCTACATAGTTTTCTCCCGCCGGAAAGCGGTATCTCGTCCACGACGCCAATCGCGCAAGAAAAAAAAAATGAGCAACCGAATCGCACGTTTCTTGCGAGCGCCTTCGCATTCGCACCCGCTGCACTGGGGCAGAAAAGTACAACCACACTTCGATGCCGCCATATAAACGCCAGTAGAGCGACGAATCCAAGCGGTAGCTCGGCAAAGGTGCCTACGGTGAAGCGTTTCCGTTATCGCGACCAGCCGGCCGCCGACTCATCGTGGCGCGAAAGCGGGCCGCGCGCGACCGTTGCCACAGCCAGCCAATGGTTGACGGGAATGACAAGGAAGAAAACTCGAGTAGACGCGGGATTTTTTTTTCTTTTTGCGTTATCGCGTGGTTCGGCGGCATCAAGTCTGTCAAGGTGGAAGCGGAAGCTCAGGTTGTTGCGCGCGTGGGAGATAGGCTGGCGCGCTTGCTATAGAGTGGAACAGTATAAGACAGCTTTGTTCGCGGGCAAAATTAACTCGGTGTGTTAAATTAACTCTTCGGTGTGGGCGCGAGAAATGCTATGGAAGAGTTAATTGTATTGCTAGGCGAGGTGGTGCAGGAACGCCGACCAAAAGGGAACACAACGCCTGCTGCAAGTGCCAACGAACAGGTAAAAAGAAAATGTCTTTTTTCAACGCGCACTATTTCTGACATCCGCCTGAAAAGAAGTAACTGCATATTGTATTCACGTGAGCACTCTATGCATTTTGAACTTCTTTTTAGAGTTTGCATTGCAGTGAGTGAGTGAGAAAACTTTATTTCGAATCAGAACGACTCGCGTCCGGCGAGTTAGTGGGCTGGGGCACCCGCGGCGGTTACGGCCAAGAGCTCTTGCCTCTCGGCGGCTTCCTTGGCCCGCTGGACTGCCCGCAGTTGGTCTTGTAGGTTTTAGCTGAGCAGCGCGGCCTGCCATCGCACGCGGAGGCTGTCGATGGAGGCTGCGCTCGCATTGTCCTGTATTAGTTCCTGGCATTCTCATAGCATGTGTTGTAGCGTGGCTCTGGTGCCACACACTTTGCATCTATCTGTTGTGTATATTTCTGGATAAATAGGGTGCGTTAGTATCGGGCTCTTGTAGGATTTATTTTTCTAGTTGTCGCCACTGGACAGCTTGCGATCTACTGACTTGTGGATGGGGTGGAGGATAAGTGCATCTTTGCATCTTGTAATGGTTGGCGATGTCGCTGAACCTGGTCAATCTGTCTTCCCATTCCCATACTTCGGAGGGGCCTGTCGAGGGGTCCACGTTCATCGCAGCTCGGAAAGTCAGTCCCTCGAGCTAGGTTGTGTGCCGCCGCGTTAGGGTTGTCCTCTCCCGTTGAGTCGGTGGTATGGGCTGGTATCCATAGGATTTGGACGCACCTGTCTTCCGTTGTTGGTTTGTCTTTCATAACAGTGCCGACAAATATTTTGGCTGTGCTCTTCACTCATGCATTGCTGTATTCTTTTATTATCTTTATCGCTTCGGTTGCCACGTGGCATAAAGTCTTAATGGGAGAGAGAGAGAGCAAGGAAAGGTAGGGAGGTCAACCAGACACCCGGTTTTCTACCCTACACTGGGAGTGGGGGAAAGGGGAATAAAGAGAGGGAAAAGGGGGAGAGTAAGCAGTGAGTGCGTGTGGGAGGGACACTACACACAAGGACACTATAAACAGTCTCTTAAGCCGGTGCACTTAAAGTATTGTACCAGCGCACGAATCGCTTTTCGTGCCAATGATGGGTGTCACGGTCCGAGTATCGTTGGCTCGGTGAACGGTCTTGAGTCCAGTCGGTGTAAAGTTGCCCGCAGAGAGAGGCGCTGTACATCGTAGCGGGGGCAGGTACACAATAGGTGCTCGGTGTTTTCCTCACACCCACAGGAGTCGCGCACCGGGCTCTAGGCCATTCCCAAGCGATAAGAGAAGGCGTTCGTGAACAGTTGTAGCCTTAGCATGGGGTCCAGTTTACGTAATTGGCAGTTGAAGGAGCTTGAACTCCAGAGATCTTGTGACTTTTTGCCTGCAAGTAGGCGAAGTTCCTTGGCAGCGTCCGATCTCACCAAAGATGTTGGACGCGCCTGAGTATCCTCGTGGGCAAACCGGGCAGCCTTGTCAGCAAGGACATTGCCGACGATGCCGCAGTCAGCAGGAATCCATTGAAAGATAATGTCGTGCCCTCGTTCCAGAGCATGCTGGTGCACTTCCCTGATGTGAGATATCTTCTGTTCGTAAGTTCTGTGATGTAATGCAGACTTGATACTGTGAAGAGCTGCCTTAGAATCGCAAAATACGACCCGTTTCTCTGTTGGCTGTTCGATGACGTACGTCACAGTGGCATGGAGAACTGCATGTTCTGCCGACGTAGATGTAGTCATGTGTGAAAATTTGAATCTAACTGTAACTTGCTCAGCTGGAACGACGAATGCGGCAGTTGAGCTGGTAGGTGAGGTCGAACCATCGGTATATATATGTATGTAGTCATGGTATGTCTGGTGCAGTAATAGGAGCGTAAGTTGCTTCAGAGGCAGCGATGTATTATTGACCTTCTTTGTAATTCCAGGAATAGCAAAATTCACTTGAGACTGTCGCAGGCACCACAGGGGAAGTGAAGGCTTCGCCACCGGTATAAAAGATGACGGTATGCACTCTTGATGAGCGTTAACCGCTCTTGAAAAGGTCGCTTGAGGTCGCGCGGCTGGTAGGGAGGTTAAATGACGGTCGGGGATCCTTGACAGATGGCGAATGTGCGCTATGAGAGAGTCGACAGCTACATGTGCCTGGATCATATGGTCTCCCACGATGGCAATTGTTGCTGCTGTTGAGGTGCACCGAGGCAGCCCTAAAAAAGTGCGTAGGGCAAGACCTTCTACGCTCTCCAAAGCGCGAAAGTTCGTCTTGCATGTATTTGACAAAACTGGCAGACTGTAGTGTAGGAGTCCGAGAAAATTACCTTGTACAGCTGCATCATAGAATGCACTGGTGTACCCCAGTTTTTCCTGCAGAGAAATTTGAAGAACTGAGCAGTGGCAACCAACTTCTTCAGATAGACGCAGTGAGGGTTCCACGAGTGGTTGTGGTCAATGATTACACCCAGAAAGCGATGCGCCTTAACATAGGATACGGCTTGACCATTTATTGAAACAGGATACAATGACATTTGTTTCTGCGTAAAGCCAACCAATGCGCACTTTTCAGTAGGCACACTGAGGCCTTGTTCTCGCAGATAAGACGCTGTCATGGTTGCCGCCGGCTGAAGCCTGGCTCGTACCTAAGGCCGAGTCACTCCAGAGGCCCAAATGCAATGTCGTCGGCGTATATTGAGACGTGAACTGTCCGCGGTAGGCACTCCGCTAGTTCTACCAAGACGAGGTTGAACAAAATGGGGCTCAACACTCCACCCTGCGGCACACCACGGCAGATGTAATGTTCTGAAGTTGGGCCGTCTTCGGTCTCTAAGATAAAGCACCTCTCAGTCAAATAGTCCCGAATCCACTGATGCATCCGGACACCAACTCCCACAGTTCAGTATGGCCTTAAGGTCGACGCTGTCGCATGCTCCTTTTATATCTAGTAATAGTGCCACTGAGAGGCGCTTGAGGCTTTTTTGATTGGGGACCCAGGTTACGATGTCACTGATGTTGTCGATGGACGAGCTACCTCGACGAAAGCCCGTCATGGCATCCAGACAGATGTTGAATCGCTCTAGGTACCATTCCAAGCGAGTATGACTCATTCTTTCCATCACTTTGCTGGCGCAGCTCCAAAGCGCAATTGGATGATATGATGATAAATCAAGCAGAGATTTTCCAGGGTTCAGAATGGGGATCAAGCGGCTCGATTTCCATTGTTCAGGAACGGCGCGTTTCTGCCAAGACTCATTGTAGTAGTTGAGCAGCTAAACCGTGATTCATGTCTAAGGTGGCATAGTGCAGCATACGTGTGATGCCATCAGGTCCTGGTGACGTAGAATGCCTGCAGGTCGCCAACGCAGCGTTGAGCTCTTCGAGTGAAATAGCACGTTCATGCCTGGTACACGTGCCTCAGGGATGTCATCCATTCAGTGCTGCGTCAGTAATGATGACCACAGACTCAGCAACCCGTGCACAGAACTCTTCAGCCACTTCAAGTTCCGAGTGGAGTTGGTAGAGGGCCAGAGCAGCAAAGGGCTTCCTTTGATGCGGAGATGAGCCAAGACCCCTAACCGTTCTCCATATGTACGAGAGTGATTTTCGGGGATCAAGCGACTGACAGAAAGTTTTCCATCGCTTGTGTTCCAATTTATCCATACGACAGTGGACTTTCTTTTGTATGCGTCGTGAAGCCCTCAGATTCAAGACGGACTTCATATGCCGATACCTCCTCTCCGCCTGTCGGCATGCCGCACGCAACCTATCCAGTTCAATGTCCACGTCTGTTCGCCTTGCTGACCTTGTAAGCGAGCAGATGGATGTTTTCAATGCCCCTGCGATTGCATCGTCGATAGTGTGTAGAAGGCCTTCCCGACATGCGTCATCCATATCCTTCTTAAACTTTGACCAATCAACTGTATGCAAGTCAGTAGAGGAACGTTTCTCAACTCCTCTAATGTTTATGTATGCTGAAATTTGGTCGCTTCCACGTGTTTCTATGTTTTTAAACCACTGGACGCTCGATTAAAAGCCCCGCGACACCAAAGCCCAGGCAGGCACTATAGGTCGTGCATCGCAGAAATGTAGGGCGGCCGTCATTCACACAGCGCAAATCACGGTCGGCAGCAAAGGCGGCAAGACTTCTGCCTCTGGAGTAAATTTTGGTGCTTCCCCATAGCTGGTGCTGTGCGTTAAAATCGCGTGTGATAAGCCAGGGGCCATTGTTCATCATTAATATTCTCTTAAGTCGTTTGTCGTCAAAGTGACCCACTATATGTAGGCTCCAATTAGTGTAAATGACCCATCCTTCTTTTTGACATGCAGGCATACATATTGGTTGTCGCCATGAGGCCCTACAGCGTTAGCGACATACCTAAAGTCCGTCCGGATGTAGATAATTACTTTCATGCTCCACCACATGTGAACGACACAAAAGATTTGTAACCGGACAGTCAGAGTGGAGTTGATGTATTTGGTTCGTTAACGACCAGAGTGGGGAAGCGATTTGTAAAAATGAATTGGTGAAAGCCTGCTGTACGGGTGGGTCCCTAGACCTCTGACATTCCATTGAAAGATCGACGCACTTTTAATTTCATTGCCGAAGGGGACTAGTGGTCGAGCCATGATGCTTAAACGATGTTAGCAAACACTGGATTTAGTGCATCCAGTATTTGCAGAGCACGTCGAGCTGCTGGCGTTTACAGCTTGTTCAGTATGATGCGCATTGTATTAATTAGCGATTGCAGCATTACAGCCACATGCCTGTCTTTGTCGCACAAATCATCTACAGTAGACGTCGAGGGTTGGCCAGCCAAAGTTTGCTCGGATTCTGTTGGTGAATGCTGTCGTTTCGGTAGAGCCGGCCAAGATTCGGCAGATGTGGTCTCCTCAGTGGCCTTGTTCTTCGCAGTACTTTCCACAGTGCCTGGCCTGGACGGTAGAGGAGGAGGTGATGTAAGAAGTGGCATGCCCGTCGCAGAGGCCTTCCTCGAGGAGCGCCCGCGAAGGGAACGTCGCTTCCTGATTTTATCGCCGGCTTCGCGATGGGATGATTGATCTCTCACCATCTCTTTCAAGATGGCCATTTCCTTCTTAATATGTGGGCAATTTTTAGATGAAGCTTCTTGTGACCCTCCGCAGTTCGAACGCTTCATTACAGTGCCGCCATATTTATCTGCAGCATGGGGTTTGGCGCAGCCGGGGCATTCTGCCTGATTTTCGCAGACACTGCTCACGTGTCCAAGTTTCATGCATTTGCGTCACTCAAGAGGTCTTGAATGCAATCCCTTGAATGCAATCTTCACGCAGCGTGAACTGCCTAGCTACTTAACATCAACAATAATCTCATCATTTGCTGGCTTGATAAGAATTGGGAAGTCGTTATTAGGGATAGCGACGCCTAAGTCGTAGATAACCCCAGTGACTACATCAGTTCCCAGAGGGATGTAAGAGCGTACCTGAATGCCATCAATGTCTGTTACGCTGCGTAGAGTGGTCATAGCAGCCGCATGCTGGATATCAACCGCCAGTGGATTTTTTCGGGTGTTCACTGCAAATGTCCAATATTTCATTTGACACCAGGGCTTCCAGGGACATCGACACAGATTGCCTGTTAAGTAGCTTCATGTTGACGGTGGGAAGCAAGGGCACAAATATGATGGTATTGGCGTCCGGCCTCTGCGCGTGTCTTACTGTTTGCGTGCTTGACGATGAAGACGTCCTGGTGTTCCTTCTACTCGCTCCACAGCTCTGCACAAGCTGGAAGTCGTCATCAGAAAGGTCCTCACTGTTGAGAGAGTAAACATGGGTGCACTCGCTGTCGCTCTGCTGACCGTTCCGCTTCCTGGAGGCGGCCGCCGCTGACGCCGCCGTCGCCGGCAGCCGTGCGGGGTGGTCCACATCCATCACGACCGAGCAGGGAGCGAGGACAAGTGGATGCACTTAGATTTTCACAGAAATAAACCGGAGCTAGAAAGAACAGCATGGTACCAAAAACATTTCGTCGCCGTCCCCCACCTCATAACGGAGTTAAATATAAGCATACAGGCCCGTTTCGTAGAGATACTGCAGCAGTGGCTTGTAAATTTGTATATTCGCTGCCAAATTTGCTCGGTGAACATAACAGTGGCCAGGACAACTGCATGAGGGGCCCGCGTTGCCAAGAAAATGCTTGCGCTGTGTGCGTACGGGGTTCGTACGGAGTCGAAGATGCGAACGACAAATCCCTGCGCGGCGCAGCGTGCGTGGCTCCTGCTGGTCATTCGCTCGTCACCATATTAGATACAGATTGGCTTCGCCAGCATGCGCGTTTCACAAGCGGGTATGGGCAAGATGTTGGCTGTCTTTCTTGATACAGCTGCACTAGAGAGAGATTTAACCTTAAAATTGTTCATTGTTAGCGGAGTGTAATATTACGTGTAATGCTTTGAAGCATATCCTTTGCTTCTTGGTTAAAAAAAAACAAAAAAAAACTTGAAGTGTTTGTAGATAGGCCAGCCACATGTCGAGAAACACGTTTACCTCCACCAACCAGCAGGCGCTCTGGAGATCCACGAACCAGTTATGCCACTGACTATATCGGTATGAACAGCAGGTGAACAGCAGGTTGCCATGAACAGTCATGAACAGCAGGTTGCCATTATCCGTCAAGAGAAAAGTATATAATAGCTGTGTCTTACCAGTACTCACCTACGGGGCAGAAACCTGGAGGCTTACGAAAAGGGTTCTACTCAAATTGAGGACAACACAACGCGCTATGGAAAGAAGAATGGTAGGTGTAACGTTAAGGGATAAGAAAAGAGCTGATTGGGTAAGGGAACAAACGCGAGTTAATGACATCTTAGTTGAAATCAAGAAAAAGAAATGGGCATGGGCAGGACATGTAATGAGGAGGGAAGATAACCGATGGTCATTAAGGGTTACGGACTGGATCCCAAGGGAAGGGAAGCGTAGCAGGGGGCGGCAGAAAGTTAGGTGGGCGGATGAGATTAAGAAGATTGCAGGCACGGCATGGCCACAATTAGTACATGACCGGGGTTGTTGGAGAAGCATGGGAGAGGCCTTTGCCCTGCAGTGGGCGCAACCAGGCTGATGATGATGATGATGATGATGATGATGATGATGATGATGATGATGATGATGATGATATCGGTATGTCCGGCGCCTGCTTTTACGGGCTGTGGGATCAGATTCAGGATATAGTGTGCAGGTCTTCAGCATGCTGGAGTGCACCCACGTTCGGTGCCCGGGGTTGGACGATATTTCCGTCAGCGCACTAGAAATGTGACCGGCACTTTCAGAACCGAACCCGCCACGTCGAGCCGAGCAGTGCACCACCACCGCCACGGAGATATATTCCGTGGCATGTGTTGTAACTTAACGATTCATTTACGCTTTAGGCACAAGCGAACGCAACGAAGAATTCGATTATTTTTAACCCCGTTTCTTTCTAGTGTTGTGAGTGAGTGTAGCACTATTTCTGCAAGGGCAGGTGATCCACGCAAATCTACTCATATTGCGCAGCTTTATGATTACGTTCTGGTATGCAACCCGCCAATGTCGCATTGCTTACGGTATTCCGGCCCGTTTCATTACTACAATCTGGAGTGCGCAACCTTGAATCGCGTTTCATTCTTTTCTTGTCCATCACGGACAAGAAATGTCCGGACAACCTTGAATCTGGAAATCACGGACAACCTTGAATATGTTAAATAGGGGGCGGGCCGCGAAGGCAACCGGCAATTATTTGGCGTTCAGAGGATTATGCACCGGTTTTAAAACTGCTTGTCATGTTCAAACATAGACAGGTAATTTTGGAACGCTCGCTCAAGGCCCCTATTTTATAACCATGCTTTCCGCTCGTTACCGCGCCGCTCTTATCATCCGCCTTTGACGGCCGGCTCGTCCCATTGATAGCGGTGGTGGTGGTGGCGTTAATTAAACTAAATTATTGGCTTTTACCTGTCAAAGCCACTATCTGATTATGAGGCACGCCGTAGTAGGGGGACCCCGGAAATTTGGACCAGCTGGAGGTCTTTAAACGTGCACCTAAGTCTAATTACACGGGTGTTCTCCCATTTCGCCCCCCCCCCCCCCCCCACCTCCAATCGAAGTGCGGCTGAAAGACGTCCGTCGTCGTGGCGCTGCCGGTCGACACCGTCGCACACCCGCGCCTTTTCTTCGTAGCGAGCGACCCGACAAACTGAAGTACGCCGCTTAAACGGCTCTCATTTGGCAGCGGGCGGCGCGTTTACGGAAGCTGCAAAATCTCCAAACGAAATGTTCGATTGAAGAGCCGGGTGAAGGGCGCTGCACAGGACGAAGCAACGCTTCTTTTATATCTTATAACATAAGCTATAGTTTAGTAAGTGTCTTTTGTCTATATGCTTGTATGTCTGTGCTTGTATATATATATATATATATATATATATATATATATATATACATATATATATATATATATATATATATATATATATATATATATATATATATATATATATATATATATATATTGAATTGAATTGTCGGGATTTACGTGCCAAAACCACTTTCTGATTATGAGGCACGCCGTAGTGGAGGACTCCGGAAATTTCGACCACCTGGGGTTCTTTAACGTGCACCTAAATCTAAGCACATGGGTGTTTTCGCATTTCGCCCCCATCGAAATGCGGCCGCCATGGCCGGGATTCAATCCCGCGACCTCGTGCTCAGAAGCCCAACACCATAGCCACTATGGTGTTCAAATAGCTTTGAACAGGACACACATTTATTTGCTGCGAGCTTGGCTACTAAACTTCCAGCCAATGCCACGAGCTGCACTCTCGTCGGGTGCTTCGCAGGTGACCTCGGTGCTCCAAACAACGTCGTCCTCGGTGTCGTCGGAGTGTGTTGGGTACGCAGCACATCCCAAAGCCAGTCTGGGTAATCTTCGGACTGACTTTACGGGAGTGCGCGACGGACGAGCTCCTTTAGCTTGGTGCTTTTGCTAGCTTTTGTGCACGAAAAAATATGGGTCGACGAGAGAGAGAGAGAGAGACAGAGAGAGAGAGAGAGAGAGAAGATAGGGAAGTTAACGAGACACACGTCCGGTTTGCTACCCTGCACTGGGGGAAGCGGGTATGGGGATGAAGAGAGAGAGAGGTCGAGATTCGTTGGTCACGAGTATAGGTCGATAGATAATTTTGGGTAGCATTTTCGAAAAGCCCCAAAGTCTACCTGTATTCGCAGAAATACGGTAACTCGTACCAGCAATTTAAATGTTGCAAGTGACGCTCATTCTGTTCAGCAGCCGCAACACGTCAGAAATGCGAGAGAAAAAATATGTGTTCCAAATAAATTTGGGATAGTTATTTTGCTTTATTGATATGATTGAAATAAGGTTCAGTGCGCCATATTGAATTCTGTCTGAAGGCTTCTTATCACGTTGAAGTCTTGGCAGTTTAAATGAATAGTTTCGGAGAGTTGCGCGATAACCTTGGGCCACTGTTGCTGCTGAAACGAAAGGTAATCACGTCATGGTCGCGAAATGATTTGAAGTTTAATAAGCTGTTTTTGATGCGCATTCATCGTCCATTCTTTAAAATTTACCTGTTGCTGATAGGACATTTCTAACCCTTGAGCTAATTTAATCGAAGAGGTGGCCACCACTTCTATGAAAAATCAAAATGTTCTATTGAATAATTACAGCAATTATGCTAATTAACACCATCAGCAATTACTTTACTGCGCATATTTTAATCTACAAAATATCACCGTTGCATTCGCGAGGCGTATCCGCTTGGATCAAATTCTCAAGACTAGACCAGTCTCGAGATATTAGTTTTCAATATATGCAATAAAACGCTGTGACGTTCTAGTTACTTTCATTGCAGAAAACAGCGTTTTCTTTAAAGAAGTGGAACAGCGGTGCATTTTTATCGCAAGTTTGACGGCGTGTATCTCGAAACCGGCGCCATCCTCGGAATTTATTCCAAGTCGATACAACCAGAAATCTCACCGGCTACAATTTGTAGATTGAAATATGTGCTGTAGAGTAATAATAAAATTTAATTGGTTTAATTACGTTAATTCTTCAATTAAGCATTCTGTTTTGTTGTAGATGTAATGGCCGCTTCATCGAGTAACTTATCTAAAGGGTTAGAAATGGTGCCATCTACCATAGGCACTTTCTTAAAAATTACTACGGAGCAAAGAGCTCCGTAGTCGAAGTGCGCGGCTAGGGACCGTGACGCAATGTACCCACTGTTGAAAAGTATTCGTATTTTTTACCTGGAGAACACTGCAAGGGTAATTGCTGGCCAGTGACGATCCCTACTTCCAGCGTCTGTCATCTACAGAATTCCGAACAGTTAATAATGGAAACATTTGTATTATAGCCTGTATTACACTAAGACAATCTTAAGCTTTCTTAGCGAACCATTCCTTACTTCCCTTGCTGCTCCTGCTGCCTTGATGAGTAGGTCATGCCAAAAAAAAAAATCGATGACACCTAAGCGCTTATGAGTTGTGAATGCGAAAGCATTGATGTCCAATTGAACGTCGCTGAGCGGCCTTTTGAGTTTCCGCTTCGAATAATCTACCTTAACGCTACGTGCCGCCGGAGCTAGCACGCAGCAGTAGCCTGCGGTGGTAACGCCGCATGCCACCGACGTTCTGCGCGACGAGAGACTGAGGAAACAGCTGCGGCCACCAAGGCCGGCAGGCGCGCAGTCGCTAAACCCAGGGGGGCGGTGAGAAAGAGAGAGATAGAGAGAGAGAGAGAGCTACGGACCGTGTGCCGACTTGCGAGAGCGAGGATGACGTGGCGTCGCGGCGATGCCCTCTCCCCTTGCTCTGCTCCGGCGAGGCGCGTTCGTGACGTGGCGTCGCAGCCAGTGGTAATTTAGGCACCGTTTCGCTGCCACAGAGGACAGACGCCGGATTTTTGCTCAGTGAGCCATTTTCAATGGGCCATTTGATGTCTCACTTGAGATTTGACGTCTTACTTGACAACATCGACGGCGGCAGAACTCACAGCACTTAGAGTCATACTACATGATATTAATGACGAACTAACACCCAAATGGTATATATTTTTTGTGATTCGAACGTGGGACTGCAGTGTTTACTGTCTGTTTTACGGCGTGGTCCCTGTGAGCAGCAGCTAGTGTTCTAAAATGACAGAGGCCAAATGGACCGCCAGACTGAGAAAGGACATGAAATCATTCTTCAGTGGCTACCAAGTCACTGAGGTATTATCGGCAATGAACGTGCCATTCAGTCTGCTCGTTTAGCCCATGTCGAAGACAACCGCCTACCAATCCCGCTGTCTAGGACATATGCTGCAAGAATGATCCACCTACTTGCACGCCTATGCAACAAATTAGATCTGAATGAATTACATTTTATTCATGCCTGCATATACCCGTGTCACACGAGCACTCTCGAACTCCTGTAAAATAAGGGAGCACGAGACTGCCATGATAGTTCGAGCTCAAGGGATTAGTGTCTGTGTCACACGGTCACTAATGTTTTAAAGAAGAAGTCGCTAGAGGCGCATTCAGTGGTGTTTAGTTTTTGCGCAAGCACGAGAATGTAAGTTCTTGTTATGCTCGTAGCTGTTATAGTTTATGCTCCTTCCATAAATAAATATTGTCAGTATACGTGACGCGAAAAACAAACATCTCGTTAAAAACCAAATTGCGCTCGCTAAACATAATAGTGCTTACAGTGACGTTAGGCACACTGTGCTTATCTGCATTTTCCTTCGCGGTGTGACGGGTAGGCTCTGCGTTGGGCTACTCCAATTTCTGCAAACTATACTAAAGACGCAACGTTTCATGCGTGGTCACCTTGTGAGCTTTCCTTTTATTTTGCGTACTGTGCCGGCGTCAGTCAGGAGTGACTACACCGACCACTGCACGACCAATGCGACGAAGGCTACGTTCACATGAACCCGACGCGAGCGGGTCGAGTCAAAAGTCGGGCTGACAGAGCCCGACGTGTCCGCGTTTACGTGAACTCACGTCTGGCCAGTCTAGACAACGACGGCACACAGCGTCGAGCCGAGACATCAACGCGTTCGAGCTGGGCTTCCGGTTCCCGCTGCCGTCTGCAACAGCTTTATTTCACGGGTCTTAGATCTACGACGAGGTCGCATTGCACAGTGCTTGTCTTGGCCTGGTCGCCTGTTACATGCGTCGCCCCACGTGCGACACATGTAACATCGACGAGACGCTCGCACACATTATCTGTGTCTGCCCGCGATACAAGGCTGAGAGACAAGTGATGTGCAGAGTACTGGACCAGTTGGAGAATCGTCCACTTTCAGAACTAAAAGCTTTAGGCCAATGCTCCGAAAGAACATCTGCGTTGAAGGCCCTACTCGCGCTATTAAGGTTCTTGCGGTCTACGGGGCTTCACGACAGACTCTAATAATGCCGCCCCCTACCGCTCTGTAGTGTACGCGCTTTGTTCATGCTTGTCTCCCTTTCTTTCTATCTCCCCCTTCCACTATGTTTCTATTTTTATCCTTTTTAACATTTCCCCTTGTGCAGGGTAGCCAACTGGAACTACCTCTGGTTAACCTCCCTGCTTTTCTCTGCATTATTTTCTCTCTCTCTTGGCCTGGTCCTAAAATTATTCCCATTGCGGACGCCTAAACCATGACGTCTCAGTGGTCCCGCGCAAGTCTTGGTGCTGACAGTCCCCGCCCGTCTGAGTTTACCTGCATGCTGCAACCGATCGCGGGCTGCCCCATGCAGTCGGCCTGACAGAGCCCGACCCGACGCTTTTTCAGCTGAACCAGCTAGCGTTTACGTGAACTCGACAGGCGTATTCCAGCCCGACAAGCCGACTCGACCCGCTTCCGTCGGGTTCGCGATAAGTTTTCGTTCAGGTACTAGAGCTTTTTGTAATATTGCTATGGACGGGACGCTGACACATTTGTCTTGGTTACAGCTAATAGCTATGGCTTCAACAATTCCTCTCGTGATATGATCGAAACGCTTGCGCAGCACACGTGTAGGATCGAGAGAGAGAGAGAGAGAAAGCGAGGTGAGGAAAGGCAGGCAGGTGAACGAGATGAGCGTCCGGTTTGCTATCCTACACTGGGGGTAAGCGGAAGAGGAAAAGCGAAAGAGAGTGAGCATTGAGTGCACACGGGATGACGCACAGGAGCAGCTATAAGCGGTCTCTCAAAAGGGTGCGCTTCAAGTAGCGTTCTAGTAGCGCACGTATCGCTTTTTTTTTGCCAGTGACACATGTGACCACGGTTCGGGTATCTTTGACGGAGAATGCCGGAGTACGGAAGACACCTGCGGCAGTGGTCCGCCGAATATCTCTCCTGCTGGCTGCGTGACCCGAACTTGCACGAAGGTAGGCCGGCTGCACGTGGAAATTATATCCAGCGCATGTACTCCACCGAAAACCAAACATCCTAAACGAGGACGCAGAGTGGCCACAGTCATTAACACGCCAACCATCGCGAAATAACAAGCGGCTCAATAAACCAAAGCACCGTGACTGAAGCTTAGTAGCTAGCTGTCGCTCTAGCATAGGAGGAGGGGGCTTCAGAGCCGGCAAATCTCTAACAATGCTAACTGATTCTCAAGACGCCTGCCGGGATTTTCTGAACGCTAGAGTAAGTCACAGCGTGCTCCGTGTACTTCTCGAGACGACAGGTGGCGTGACACACCACACAACACAACCACAGCCAATACAACACAAGATACTGTAGGTGTCGGAAAATGCAGGAATAGCGGGGAATGAGAAGGTGTACAGGGTAGCTCGAGGGTTTTCAATCCAAGCAGCCGAAGAATCCACACTGGAAAGTCTGCCGTCTGTTCCAAATGAATACTCGGCTTTCTTGGTACACTACAGGAGAAACCAGGATACGATATCTCCCCCCCCCCCCCCCCCCCGGATCCCTCACTAGGGTGGAGGCCACTAATTGGAGACAGCTCCCGACAAGAACTTCCCCAACTTGAAGCGTACTGACTAAAATGTACCCAACCAGATACACAGCTAAATGCCCGGGGTGAGGTAAAAAGCCCACCTTGTATCATACCACTTGGGCATCCCAACGTATAACAACAGTCCCCAAAATCATAAATCCAAGCGCGAAGCAATGGGAGGCACTGCTGGCTAGCGACCGCTGCGATGACCAAGTTGGTCTCGTGCACCGAGCACGCAGGGCAGCGGAGGCTGTTGGAGCTTTGGACAAAGGGCCCCACCCATGCCAGACGCAGTCGAGAGTGTCCAATAAGGCCCTGACGGACTACAACAAAAGATCCTGCAGAGACGAAAACTTGTTTATGATGATGATGACACTGCTGCGCAGTGCTATCTTAATCTGCCATTAATACAGCGCCCAGCTTGGCCGATATAGTTTTCTCCACTGGAACGCGATATCTTGTACAGTCGCGATCAATTTGAATGTGGTCGCATAGGTGATCGCTCGAGCGGCGACCGAAACTAGGAGCAGCGCCACATTACGTCATCGCCGTCAGTCGAGAGGGAAGCATCACATAGCCCCCTCTCTCTTTCTTGCTGTTTCCTGAGCAGCTGTCACTCCCGTCACCTTTCACGAGACAACCTGCGGATTCATTTGGATTACGTTACCAGCTTTTGCACAGAGGCGTCATTGTTAGCCAAGATATGCATGAGACATCGACGCACACACATTATTGCCATGAAAGGGAAGGAGGAGGAAGTAAACTTTATTACTCTAGAAAGAGTAATTCAGCGGTCGTGCCGGATGTCTTGATCTTCTATTGGTTGATGAAGATCTCCGGCCTGCATGGTTGGCGCCCCTATTCCAGGGCACCACTGAGCGTGGCTGCTCGTCGGGCATGATCCACCAGCTTCCGTTGGAGGCTAGGGTCGCCGCTGGAGAGCACGCTCTCCCACTGCTCCGCACTCGGATTTTCTATTTTGTGGAATTCCTTATTTGTATTGCACTCCCATGTGATGTGATAAAGTGTGGGTATTGCACCACACCACGGGCATATGTCCCTGTATTGACTTGGGAACATTTTGCATAGTATATGTAAATTTGGGAAGGTTCCTGTCTGCAGCTGTCGCCAGTAAACTGCCTGTTGTTGAGTGAGTGTATTGTGGGGCGGGGGATATCTGATTCTCGTCCCTCTATGGTAATTTAGTATGTCAGAGTACGTTGGGATCACTGTCATGAAATCCTCAGGATCTCTATTTAGGTCCGCTCGGTTTGCATGCTCCCGAGCGATCCTATCAACCCTTTGGTTGCCCTCAATCTCAGTGTGCCCAGGTACCCAAAAGATGGTGTGTCTGATGCGTTTATTCTGTTGGCCAGCGCGGAGGAAGATTTGGAGCGCTTTTTGACCGATTCTGCCATTAATGTAGTTTCGGCATGCTTCCTTGGAGTCGGTTAGAATTATAAGGGATCTATTTGTGCGGTAGCCCTCCACAGCTGCTAGAGCAACATCCATTTCTTCTCCCTCGGTTACCGTACAATCCCGTGCCGACGCGCAAGCGATTTCCCTATAGTCCGAGTCTATTACTGCCGCGACAACTCTTTGTTGTGTTTCCCGTCGTTCTCGAGGATACACCGCGGCGTCCGTGTATACCGTGTTCGCTTTTGTTGCTAGGTATTTTTCCACATATTCTGCCCTAGCGTTCCGCCTGGCTGTGTGTAAATTTGGGTCCATGTTTCTTGGTAGGGACCCTACCTTGATGGTGCTGCGATACACATCGGGTAGGTTTGCCGTTCTTTGTTCTTGCCTTTCAATTTCTTTGTGCCCCAGTTTTTTTAGGAGCTTTCTGCCCGTGGTAGTCTGCTGGAGTCTGAGTAGCTGCGACCCTAATTGTGCTTCTCTGAGCTCCTCGAACGTGTTGTGGAGTCCGAGGGCCAGGAGCTTCTCTGTCGAGGTGTTGGCCGGCAGGTGAAGCGCTGTTTTGAATGCTTTCCTTATGATGGCGTCGGCCAGATCCCGTTCGCCTTTGTTTGTGTTGTAATATGGGAGGGCGTACGTAATCCGGCTGATTATGAGGCTCTTAACCAGCTTGACTGTATCTTCCTCCTTCATGCCGCTTCTTTTTTGCGAGACGCGGGTGATCATACGTGAAACAAACAAAGATGTGGCGAGTTAGTCTTGGAGGTGACGGTTGCAGCCCGGAAGAGCATAACGGGAAGAAGGCAGCGAATTTTTATCTTCGCAGTTCCTAAATCGGCCGCTACGCTGCTTGGAAGGCCCGCTGATCGATGCTCGCGCGATCACATTCAAGTTGATCGCGACTGTTCGCGACGTCTATCGTTCCATAAAAAATAAATAAATAAAGAGTCACACGTTTCTTGCAAGCGCCTTCGCATTCGTACCCGCTGCGCCGGGGCAGGAAAGTACTACCACACTTCGCCGCCGCCATATAGACGGCATTAGTGCGACAAAGCCGCGCGGGAATTCGGCAAGGGTGCCCGACAAAGCCAAGCCATGGCCAAGCGGGAACTCGGCAAGGGTGCCCACGGTGAAGCGTTTCCGTTATCGCGACCAGCAGTCCGCCGACTCATCGCGGCGCAAAAGCGGCCCACACGCGACCGTCGCGATAGCCAGCCAATGGTTGATGCGAATGACAAGAAAGAACCCTCAATTAGACACGGGAATTTTTTTCTTTTCTTTTTCGTTATTGCTTAGTTCGGCGGCGTCGAGCCAGTCAAGCTGGAAGCGGCAGCCCGGGACGTTGAGCGCGTGGGAGATATGCTGGCGCGCTTGCTATGGAGCGGAACGCTATAAGACTGTTCTTCGCCGATAAAATTATTAATTTCGGTGTATACGCGATAAATGCTATCGAAGAGTTAATTGTATTGCTAGGCGAGCTAGTATACAGTAACTCCGGCCTAAAGGGGACACAACGCTTGCTGCAAGTGCCAACGAACAGGTAAACGCCTTTTTTTTCAACGCGCACTATTTCTGACGTCCGCCTGAAAAGAAGTAACTGCGTATTTTCTTCACGTAAGCACTCTATGAGTCTTGTACTTTTTTTGAAGTTTGCATGAGAGTGCCGACATATGTTTTGGCTGCGCTATTCACTCATGCATTTCTGTGTTCTGTTATTATTGCTTTTTTTCCCACTTCGGTTGCCGCGCGGCATAACGTCATAATGGAGTGAAATTTAAGCATGCGGGCACGTTTCATAGAGATACTGCAGCAGTGGCTTATGAGTTTGTGTTCTCTGCCGAGTTCGCACAGTGAACATAGCAGCGGCCTGGAAAACGTTATGAGGGGTCCGCGTTGCCAAGGAAATGCTTGCACTGTGCGAATTCTTGGTTCGCACGGAATCGACGATGCGAACAACTACAAATCACTGCGCGCCGCAGCATGGGTGGCTCCTGCTTGTCATTGCCTCGTCGCCATATTAGATATAGATTGCCTTGGCCAATCTATATTTCAGAAGAGTGTATGGACAAGATGTTGGCAATCTTTCTTGATACAGCTTAACTAGATAGAGATGTAATATTAAAATTATTAATTGTTACTGGAGTGTAACATTACGCGTAATGCTTTGACGCATATCCCTTGCTTCTTGGTTACAAAAAAAAAATAAGTTGAACAGTGTTTGTAGATAGAGGAGGCACATGTCGAGAAACGCGTTTACCTCCGCAAACTTGGAGGTGCTCCGGATATCCCCACGAGCCGATTATACCGTTGATATATCGGTATGTCCGGCGCCTGCTTTTAGGAGCTGTGGGACGATATTCAGGGTATATGGTGGGCAGATCTCCAGGATGCTGCAGTACACACACGCTCGGTTGCAGGGCTTCGACGATACTTCCGTCAGCACGCTGACCCACACTTTTCTTGCTCGTCTCGCTGCCCGTGCGGTACTTAAAGTGAACGGGCTTAACAGACCGTTTATAGTGAGTGTCATTGTGAATGGTGTCCCTCCCACACGTACTCAGTACTTACTCTCTCCCTTTCTTCCTCTTTCTATACCCCTTTCCCCCATCCCCAGTGTAGGGTAGCAAACCGGATGCGGTTCTGATTGACCTCCCTGCCTTTCCTACCCTTTTTTTCTCTCTCTCTCTCTCTCGCTGCCCGTCGAAATGCGACCGGCACGGTATAGAGACCGAACCTCCGACCTCGAGCCGAGAAGCGCCACGCCACTGCGGCGGAGATGTGTACCGTGCCAGGTGTTCCAAATTAGCTATTCCTGTGCGCTTGGGGCACAACGCAACGAAGAATTCGATTATTTTATTATTGCCGCTTCCGTCTAGTGTTATGAGTGAGTGTAGCACTATTTCTGTAAGGGAGGTGACCCACGGAAATGTATGCTTATCGCACAGCTTTACTATTACGTTTCGGCGTGCATCCCACCAATGTTGCACTGGTTACGGCATTCCGACCCGTTTCACTACTACAAGCTGCAGTACCCAACCTTTGATTGCATTTCATTTTTTCCTCTCTATCCCGGAGGAATTCTTGAATATGGTAAAAGGGGGGTGGGCGGCTGTGCCGCGAAGGCAACCGGCAGTTATTTGGCGTTCAGAGGAGTATGCGCCCGTTTTGAAACTGCTTGTCGTGTTCAGACATAGAAGAGAAGCAATATTAAAACGTTACAGCTCAGGGCCCCGATTTTATAGCGATGGTGAAAATTAATATAACTTACGGGGTTTCACGTGCCAAAACCACTGTATGATTATGAGGCACGCCGTCGTGGGGGACTCCGGAAATTTGGACCACTTGGGGTTCTGTAACGTGCACCTATATCTAAGTATAACACGGGTGTTTTCGCATTTCGCCTCCATTTAAATGCGGCTGCCGGGGCCGGGATTCGATTCCGCCACCTTGTTCTTAGCATCCTGACACCAGAACTTGTAAGCAACCACAGCGGGTATGGTGGTGTTGCAGCAGGCGGGTCAGCCTGGCATACATATAGCCACGAGTTGTCCCACCTGAGCCCACCGTGGGTGGAGTGTATACCGCTGACGAAGCGCGAAAAGCAATATCATTCGGAAGGGCATCGATTTAAATGCGCGGATGTAGTTTGGCGATGATGATTTATGTGCATCTCCTTCGAAACGGGCCGGTGAAAAACAGTCCCCTAGCCTGCTTGCATTTAATCAGGTATGCTATAAACGGTTTTCATTGTATCTTTTTTCCTGTGCGTCTCCTTAATCCGGTGCAAAGCGGACGCTCTGCAGTCTTACAATGGTCTTAGTGTCACCGGGCAGCTAGCGTCACTGGCGGCATTTGACGCGCTTTGGCGTGGCCAGCGCAGGAAAGGAAGATCTCCTATCTCGCACCGTAGCCGCTAGACTATACAGTACATCGCGCACTAGCTTGGACTGCCGGCCTTGCCATTGGGTGCAAGGAGATTGAGCTAAGTTTGCGCTGTATAGTGTACTAGCAATGTCTACTACACTCTAGCTTTTGCCTTTTCCAAACGACGAAGTTCTCGCTCGCCGCGGCCGTTGTGCGCATGCGCTGCCGCAACAGCTCGTCGCCGCACTGCCGCGGGCCGCGTTCAACGCGCTCACCTATACGAGGGCCAAAATTTTCGGTGATTCTGGCGTCACCGGCGTGACGCAACCGACTTCGGCGGCCGCTGTCACGCTGGACAGGCCCGACTGTATCCGCTCGTAAAGTGGGTGGCCCAGATCGTAAGTCATGCGGCAACGTCGCCGAACTCGTCTGCTCCGCATTGCGCTTCGGGCGAACAGCAAAACCTCAAAAACTATTAAGTTGTCGATGAAGATCTCGCGGTAGCACGCAATATAGACGAGCGCGATAGCCGGATCGAGGGGCGCCCGGGAGGATTGTGACGACTCATGAGTCGCGCGGCTGGGCCAGTTTAATCTGATCGGTTGCCTAGGCAACGGCTGGGCCCGCGCATTGCCCTGCCGAAGCGGTGGCACGTTTTCGACACCTTCCGGCGGACGCTACGGTCGCAGCTATGGTGGGTGGCACGTAATAACTGTCTTTGCAATAGCTTAGTTTTCTTGTTTCGGGGGAGGAACGGGGGGGGAGGGGGCTAGCAGACATCATGTAACAGACGTGTAGCACGTCTGTTACCTGAAGTGTTCGCACGTTGCTGAAAGCACACGCTAATTTCACAGACACATTTCGAAAACTGGTTCATTTTACGTTCTCTCTTCCGACACCAAATGTGGCCTTGCCATCGAGGAATGATAAGAGTGCTTTTCTAGCCGTAAATATTGGTTTCCCCGCAGTTTTAGACGAGAATTGGTCTTAGGAAGTAGGAGTAAGCAGCAATGTGTTACATTTGACGGGCTTCTTCGAAAGAATTCACAGTAAGCGGCGCAAACCACCCGTTCTGGAGAAGTAGAACTGATGCTTTGTCAAAGCCCGATATGATGGCGTTGCGCTTAATTAAAGGCGCCTGTATCGCAGCTATGACTTACGGCGGTAATTGTACGCTTAAGTTGTGGTTGCCCGCTCCGCAAGACGTGTTTTGATGTAGTTTGCGCCAACGGCGGCGCCACCATCGCAAGGTTCGGTACGCGAGTCCTCTTATCGCAACCTGCGATTCCATCATCGCAAATGAGAGCAGTAGGGCAAGGCGAGTTTGGCATTGCTTATAGAGGAAGGAAGAGGAATAAACTTTGTAATATTAGCTGGCGGTGGAGTTGTCCGACGTTGGGGAAACATCTTTTTTTATTCTAGGATTTACCGCAGGGCATAAAGAATGAAACAAAGTTAAATAAGAGCTTGTAACTCCCGAAAATTGCACAGTGTACTTAGCGATGTCCTTAGGACAACATCGCAAGAGTACGTTGGGTAAGTTGTGCAGTGGCCGGGCACGCTGAAGGCAGCTTTCCATGATGCAACACTGTAGTGGTACACCGTGCTTTCGCCAAGATTGCAAAAAAAAAACAAAAAAAAAACATCGAGCGTACAGCACAATGGCAACAGTTCTGAAGATAACGTTAGTTTCGAGAATGCGTCGTCACACTAGCGTTAAAAATTCACGGTTGTTCCGCTTACTCTATTATACGAAAGCATTATATGCCCCATGCTGCGAAAATTCGCTGTTGTCTTCGCGACCGAAAGGTAGTGCTAAAAATAGCCGACGACGTGAAAACGCGTCAACGATTCTCGGGTTGACGTCAGATTCGTCAGGCGAGTTTCTGCAAACAAAGTCAATTTCTGGAATTGAAGAGAAAAATTCGGTACGCTTCGGTCGGGGTGGGATTCGAGCGATACGGTGTGCGATACGGGCGCGCTTCCCCGACTCCACGGTGGCTTCACTCTGCCACGGTTGACTGAAGTTGTGCCTAGTGCTTGCGTCATTCCATACGTCACGTCACTGCCTCCCACGTGTCACTTGTTCTTCGGGTTTCATCGGCGCTGCGATGCACTCTCGACGGCAAATCATGAGTCCATAAAATGTGTGTGCCTGATGCGTGCGTCATTGCACACGTCACATGGCTGCCTTCCGCGAGTCACTTGACCTTCGGATTTTATCGCTGCTGTCTCTTCTGGAATGCACTCCGAAGCGTCTACCTGAGTGGCATTGGCGAAAATTGGTCGCCCACGGAAACAAGCGGCAGGAGACGAAGCAAGGGAGCACAGAAAGGAATGCCGTGCAAGTTTACAACGCACACGACGACATACGGATGACTACCTAAGCGAAAAGATTTCTCCAAAGCGACTACAATGCTTTCGCATTCCCTCGCGTCAGCAGCCTTCTCTCTGCCGAACTTTTATTTTTCTTTTGCTACGATGTCGTTTTACGAATTTCGAGCCCTTTTGTGCTTGTATGCGTGGAACTACATTGTAGTAAGAAAAGTAAGTCCAACAACTGCGCATTTTTATCAAAATTAATTATAGCACCGTTGTATTCAACCGTTCACTTTCGGAATGAATATCTTGGAACTGAAACGGGGTACTTGTTTTTCTTTTCTCAAGGAATATGTTATAGAAACTTTACATACGCAAAAGTCAAGGGTAAAAATACGTCAGACTATAAGTTATCCCTGATACTGTCTCTGCACCTTTCCATGCTTGCTGGGGATCATTGTCGTCACAGTAAACATCCATTTCCCTTGTACTGTGTTTGAGTATACAACCGAGAGATCTACCCGTCAGAGTTTGAGCCAATGAATGGTTTCAGTAAATGCCAGAGCTTTTAAGTCGAGGTTCTTTCCTTGTACATGACGTTCGTCAATTACTGAAGCTGTTAAGGCCGCCCCGTAATCCATACCTGTATAATATTTTTGCTGCATTTCGCTAATGGCAACACCCCTAAAACTATTTCGTGTGTGTGTGTGTGTGTGTGTGTGTGTGTGTGTGTGTGTGTGTGTGTGTGTGTGCGTGTGCGTGTGCGTGTGCGTGTGTGTGTGTGTGTGTGTGTGTGTGTGTGTGTGTGTGTGTGTGTGTGCTGGTTTGACATAGTAGAATTTGCCGAGTAAAAACCTGAAGGCTTTGTTTGGCAAGATCACTTTACTAAACCGTTCTGGTGAACGAAAACCGCGGCCTCGTGTAGAATAAGAGGCACTGGCGGTGGTGGCTACAATGAAGCATTACGCGCAGTAAATATGTGACAAGCGTGGCCAACGTTGTCAGTTTCAGTAAAGTAGTAATATTCTAGTGAACTAGTAAACTAGTAACATTCGAAATTTCCCATACCGATCGAATAGTCATGGCTAGTCCATCCTCATTCGATTCGAGAATGCACCGTTCGGAATCGTCCATTATTCGCTTCTTCTGGAATATAAGGGATAAAAGTGCTTACTGGTGTCTTGCGGGAGAAACATCTACGTGTGTCTGAACGGGTCCTAACAATTCTGGCGCAGGAGTGTCGCGGTTGTTGCACCGGAGGCAGATAACTGCTGCTGCGGTAATTTCCAGTCATCCTATAAAAATTCCTTGCTTTTAGACAAGCTACACATTCTTTGGCTCGACATAGGGAATCTTTGTTTCGTTTGCTTTTAGTCTGGTCACGTTATATTCCTTTTCAAATTGTATACCGTGCTGCATTATAATAATAATCGTTATATATGTATTTGGTGAGGCGCTGTTCCGTTATGCTGTTAGTGCGATGGCGCACCAGATAAGTCAAATCAGTCGTTTGCCGTTTACAAGCTCCTAGTCAGTTGAGCGGACATGCGGTTGTGATCGGCAGACAATCAATGCATCAACCGAAGCCTCGTGTCACCAAGCGGACTCTACGAAAATTTTGTAATGCACTTTGTTTACACGGGGTGTCCCAGTTAACTTGGACAAAGATAAAAAAAAAGCAGGATATCTAGAGAAATCGTTCCGACTGCATTGTAGCGACAGTCGTGTGTACTTACAGCGAGTATTTTTATCGTCACGAAGTACTAATTATTTGCTTTTAATTAGTGAACTCTTTAATTATTAGTTGAAACGCAAGCATGTCAACCACAAGGTTGTACGGCACCTTAAGTAACCTCCGAATCAAACATTTATTTCCTGCTGAAATGTACCTAGTTTTTTTTTTCCAGGAAAAAGAAAAGCCCGCGACATGCGCGAAATATGATATAGATCCTCGCTGGCGCGCCGCTACTCAAGCGCCTTCAAGCAACCTTCGAAAGAAATACGGCTGCATCCGTTTATCGCCGTATCGCATAAGGCTTCGTCATGTAGGAGGGCTCGAGGGGTTTCGCGACCTAACTTGCGTGGTGCGATAAGCGTCTGCGGAGGCAAGAACGTTTTACTCTATCACGAGGCACTCGGGATAGCTTTAACCTTCGCGCATCACGAAACAAATCTGCAAAAGAAATTCAACCAATTAAACAAGAAAGTCAGTGCGCAAAAGAGCACGAAAAGGGCACCTCTCGGAAGAACAGGAAAGAGCTACCCTGGGGCCGAATCTTATAACAGTTCGGAATACGAACCGTTCGCTTCGCCGCTTACGTCACTAGATGTGCCACTCCCAAGCCGGCGGTGGAAGAAGGGGAGGATGCGACCAATAGATGAGAGGGTGCCACCTCTGAAGTGTACGTCATTATATGACGAGCTAATCGAGGAATTGCAGAATGTTTCCGCTTGCTAAATAAATGTAAAATATAAATTTAATGTTATGCGCCAAGTTCTGAAGTATAAACGTGTGGTGCCGGGCGTTTACGCAATGCAAAAGTAATTTATTAATGTCATTCTTTTTTATTCTCAGCCGACAGGCGGTATCGCAAGCGTAAATGAGTTGGCAGAGCGCAGCGCTATGTCGTCTGCTACCAGGAGCTCGCAGGATGCACGCAACAGGAACGCACTGCCGGCACTTCTCAAGTAGCGAGCGCGACAAAACCGTGAACTGCTTCTTAGGGACACCTTTACTAGCCGACTATATCAATTTTCCATCTTTTTTCGCCCTTCGTCATCGGCTCGGACATGACTCGCTCGCCGCCGCGCTGCCGCTGTCCCTGCGATAAGCCCCACGGCGCGTCGCGTGATAAAAGCAATGGAACTTGAAATCTAACATTACGATACACGGGCCCTGCATTGCCTGCGCGAAGTCAAATCGAATAGTGTGGTGCTGACGGTGCGCGCTGTGCCGTAAAATTGAGTAACAAAGTGCGGCACTCCCGAACCAGAGAAAAAAAGGCAGCCAAATAAGAGATCTCCGCAATATCTTCCCGTCCTGACTGTATAGTTTTATCAGCCGAACGATGGAAGTGCTGGACCAGCCTAGGTTGAACCCTTCTGACTGCTGAACGGCGATCTGCAAGCTATTCACGCTGGCGATAGCACTGAGAATTCGATCTCACCATGCAAATATCTCTTTGGCATTGGCTTTAAAGCTGAGGTCACGGGAAAGCTGACCTAGCCCTTCAACCGGCCAACGCAGTAATTGCGAGAGCAACTTTGTGGACGGTGCCGGCAGCAGAGATCTAGGTCATTCCGATGAATGCTTCACGTCCGACCGACCTCTGGGAGCTGCAGGCCAGTGGCGATGAACCGCAGCGCGCAATATTCCTTCCTCTGCGTGGAATGGCCACTCGTACGCTTGCACCTGAGTCACCTACATTTGATAGCGTAGCCAGCAAAAGGTTTACTTAAAAAGCCAGCAAGGGCGGTGCAACTCATTATCTGTCACTTCTTCGAACGCGTATCGCGCTTCCAGCCGTGGTCGACACCGAAAGAGGAACGCCAAGCAGACGACGAAGGCAAGTATTTTAGCCTCCGAAGCAACCAACGCACGCGCGCGCGACGCCCGCGTGTCTCCGGGGTTGCGCGACCGGCGCGCGCGGCCAGGGTCACAAGCCAAAGCCAAGCCACAGCAACGGAACCCAAAGCGGACTACCCCTTCGCCGGTTCCTACGACCGGTTCGCTTTGAAGATGATTGACAGATGCGTGACGTATTCGAAAAATGCGATACCGCCCCGCTGCCTCTGACGACCTGTGACGTAATCAAAATTTTGGCCAATCAGGTGAGGCCAAAGGAACGGTTCCCCAACCGAACCGTTATAAGATTCGGCCCCTGGAGTTCATTTCAATAAAAGATAGCCAAAAGCACGTAGGGCGTCTCAGCCGCCTACAAAGAAACATGCAAAGGTGCAACTGGTTTAGCCATTTACCCTTTCGGTCTCTAGAACTACGGAAAACTGGCAAAACAAAGCAGTTTTTTTCCCCCGAATTTTTATCTCTGCCACCAATAGCACGTGCTCAAACAGGTCACTGTCTGAAGCAATACAATACTTTCGTCTTTCCCACACTTATGCTCTTGCAGCTTCGACCAAGGACATTGCAATCTTGCTGCAGACTCTGCTTATTTTTGCATTTAGGGCATCCAGTGTGTTAGTTTCGCTGCTATACACGCGACCTTTCACGTAGCCCCACAAGAAGAAGTCCAGCGGTGTCATGTCAGGTGACCTAGCAGGCCAGGGTACCGGTCCTAGCCGGCCAGTCCACTGTCCAGGAAAAATCTTGTCGAGCCGCGTTCGAGGCTGCCTACTACTATGCGCAGGAGTACCATCGTTTTGAAACCAGATGTTCCGAAGATGCGCAAGTGGAACATTGCAATAGACGTCGTTCACGGGGCCCTGTAAGATGTCTTTGACGCTAGCGTTGCGTCGTTAGTAAAAAAATGGCTGTGGCTTAGCTAAGGTTAAGCCCAGGATGCGAAGCATACTAGCCTTTATTTTAGTTGTTGAACCACTGTTTAGCCTGGTGAACTGCTGTTGATTGGCTATATTTGGTTCGGCTGGACGAAGAAACAACTCATGCAGGCGAGCGCACGAGCTGAGACCCGGCTATGTAGCTACGCGGCCGCAAGCGAGCGCACGAGTTGAGCCTCCACTTTTGCAGGTGTTATGACGTCATATGGTAGCTACGCGGCCGCGCGCGGCGCAGCAAGGAAGAGCGTGGTTGTGCGGCTAGTATGCTACGCATAAAAGATGGGTCCGATGATGTTTCCGTCAAAAATACCGCACCACACATTAGACGACCACAGGTATGGGTGTCGTGTTTGTGCCAGCCAGTGGGATTCCTATCACTGCTGTAGTGCGCGTTGTGAAGATTAGCTTGTGCGTTACCGGAGAAATTAGCCTTATCCATCCGAAGCACGCGAGCGAGAAAGTCCGTTTATTCAGAGTTTGTGGAAATTCAATTCACAAAGTCGAGTCTGTTTTAACAATCTCGTGCTTCAAGTTTTCGATGAAGATGTACAGTCGGCCAAAAAAGTTTACGGACCACGAGATCTCAGAAAATTCTAAATATACGAGTAGCGTTTAAAATCAGCCACTAAAACCGGGCATCCGAAGGTTGTTCGCACGTACCACTAAAGGTTGGAGATGAGAACACCAGGCTGCGATTTGAGGCTGAGGAGATATTCAGCTTTTTGTCAGATCTCTTGGTCCGTAAACTTTTTTGGTCGACTGTACATGATATGGGTGTATATGTTTTTTTTTAATCCTCCACACTAATGATCTTGAGCTTCCGGCCTCCGCACTGGCGTCGCGTACACTACCGCGAGGGTTAGCAGCAAATAATGCCAAAACATCCGTTTCCTCCTCTTGAACTACCGTTGCGGTCCTGTGGCGCTTTCTCGTGAAGCTACCCGTCTCGCAAACGACTTCGTACGTTCTAAGTATTGTTGACGGACTAGGGCGTCCTTCATAATGCCACATCCGGAATAGCTTGGCTGCCTTCCTCTTCTCTCCGCGCGCCGCCCCCAGAATCGTGTTTATTTCAGCCGTCAGATCATTCGTGAAGGGCATGACGGTCATCTCGAAGAGCAGGTCACTGGCGCAGTACCGTTGAGATCTCCCGTTATTGTCTACGCACTGAGCCGTCAGGTAAAAATGATTTAATTAATCGACAACGGCATAGCATGCTGATCGTACAGATAAAAAAAATTAAATGGGGTTTTACGTTCCAAAATCACTTTCTGATTATGAGACGCGCCGGAAATTTCGACCACCTGGGGTCCTTTAACGTGCACCTAAATCTAATTGCACGGGCGTTTTCGCCCCATCGAAATGCGGCCGCCGTGGCCGGGATTCGATCCCGCGACCTCGTGCTCCGCAGCCCAACACTATAGCTACTGAGAGTAGCAACCGCGGCGGGCTACCGTACCCATCCGCCAAAACGCATTAGATGAATATAGCCTGCGCAAGGTTTGTTTCTATTGCTAAAGGGAACAAAATGAGCATACTTCCCGGGGGCGCCTATTTACAAAACAAGAGTGCGCAAAATTAGTCGTAAGTGCGCGGTCATGGTTTCCCGGCTTTGAAACTGCTCCTCTGCCCCCTAAGCTTTTCAATGCGTCAGCGGCGTGTTTTCATGTTGCCGCAAGCATCACGTTAACGTGAAGCCCTGTATCGAGTTGCCGCCGCTAGTAAAGCCACGTATCCGTGGCTATTCGCTTGGGAACGCTTGAATAGTGACGCGCGAGCGCGTATCTATTTCGTATTTCGTATGTTTCGTGCGCTTTTCAATATCCTCGGAAAACCAAATGAGGCGTAGCTGAGTACAAAACAAATGCTTGATTCGGAGGGTATTTGATGTGCCCTACAACTTTGTGATTGATATGTCGGCGAATCAAGCAATAATGAAAAAAAGTTCGCTAATTAAAAACAAATAACTGAAAATGAAATATGTACTGGCTGTAAGTACACACGACTACGGCTACTATGGAGTCGGTGCGATTTCTCTAGAGTTTTGGTTTTTTTTTTTTTAAAGCTTCCCCTCACCATCAGTGTCGGGTGGCAAACAGGGTGCTCATCTGGTTGACCTCCCTGCCTTTCCGGTCCTTGCTTTCTCTCTCCCTCTCTCTGTCTAGGTCAAAGTTAACTGGGGCACCCGGTATATGTCAGAATATATTCGGCGTGGGATTTGTAATTAAAAGATCGTTTTTCCTGAACGTTCAGCTTATACGGAAGTTCCTCTATTCGGGAACACAATCAGCAAAACATTTGCAGTGACTGCGGCTGCGCGTTCACAGCTACGCCCTTGCAGCTGCCTTCACGTGCCGCATGACTTTACAGCAAAACACCATACATGTTTACACCGAATTCGGTTAACTGTCGCCTGTGCAAACCGTATTTGACGCGTTGGCAACAGTGCAATGTGTGCGACGACTTAGCTCATGTTTTATGCATCTGCGCGCGCTATGTGGCCTCAAGGACCACATTAGGATCTGCTTGAGTTTGCGTGGCAGCTCCTTAGAGCTGCACCATATGTAAACCTTGGTGCGAGGCTGGTAGTTGTTCGCGCAGCGAAGGCGCTCTCGGTCTTTCGCTGAGACATTGGCCTCGAAGAAACACTAGTGATTAGTCATTGTGTGCACTTGTCTATGTCGTGTGTGTATGAATACGTCATTTCATATGGGCTATGCCTATCTGTACTACTATCTGTACGACGCGACGGCCACGACACCAGCGGTGCGCGTTGTGAACGGTGCACGAAAGCTCTAGGTTAGGTTAGGATAAAGTAGTTTAATTCGGGACACAATAGCTTAGTTAGGATAACAGAGGTTATTTATTTATTTATTTATTTATTTATTTATTCACGTATTTACTTACAGATTTATACATACTGCAGCCTCAGTGAGGCTATTGCAAGCGTGGGATGAACATACAACATTAATAAACAAGCTTGCGTGAATTGTATCAGCGGCAGTGAACGGATTTCGCCCGGTAATGAATTCCAGACTTCAACTGTTGATGAAAAAAAAAACTGTGTTTAAAGGAATCAGTGCGGGCAGAAAAGGTTGAGATATACAGAGCACGGTGACTCCTCGTACATGAGGGTTTAGAAAAAGTCGAGTAGTTTTCTAAGGAGGAGATGCGAGGAGAATTGATTAACGTGTGAAGGAATTTTAGACATTCAAGTTTGCGACGCTCTGCAAGAGCAGTGTGAACAAGTAGTGGAAGAGAGTTAGACGGTGAAAATTCCTTGTCATACCCCCTACAAACAAAACGCACTGCCTTTCTTTGCATTGATTTTACTTTTTTGACGTCACAGTATTTGTATGGGTTCCATGCAACGCAGCCATATTCGAGGATAGGCCGAATGAGAGTTTTACATATAAGAAGTTTAGTTTCTTGAGGTTAGGATAACATAGGTTAAATCAGTATACGATGGGATGGGGTAGGAGAGGTAAGGATAGGATAGGTTAGGTTAGGATACGATAGGCTAGGTTAGGATGGGGTAGGTAGGGTCAGAATAAAGCAGGTTAAGTTAGGGTACGATAGGTTAGGCTAGGTTAGTTCTCGTACAAGGAGCGCGCCAGTCGGCGAAAGCAAGGTCTGAAATTGGCTTAGCCAGGTCGAAAAAAGCCTGGCAGGCCTACGAGCACACTTACTCCCCACATCACGCTTCTACGATGGAATTCACAGACTTCAACCAACTCACGCTTGCACTCTCTCGGCCCTAACTTTCGACTTCACCTGCCACCTGGAGTCTCCCGTCACGAAACAACTTTACTTTGTCGCATGTGGTTGGGCGTCGAATTTATCAATTCCTATTCATTCCTGATGGGAATGGCCAACAGTGCGGCTTGCAATTTGTGCGGGTGCGATGAGACTCTGGAGCACCTTCTGTATCATTGTCCATCCTCTGACACTCAACGACGTACTTTACAAGCGAAACTCAACCTGCTTGATAACAGAGCGCTCTCAGAAGATCCTTGGGCCATGGCCTATGAGTTCTTGCATGCAAATGGCCACAAAAGCCCTTCTGCGTTTATCGGAGGATACTGGACTGTATGAATGCTTGTGACAGCGGATATTCCTCTGCGACTGACTGTGAATGACTATTAGTTTTCTTTTCTCTCCTTATCCGTTCTTCAATTCCCCCGTCCCCAAGTGTACGGTAGTCAACCGGGCACGTCCTTGGTTAACCTCCTTCCTTTCCCTCTTCGTCTCTCTCTCGCTCTGTCAAGTAATTTCCGCAAAATCGTTTGTTAATCATGTAAGTTAGTGTCTGTATGCGTGCTTTTGTAGGGGAGGTGATGGATGAGTCGAATTTGAGCTTTTCAGAGAAATGAGTAAACACGACTGCGTTGAGGTTCTAACGGACTATAGGCTGTTAGATATGGAGCTGGTTCCTGCGATTACTTCGAGTTCCCCAGACCACATCGGATTGCAGCACAGCTAATTGAGGAATGCAGAAGCAGGAAAGCGCATTCCAGAGAAGCGGCCGAGCAGACAAGTTTAAGGCAACGAGTTTACATGCCAACAAGTTCGTGCGCCGCCGGGATTAGCAGGTGGGCATCCGACAATGAAGCAGGTGCAGCCCTCCCCTTCTCTTTGTTCGAAGTGCATTGCCAGTCTGCGATGCAAGACCGCAGCAAGCCGCCAGGTGTGACACCACGACACGGGCGCCTACCATTGGCTGCAAGTGGCGTCATCGGAGTGGACTCTCCCATTGGTCAAACATGACGTGACTTGCAGTGCTCGAAGGGCTTATAAGAAGCCTTCCAGAGAGACCTGAGCATTCTGGGACATGCCCTGATTCCCTGATTCACCTCTCTCGAACTTCTTGCCGCGGGCCGCAGCGTCCGAGTTGCTGCCGGCCCGTAATGTCTGTACGACTGTTAATTGACGCTCTCGTCCCTGTACATAATGTAGAATAAATCCCTCCCAAGTTAGGGGTTCTCATCCCGAAGTCCGTCCCTCAACCCCTACATCTGGTTGGCAGCGGTAGGATCGCCTCCGAATGCATCAGCTGGTGGCAGCGCTACTGATCAACCTTCGTCGAGAGAGATCCTAAGGAACCGGAAAGAGCGAAGAAGAGAGAGCCTTCGTCGAAAGAGGTCCGAAGAGACTGGGAGTATCGAAGAAGGAGCGAGCGTTCGACCCAGGGAGTCCGGAAGGAACCGGGAACAGCGGACAAATGAACCGGATGGCAGAGTGCTGCAACCGTAAGTGAGCGCGTGGTTTTTTTCCTTATGATTCGCCAGACTCAAAGGTTGTGTGTTCAATTTTGATAGTTCTGGGAATCGGGAATTTGTTGCATTGTGTGTTTGCACAAATTAATTAAGGAAAACAGTTTTAACCACCTGTCGGGGCAGCTGCCATGGATCTTAGAAGGTTGACGAGGTTAGACTTGTTGTTGGTGTGCGACGATTTGGGAGTTGAGGCGGACGAACGGATGGAAACGCCAGCTATCATAAAGGCGATTCAAGATAGTGGCAATGATGATGAAAGCATTGCGCTTGCTTGGGAGGTGATACAGGAGCCACGGGAGCGAGAGCGTCGTGTACGTTTGCGAGCGCGTCGTGAACTTAGGAGTGAGCTTAAGCGTGAAGAACGCGAGAATGAACGGAAGCAGGAGCTTCAAGAACCTACTCTTAGGTGTCAGCGTCACGAACGTGAGAAGGCACGCGAACGTGAGAATCAACGTAAGCTTGAGCAAGAGGAAAAGTATGAGAGAGAGAAGGCAGCACTGATCAAAGAGATACAGTATTGTGATCAGGTATTGGCACAGAGAGAACGGCTGTCTGAGAATTCTGTACGTACAGAGCGAAAGAATGAGGCAGCATCTAGCAGATTTTCGCCAGAAGCCGACGAGAAGAGTAGTGCCTGTGAGATTGGCTGCCGATTCATAAGTGAAGGGAAAACGCTAGCTGCTAACGATGCCTTAGTGGCAACAGAGGCCGTTAAAGGCCGCAAGGAGAGCGACGAGGTGCTGTGCCAACAGATGACTGTGGAGACAGCTAGGCCAGCTGCGAACAAATTGGCACAGTTACCGCGTGTGTGCGTCGCTGGTAAGGTTAGCGAGGTTGCTAGCGAGGAAAAGGGTACTGTTGGCGCGACAGAGGCGAGCACCCATGTAGAGCCAGATCTGCGTGCAGAAGTGAAGTGCGAACTGAGCGATGCAGTTGAGAGTAGTTCTCGGGATGGCGAGCTCAGTAGTCCACGAGAGAACTGCATTGTCCAGGGATCGGTGCGGCTCTCCGCCAGTCTAGATAGCCTAGAGAGGGATGATTCAGTTGTTAATCATTCGGACTGTTCGCGTGAGACAGCGATCGATACCGACGGGCTGTGTGCCGATGCACAGCGTGAGCTGGGCAATGTAGCAGAGGGCAGTTCGCAAGAGTGCGAGTTGTCTTACTCGAGTAAAGCCTGCTGCATTGTGCCAGAGTCGGTTGAGCTGTCCGCCAGTCGAGGCAGAGAGAGAGTAGATGTAAATGTAAATCACTCAGACTGTGCGGGTAAGAGACCGATCCGGGCCGACGAAATGTGTACCGGCCAGCACGAGGCACGAGGCGACATGAAAACGAGTGCAAAGAGAAAGCGCCGTAAAAAGAAGCGCGGTAAAGACCGAGAGACGGTAATTAATGTAGCGCCGCCAAAGATGGCGAGAAACCCAAATGGGCAGGGCGCGAGGAAAAAGATGCGGTCGTCTCGGACGATGTTGACGCATCGAAAACGTTCAAGCCACCGGTCAAAGGGGGACCGCGAAGAATGTTCTGCACGGACGCGGACAAAGGGCACGAGGCAGTTAAGCTCCTCGTCGTTCCGTAGTTCTTTTCACAGCTCAGCGTGCAGTTCGAAGAAACGCAAGGTGGTAGGACGAGACCAGGTGGGGAATAGCGACGCGGTCAATCGAGTTTGTGTTGAAAGCGGGGCGCGAGGACGCAAATTGGCAGGAGACCGTAACGTCTTGGGGGAGCTGATAGTGAATCAGCCCTTTTGTTGTCTCCCGGCAGCCAGAGTAGCTTTCAGACCACGCCCACCACGGGTTCGACTCAAAGTATGAGTCAGTCGTAAGCAATCGGGAACGGGAAGCCAAGAGAGCTTCCGTAGAAGTGAAATGTTATTTTGTTTTATTTTTGAGCATCGGAAAGATTTCGCGATTTGAGACTAGGATTTCTTTCAATGTGTAAGGTTTGAGCTTTGTGTTTTCGTTTGAGAAGCTCCGTGATTTGAAAGATGCGTTTGTGTAAACATGTAGTCTCGCGAGATGCTCATTAATAAGTAAATAGGCTTTCTTTTTGTAAGTGTGAGTAACCTAAAGGTCAAGGTTATCGTTGAAAGGCCTATGGTAAAGCGCGTGTGTTATTTAACCTTCTTTCTTTTTAAGCGTTTTTGAATTTTTTAAGGTTAAGCGCGTAGATTTTCAGTGAGTGCATGATTTGCACGGAGAAGCGTTTTTAGTTCCTTTAGCGCGTGTCCTGTGTGGACGGAAGGAAGCAGACTTTATGACTGGGTTGCTAGTGTGTGTGGAAGGCAGCCGTATTCTGACTTCTTTAGTGAGCGTGCGTGGAAAGAGTTAGTAGAAGACGCATTGGTTTGAGTTCTGCGGAGTGTATAAGTCCCGCGAGTTTAATAGTTCGTTTACGTCACGTGTCCTGTAGGACTTTCAGGACAGAAACGTGAGTAAGCGTGAATGAAAAGTTTGCCTACAATGCAAGTACGCGTTCTGTTTAGTGACCACAAGGCTGGTGCACTTGTGATTACGTACTTGTGAAGTTGACCAGATTGTTCAGTGGCACCATTACGTGCGATAAGTACGCCACTGCGATAGATTGGAAACATGCTGTTCGTGTAGTTAGGCCACTTAAGTTATGTTCGGCTGTTTTCATTTGTTGTTTGCATCGTCAGCGACCCTTTTGTTTTGCAACAACAATAGTACTCTGGTCTTGTCGGCATTCGGGGAGAAATGGATAGCGGTTTGGAAGGGTGGTTGGGACTGTTTTGTCGAAATTGGGGAAATAAAAGATCAGGGTTGATTTTGACTCAGTAATAGTCTGGCGAGTCAGGGGTGAAGAGCCTGCGCTTACGCGTGGTGCAGCGCTGTGCTGTTTTGTTTGTTTGACGTCTGTTCTCCAGGGCCAAGGATCCCGAAGTTCGTCAAACGAGGCTCGACCCCAGTACCCTGCAGCTTCTTTCAGCGTTCCTCATGGCCAGCGAATTGATTTCACCGGCCATTCAGAACAACCGGGGCGAGGACGAGCTGTTAGATATGGAGCTGGTTCCTGCGATTACTTCGAGTTCCCCAGACCACATCGGATTGCAGCACAGCTAATTGAGGAATGCAGAAGCAGGAAAGCGCATTCCAGAGAAGCGGCCGAGCAGACAAGTTTAAGGCAACGAGTTTACATGCCAACAAGTTCGTGCGCCGCCGGGATTAGCAGGTGGGCATCCGACAATGAAGCAGGTGCAGCCCTCCCCTTCTCTTTGTTCGAAGTGCATTGCCAGTCTGCGATGCAAGACCGCAGCAAGCCGCCAGGTGTGACACCACGACACGGGCGCCTACCATTGGCTGCAAGTGGCGTCATCGGAGTGGACTCTCCCATTGGTCAAACATGACGTGACTTGCAGTGCTCGAAGGGCTTATAAGAAGCCTTCCAGAGAGACCTGAGCATTCTGGGACATGCCCTGATTCCCTGATTCACCTCTCTCGAACTTCTTGCCGCGGGCCGCAGCGTCCGAGTTGCTGCCGGCCCGTAATGTCTGTACGACTGTTAATTGACGCTCTCGTCCCTGTACATAATGTAGAATAAATCCCTCCCAAGTTTTGGGTTCTCATCCGCGAAGTCCGTCCTCCAACCCCTACAAGGCCTATGTTTCTGGCGCGATAAGTAATAAGCATAAATGCGTTTATTAATCATGGAAGTTAGTGTCTGTATACGTGCATTTCCGAGGGGAGTGATGGATGGGTCGAGTTTGATCTGTTAAAAGACGTGACTTAACGCGACGGCACTCACCCTATAACAGGCTGTGCTTATTATAAATTTTTTGCGTGCCATATGTAGTTTGCACAAATTCGTTTAATAATCACATAAGTTAGTGTCTGTATACGTGCATTTGAAGGGGGTATTGTGGATATGTCGAATTTGAGCTTAGAGAAGTGAACGAGCACGACGGCGCTGAGGTTTTAACGGTCTGCAGGTTTATGTTTTTGCTGCGATAAGTAATTTGCGCAAATTCGTTAATAATCAAGGAAGTTTGTTTTGTGTCTGTATACGTGAATTTTCTAGGGGAGTGATGAATGGGTCGAGTTTGAGCTTTTCAGTGAAAGGAGTTCCCCTTAACACCAAAGGTCGTGAGTTCGACTCTCGACATTCGCGATGGCGATTGGAATACAAATATGGCCCGTTCGCCCATATCTCCAAGTGGGTTCGACTCCCTATGAATTTCGCAGCCATAACACCGGACGGCGTAACGCTGTGCATCGGATTTGTCGCCCCGTGAGCCGTGTAAGGCTTTTGCCTTAATAACGTATTTGAGAATAAATAGCCGGTAGCGCGGGCTTTACCCTTCGTGCACCTCCAGCCATCATTTCTTAATCATTGAGGAATCATATGACAGTGCCAAATCCCGTTTCTGTCGCCTCATCAAAGCCGCAGCAACGGTATGGGAGCGTGTGAAAGCCTCTACAACGCATGAAAATCCCTGGGGTGCTAGCGCCATGCGGAAGAAGAGCCGGCAGTACCCACCAATGAAATTACGTTCTCTCCGTGCCAGTGGGGCGGCCGACGCAAGACCTACCAGGGCGCTCAAATCTCGGAGACCATGGCGTCAGTCTCGGGGTCCACGTTGTCGCCCCCTGAGGGCACCCTTCAACTGCATTGAAGTTGCGTGTTATTACACCAGGTAGCACGCGATGAAGCAGTTCATAGGTCGCGATACAAGGTAGATATGCAAAGTTTGAAGAAGGAAAAGAAGATTAGGATGTATACAAAAAATCTCGAATGAAATATACGTATAGCATACCTGACTAAATCAAGCGGGCTAGGTGGCTGCGTACACCTGCGAGCAAAAGTATACGGACCAAGGATTACGCGATGAAACCAAATTTTTCCTCTGTGAATACAACTTGAAATTAAAGACTGCAGTCCAAACTTGGCATTACGGATTTTCTAGTGCACTGTTCTGTTTTCGTTTGTGCTTCTTAACTGCGAAGAAATTCTGTTGTTTCGCCGACGCTGTGGTCCGTATACTTTTGCTCAAGGGCGTGCGTGTAACACCGTATAGAGAGAATTTTCTTAAACGAGATTTTGGTCAGTGCTAACCAACAGTACCTCTCTGTAAGCTCTGTCCGCGTCCAAGGCGCGGCAAGAATCGCCTAGACCCAAACGATCCCCCTTTCCGCAAAGGGCATTGTTAGATATCTTTTTTTTTTGGTTCGGTATTGTTTCACCATCATCCCTGGACCAAAGGAAATCTCAACAAATTCGAACTTCCCATGTGACCTATCCTTATCACGGCTCTGCCGCTGTCGACGTGACACATCCTCGCCCGCCAGAGCAGTGGATTAAACACCTCGTTCGGCGGAGGTACGACTTCTCAGGCTTAAGTGCGGCTAATTAGGTGGACTCTACGTGAGCCGACCCACTCTAAGCTTCGCGCGCGCCCGCGATGGAGGCACATTCCGCAGGCGGACGACGTGTCCGAGATTAAAACTGGCTCCTGGAGACTCATTAAAGGTGTCCCCAAATGGCCACCGAGTGCGCGCAGCTCGAGATGCCTGGACAAGTCCAGTTCTCGTGAGGAGTGAGTGACTTAGTTTAGATGTGTGTGCGTGTTTTTTTTTAAATAAAATTCCAGTGGCATGGGCATCGAGGGTCCGAGAATAACTCGGACTACTTGAAGTTAACGTGTCCTGAAACCCGAGCGCACAGGCGTTGTGCGTTCAACTTCCGAGAAAGGTCGACACCTGGATAGGAAATAAATCCAAGTACGATGGTCTTGGTGTGTGAGAGAGAGAGATAGAGATAGAGAGTAGGGAGGGAGGGAGGGAGGGAGGGAGAGGGAGAGAGAGTTGGCGAGCGAGCGAGTGAGTGAGCGAATAAGCGAGAAAGCGAGCAATGCGATAGCGCAGTGTGCCGTGTCCAAACAGCTTGCTTGCAGCATAGATGGGTATTCAAATAGCCGCATGACATCCATTCTCATGCATGAATTGAAATAGATTCTTACGGAACTTATTTGCACGATCCAACGTGCGCAGTTGTCTGGCTTAATAAGTCCGTTGGTCGGCAGCTTTTAAAAGGTTCCCTCAGTGCATTCCTAATTCCTGGACAGAGCCGCGACTTGTATTGTGAGCGTTGGCTGCACCTGCATTTTGGAGCAGGAAGAACATTTTGATCAACTCACGGTGTCTTCAGCTGTTGGATTGCAGGCAGAGGGGACGATGTATTCGACTATACCAGGGTGTACAACGCAGTCCGTGCTACATTTGCGCTCCCGCACGGCGAATCGGAAGGCCGATCGTCTGCTTCTCTCTCACTATATATATATATATATATATATATATATATATATATATATATATATATATATATATATATATATATATATATATATATATATAGTGAGAGAGAAGCAGACGATCGGCCGTCCGCCAGGTTTACTTCGGCATCTTCTCAATGGATCTCTCCATTGCACTCGGCCACGCTGCCGAAGAGCTCAGGCGGTTTTGCGGGCGCCCTGATGATGGAAAACCATAATCAACAGTACTGGGAGTTGGAGTCGTCGTTAAGGCCGTCCTGTGCGCAACCACCTTTTCTAGGTGCCGGCGCTGAGTGTTGCGCTCTGTTCGCATGTCTCGCCGACGATTATCTCGTCGCACTTGTTAGAACACGGCAGGCGGTCCCCTACGCAGATCCGCTCCCTGTCTCGCTAAACGGGGATGATTGCGGTGGTCGCGGTGATGTGCGATGCGTCGGTTTGATACACCAGGTGTCTGAGGCAACGACGGGTCGAGCTTCCACCTCGGTGCGCGACGCGGCTTGCGCTTTCGCAGCTTGCGCTTTCGCAGCGTTGCAGCTGCCGGACCGAGGCTCTGCGAGGTGCTCGACTTGGCAGGTGTTGACAAATAGTCGCGTGCAACCGAGCTGTCCCGGTCAGAAGCCGTGCCAACGAAAGGGGATAACTGGCCTGCGGTGGGCGTTGCGAAAGTAGGAGTTGCGAGCTTTTTAATGGTCGACACTGTAGAAGTCTGTCTGTGACGAAACCTAGGGTTTTTTGCGCGTATGGTCTCTTGTGCGCCTCTCGCTGTCTCTCACCGGCGTTTGAGTGCATCCGAATTCGGCCTACGGCAGCTTTGAAGTCATGAGGTGTGGTTCTTGTGTAGAGCTTCGAGATTGCATCGCCAGCTGAAGTGGATGAGATGGGATCTCGGGCTCTGCCAGTGACGGTGTGGCGCAAGATGCCCAAGCAGAGTCCGAGAGTTGGGGCGGGAAAAGTAGCTCGCGACCAGGGTGTACAGCGGGTCAGGCCGCGAGCCAATGGGCCAATACGTTGTTGGCTGCAGCTGCAGTGGCTAGATGGTGCTGCCCACGAGCTAGGCGTAATGCAGCTACACGGCTTTGCCGTCGCAGAAGCTTCGCTGGCGGAGACGGTGAAGTCGAAGTAGCAGCGGGGGTCTATTGCGTGTTTACAAGCTGTGGTGGAACCATTAGTGCTAGTCTGTGATGCGCCAGCCAGTGGTGTGGAGCCGCGGAGACACCACGGGAACCTATGTCTGCGGTTAGGCAGCCTGCGAACATCTCTGTCCAGGCGTTGCTGGGCATCACTACACACACACACACACACACACACACACATACATATATATATATATATATATATATATATATATATATATATATATATATATATATATATATATATATATATATATATATAATATTGCTTTGAGGAGGATGCCAATTTGGCGCTATGGTTATCTATGGGCGAACAAGGGACATTTCTTTGTGTAGCCGACGTTCTGACAAGGAGACTTGTCTTTTGCAGGGCACTGTAGTACCATACCATGGGAAGTACGCTTGACATACAGGATTTAAGTCCCTCCTTGAAGGCAGTTGCGCTTTTCGCGAGCGTGATATCTTCGTCTGCACCTAAAGAAGGAGTGCTTGTGAACGATGTCGCCCGAGTTTCGGACAAGCCCTGAGCTGCGTAGTATCCTGCCATAGTGGTATCCGTAGTATCCGTCCGTCACCGGTCATCGGATTACAAAGCGAGAGAGACTCAGCACCACTCTTCAACCCGAAAATTGAGCTTCAGCTCCCGCCTGCTTTGCTGTGCCGACGAAGCAATTGGCTTTAGAGCGTTAGTGCATGCTTCTTGATCATTACGCTTACGCTTCTGAAAAATGCATCGCATCACCATTGACATCAACAGGCGAATTAAGTCGGCAGCAGAGCTTGCTTTCATTGCCCGTGGAAAACTTCGGCCAGTTAACGCTTGGGCCTGAAGTAGTAGGGCGTCGCGTGAAACGGGCTTCTTCGTTACTGATGTAACGCATGTTATATCCTCATAAGACCCTTTGCTAAAGTAGATTGCCGGTTGATTTCAATACTTTTACAAGATTAACTCTGAAGACATTACGTGAAATATTCATTCCGAATATCACGTCAAGTACATACGCTATCGTGAGGACAAGACTTAATTGCTAGTTCGATGTAGGCTGTTGCGTCGTTGCAGATGAAGATCAGCACTTGTGAAGTGAGTTTGGAACGCAGTGAGACGATGCGAAAATTCAGGGCGAGTAGTATCAACATGCCGACCCACGACGTGATGTTACGTTCTGTCTGTATTTGGAGAAACAAGAATGGTTTTTGCGACAACAAACTTAATAAGGGAATTACTTTTTCGTGTACACGGAGGTGCTGTCTACAACGTCCAACGGCGCTAATTTAACAAGGGGATTTTTCACGTTTGTAACATACCAGCAGGTAACATGAACCGACTTAAAATTCCGTTACGTTACTCAGCTGTCTTTTCGGACAGCTTGCATGAACATTCAACAAAGAAAGAAATAACAAATTTAAGAACGCGTTTTAATGCTGACTAAGAGTTGTCTAGGGAACCTTTCAGAACGCGTTCTTAGGTGCATTATTATTTTCGTTATTCAGTGATGGTGCAAGTCACCCCTGGTCTCAGGCGGATATCATCACGCATATGCACGCATTCATTACACTAATAAATGATTTTGGGTTTGAGCCTTTTTTGGCCGAAGATGCCGCCAGAGCCCAAGGGCTCGAAGCCGTCATCTATGTAAGAGAGGCCCAGGTCTCAACTCTGCTGTCCGCAAATAAAGTTTATTCCTCCTCCTTTGAGCATGTTTTTGCGTTTTCCATTGTTTGCTTTTTCACAGTGATAGTTCTTCCCTGATATTGCTGCATAACCAAAAAGAGAAAATGGGCTGGACGGAAATGGATCACTCGCTCCCTTCCCACATGTACACAAAGTCAACCAAGCCGCCGCGCTACTGGCTGCAACTCTGCTATGTTGCAGCGCACGCAATCTATTTAGCACACATGCTCACAGTCGCACAAACGCGCGCACTTGTATTGGTGCTCAGGTCGGCCGGCGTGTGTGCGTTATTTCTAACGATTACGCGATGAAAAAACATGCGACAACCAAGCAATCCCGGCGGAACTGCTGCGGCCGAGTTGAAGCTCGCGTAGTCAGCTCACGTCTAGCGCCTTCCAGTTATTTAAGAGCGACGAGATTTGTGTTTGCTGAAGCGGTGTCCGCAGAGATGAGGGCGTGTATAGTTTCCAGCTCCGTGGGCCTCTCAGACAGGCAGTCAGCAAACAGTGGGCGTCCCATGCTGCCGCTTGACTTTGCGGTGTAAGGATAAGAGGAAAAAAAAAATGAACTCTCTGTTTGCACCCCGGCTGCCTTATTATAGGCTTATCTCTCGCCCTTAATTCTTTCCCGCTCACTCTGTTTCCCATTCCGCTCTCGCGCAAGCCGTGCTTAAGCTGGTTAACTATACTCGTTCGTTTGTCCTATAATCTAGACAGCGCCTCCTCCTTAGCAATGTTATTAGGTGGTTCTTAACTTCTTGTTGTATTGTTTATAGCCAAGTAATTAGTGTGGGGATTACTTGGCAATCAATTTTTTCCATGCGCCCAGAGCGGCCGCTGTCCAAAAAAAAAAACAACAACATATTTTTATAACTCCAAGCAAGTTGCAGACTGGGCGCTTTGCTTTGGCTCACTTGCGAGAATAGCAGCCTCTTCTTCCAAACTCGTTCGGTCGACTTTCGCTGAGCTTGTTGCCAAATCAAATTTCCCTCTGACTATTGTAACGCCTAGAGTTAAAAAATGAAGAATTTTCCATAATATTAGCAGTACCAGTTATACAGGTATGTTGTGTTCATCAATAATCACCGTGTCTATTGTGTAGGCGAGGTGTGAGAGAGTTTCGGGAGAACCAAGGTGAATGCAAGCACTGTACAGGTTACCGCTACTTGGCTTTGTTGAAGATGGCTTAGTTTAAAACTTCATATCTGCCTTCGGCGACGTCCCGCTTGTACACACCGTACATACCGTCTACATGTAGAAAGGATAGTAGACGCTCCATAATTACGCTGTACAACAGGGCTCGCATTTGGTGTTATCTTTTGAGGCATTCGTAGGAGCACGCAGGACGCACAATCAGTGTCATCTACACTGGTCACTGCGTTTATTGCTGCTGTGCAGCCGCCTGCGACAATTCTCACAACTATATCCTTCGCGTTCTCTATTTTCTTAAGGAGAGTGCAAATATTCGAAACTTTCGTATAACGAATTTATTCGCCACCTGTTGGATTCAGTCTTCGAAAAGACTAGTCGATACCTCCAAACTTCGTTTTAACGAAAAGGGATGTAACAAAATGATGTATATAGCGAAGTAAGTGAAATTCCCCTTGAAATCACCATAGAGGTTCAAAGTGTAGTAATTGCAACAATAATAAAACGGAGTAATTGATATAACGAAGTGGTTCTGGCTTTCCCTCAAGTTCGCTATAACGAAGTTTTACTGCTCGTGAGTATAAATATGTCTCGAATAGTTTTCTACTATTTGAAAACGTAAAATTGAACCAAAAGCTTGGTGTCAGCCACTTGGGCACAGTATAGGCATTAAAGCATGAGAAGTTACGCAGAGGAGCAGGCTACATCAGTCACAGTCGGACTTTACCAGCTTTACATCAATCATTCGCACCCTCCGGAGAGCCCTGTGCGTGCGATCAAACTTCTTATGTGTGCCTAATGCACCATTTGTGTTCTATGTTACATGACACACGCTTCGCAACATGTGGAGACAAAAGCTTGTTTACAATAGGACTACTAGTATGTGAAGATCGTTTTACATTGACTATTATAACGGCAGTTTATTTTTCGAAGTCCATTCGAAAAGTATTAGGCAGTCAATTCGATTCGCTTCCCGCGCTATTCGATTCGTACTGGATTCGGTAAAAACAGTTACTAATCGCGCACCCCTGCTGTTATTCGTGCTCGTGGCATACAATATTGTCGCTCGGCTGCTTCCGCTTTAACAAGCGGTGGGGCAATACGCACCGCTTGTTATGTAATGCCACATACTAGCGAGCATTAAGCGGCTAGCTGGCTTATTTTTTCGTTTAATCACAGATCACCCTTCTTCTTCCTATTTCTATTTTAGTTTCTCGTTTCTGTTTTTCGTTTTCCTTGTTGCACATATCCATTTGCTTCATCTTTTCAGCTCCTTCCTTTTTCCGAGCACTGAATAGCGAAACGGACATTCATTCAGGGCAAGATCTTCAATTTTATTCTCTGGTTTCTTTCCGTCTTCCTAATTATAGAATCCCATCAATGATGTCATAAACGAATGCCGGACGTTCGGGAGGGAGGTCTCTCAGCATCTTCTGAATATCTGTTGCGATGCGGCCTCCACTTTCATTCGAAGGCGCTACGGGGGGCGAATTGGGATTGGGAAGAATTCGGGATAAAGGTTAATGGAGAATACCTTAGTAACTTGCGATTCGCTGATGATATTGCCTTGCTTAGTAACTCAGGAGACCAATTGCAATGCATGCTTACTGACCTGGAGAGGCAAAGCAGAAGAGTGGGTCTAAAGATTAATCTGCAGGAAACTAAAGTAATGTTTAACAGTCTCGGAAGAGAACAGCAATTTACAATAGGCAGTGAGGCACTGGAAGTCGTAAGGGAATACGTCTACTTAGGGCAGGTAGTGACGGCGGATCCGGATCATGAGACGGAAATAATCAGAAGAATAAGAATGGGCTGGGGTGCGTTTGGCAGGCTTTCTCAGATCATGAACAGCAGGTTGCCATTATCCCTCAAGAGAAAAGTATATAATAGCTGTGTCTTACCAGTACTCACCGACGGGGCAGAAACCTAGAGGCTTACGAAAAGGGTTCTACTCAAATTGAGGACGACGCAACGAGCTATGGGAAAGAATAATGATAGGTGTAACGTTAAGGGATAAGAAAAGAGCAGATTGGGTGAGGGAACAAACTCGAGTTAATGACATCTTAGTCGAAATCAAGAAAAAGAAATGGGCATGGGCAGGACATGTAATGAGGAGGGAAGATAACCGATGGTCATTAAGGGTTACGGACTGGATCCCAAGGGAAGGGAAGCGTAGGAGGGGCCGGCAGAAAGTTAGGTGGGCGGATGAGATTAAGAAGTTTGCAGGGACGGCATGGCCACAATTAGTACATGACCGGGGTTGGAGAAATATGGGAGAGGCCTTTGCCCTGCAGTGGGCGTAACCAGGCTGATGATGATGATGGGGGGCGAGCGAACCAGAATATGGACGCTGCATTGCGAGCTGGATAGTTCACAAGGCTCAAAGTTGCGTCGTACTTCACTTTCGTCGTTAGTATTGTACTGTCTGTCCCGTTCACGCTGCTTTCTATTTGATGGTGCCGCGAATGACTTGCGCATGTCGTTTAGCTATCACCTAGCTCGCGTGAAAGAGGACCTAGCCTAGAGATGAGCAACTCAGCTCTGGCAACGCCTTACCGCGAGCCCTTTGGCACGAGCACGAACACTCGCACAGAGTGACAGCAAGGGATACTATTGCGAAGCAAGCTGTGAATTGTGGCTTTCCATGAATTTTTTTTTTGTCTACGATTTAAAAGCTATCCATTGTGTCTTTTTTTTTATGTTGTCCTGCAGGCTGGACCACAATCAACATCATTCGTTATTGCCACTGTCAGATCAATGCTTTTCACTTTGTCCATGCGATGGTGCTCAGTGTTGTCTACATGCTCGAGTTCTTGTGCTTTTGAGTATCGCGTGCTTGCGTCTAGTGCTTATTATGCCTGTAGGTTTGGGCGTGTTTTCTCCTGTGGTTCTTTCAACCTTCGTCACGTGTCGTTACACTAGTAGCGGTGTGCAAAGCCTGTCGCTTTGCTAACCCCTTCAGTTATCAATAAACTTTCCCCCCAACGAGTGCGCGTATTTTGACGCAATACGCGCACATGCAATACGCAAATTGTAAAAAAATATGATAGAAGCTGGAAAAGTATCGCAATTTTAATAACGTATATTTTCTACTTCTCACGTTTTGTGCAGTTTCATTAATATTTTTTGTTCACGGATTTTTTTTCCGTATTTTCCTATCAATGAAAAGATGTGCTGTACAGCTTGCTTCATTATGAGAGTAATTTTACTCGCCTCATGACTGTACCTTTTAGAGAGCACGAAAGAATCAAATGTTGCGATGTGATTGTAAGAACTGATACAACTAGAGATAACCGCACCAGATAGAACATGCGAGTGACAGGACACCCTGTACTACGCGGCGCGTCCAAAGATTAGCTCTACCAGCACCCGTATAGCCGTACTGTTTATTTTATCGCGGTATAAACCTTATCAACACTCCGATCGCATCTTTACTGTCGCCGCGACGTTCCGTGTAAAGTCCAAGGGCAATAACACCGTCTCCGCGCCGCATGTTCAGTGTGCTAGAGAAAGCGTGCGAGGGGATGGAGCCGACGATCGCGGCTCCATCTCCATTCCTCCATCGAGGAAAGCGGGGAGGAAGCGCGCCATCTTCCGTCGCGCGCAAGCCACCGGGCCGAGGGGGGGGGGGGGAGAGGGGGAGAGAGAGAGATTCTTGGTTTGGGAAGGAAGAACGTGGGGTAAAGTGCAGCACAGTAACTGTCTCTCAGATGAGGACACCTCAACCGCACTGCACAGGGAGGGTAGGGGAATAGATAGAGGGGTGAAGGAGGGGAGGCGGCGGCGGCTAGAACGCCGTGCGCGGACAGGTCGGTGGCCTTCGCTTATGAGGCGCGGTGACGCGCCTAGTCGTGTCGGAGCAGAGCTTCTTGCGCAGCCAGAGCCGCGTCACACATTTGACGAACGTTGCCGTCGATGGCTGGGCACTGGTCGAGCAGGGCCCGCAGTGCAGTAGCGAGAGCGGCTATTAGCGCGTCTCTGGGGTCGCTGTTCGTAGCGGTTGGAGGGCCGCATGACGGCTCAGCTGCGGCTGTCTGGTTGTTGCGGCCGCGCAGGGCGTCACTGTACGATCGGCCCTGTGGGGAGCGGGCAGAAGTAGACGGAGCGGCCGTACGCGGCTCGGCCGTTGTGGCGCCGGCTAGTTCAAGCGCTTTTTTGCGCGATAGGGGCCGCTGGGACGAGGACAGCAACACGGCCGCCCTTCTCTCGCGCTGCCACTCAGGACAGCTTGGCTCGGTTGAGGGGTGACGGCCACCGCAATTCACGCAGCGTGGCTTTTCGGCGGGGCAGTTTCCTGTGGCGTGCGACTCACCGCAGCGAAGGCAGCGGGCGTCGCGGAAGCAGGTGGCGCCGGCGTGGCCGAAAACGCCGCAGCGATCACATTGTAGTGGTCGAGGCAGACGGGGACGAACCGCGCGGAGCTGCTTGAAGAGTCGCACGTTTGTGGGTACGACACTCCCAACGAAGGTAACAGTGACGCTAGCGCCACTCCGTGAACAAGACAGCACCGCGACGGGGGCTTCGATGTTTTCTTTCACAGTGCGGGCGTCGAAGGATGGGTCGACCCCATAAATGACACCCACACAGGAGTTGTTGTGGAGTGCCTTCGAGCGCACCGCCACGCCACTGATGTCGCACACTGCGAGGAGGGGCGCCAAATCGGCACCGCGCGTCACATCCGCAGCCACCACATTGCGACGAAAGTTGACGCGAACACATCTCACACCTGGAACACAGGAGAGTTGCGCCGCGATAGTATCCCGCGAGAGTGCCAGGAAGGTTGCCTTGCGCTCGGTGGGACGGTATAGAACCGTGACTGAGGTATCGTGGGCGACACCGCCGTCAGCGGGTGGGGAATACGGCTCGAAGTCGACGAACCGTCGAAAACGGCGTCTCCTTCTTGCGGGCTTCTCCGACTGTAACGCTGCCGGCTGGCAGGGTTGGGCGTTCTTGGCTGCCTCGAGCAGCTGCGGGGAGTTCCGCGGGTTGAGTTCCCCTGTTCCCGCAGGTACTGGGGCAGGAGCAGGCACTCTCGGCTGGCTCCTGTTTGACGAGGGGCCGTCAGCTGGGTCGTCATCGACGGGAGCGGCCACCGCCGCGGGGAGCGATCCCTCGTCCGCCGCAGGTGCAGTGGGCTTGTTGTTGGTAAGCGGAGGCGACGAGCAGGCCGTCGGCGACGACAATGAAGGAGAATCCGGCCGGACAGGACTTGCCTCGGGCGAGGTGGTCGCGTCCGTGCGGGAGGACGTAGTGTCGGCACCAATCATACTTGCGGTTGGCAAGAAGAAGGTGCCGGCACTCTCGTCGGTATCGCCGGCCGACGGGCAGCAGGCATCGTCGTCGGTGGAGGCAGCCGAAGTGGGGGCCTCTGAGGTGGCGTCCGTAGAGGCGGACTGTGCAGCGTGGTGGCCGCTGGAAGCAGTCTCCGCCGCATCGAAAGGAAACGCGCGAAAGGAAGTATCCAAGGGTGTTGGAACTCGCGCGGATGGTGTCGCACTCCCCTGCGAAGGTGTGCTTGACGGCGTGGAGTCCGTCGAATCAGGCGACAGCGCACGCAGCATACGAGCCTTTAGCCCGCGCTTCCATCGTAACGCGGGGGGCGATCCGCCGGTGCGTGGTTGTTGACCACGCGGCTGGTGCTGCCGGGCCCGTCGGTGCTCCGAGTCGTTGAGGCCAGGCGTTGCCTTCTTCGGCCTCTTCCGCTGCTGCTGCTTCGGAGCGTCACCCATGAGATGGGGCCCCCGTGTAGCAGCGTGGCTCAGGCAATCGAGCCAGCTGCCGTGCGAGCCCTGAAAAGGGCTGCGCTCGTAAGCGCGGTCGAAGGAGGAGACGTACGCGCGCAAGTAGTGGCGGGCGAGCCGTAGTCGTCGGAGCGAGGGGCGATGCGACCGCTCGCTTCGAAGGTCCGGGAGCGTCTCAGAGGGGGAGGAGGCGTTGTACTCCGGCAGGCGTACTGCGCGGCCACGCGCTCCCTGTCTTGAAAGCGATCTGCGTTGGGGGGCGGAGTGCAGGTGCGTCGACGGCTCGTCCCATTTGTGCATGCTGCGTTCTCGCCGCCCAGTGTGCGTCGAAACGATAGACCGCACGAAGGTCACTTCGCTCGCTGATGCTGCCGCGCTTCCTCGCGCCAGCGTTTTTGAGAGCGACTGTCCGCGGTCATCGAGCGTCGCGTGCTCGTGTTTTTTCCTGGGCGCGCTAACACCGAGCTTTTTAATTGACGTAGTAAGCCAGTGTATGCAAGATTACGCGGCCAATAGAACTACTATGCTTACTTCGTACAGCTGTCTACTAATTTGCCATCGCAATGGATGATTCGCCTTTCGGGCGAAACGGCGGCTTTTTTTCTGAGAGTAAGGCTCTCAGCATCTCAGCACCGTCTTCAACGCCCTGAACTGAAGCGTAAAAAGGCGGTCTGAATCCGATTTGTTACATGTGCCCCAAACTAGCTGACAGTACATAAAATAGGATTGAACTGTGGAAAAATAAATCTGCTTTCTCAAACGCAGAGGTAAAAGATATTTTACGCGTTGCAACAAACCGATAGACCTAGATGCTTTCAAACGAACCTGATCCACGTGATCTGTCCATGTTAAGTCATATTTGAAACAGACGCCCAGGAAGCGGCAAGAATTTGTTGGCAATAGATTGGTATTATAGATCTGGTAGTTGGACGTGATGATTCAAGGGCTTATTTTTGGGGCGGAAAATAATATATTGTGTTTTCTTTATATTTAAATCAAGTTCGCTGTTATTTAACCAGATCTGTAGCTGACTCAACCACTGATTTGCATGTTCTTCAAGTGAGGCTAGATTTGGACCAGAAAAGAAGACATTAGTGTCATCCGCGTAAAGGATAATATCTGGTGTCAGGGGTATGTTAACGAGGTCATTGATGTATAAAATAAGTAACAAAGGCCCAAGTATAGATCCTTGCGACACACCGTACTTAATTATTCTTATATCTGACAGAAATTGATTCATACTAGTGAATTGTTTTCTTCCTTTGAGATAACTGTCTATCAGCTCATGTGCTATTCCTCTGATACCAAACTTTCCCAGTTTTTCCATCAGAATTTCATGTTTATTAGAATCAAAGTCTTTTCGGAAGTCAAGAAAAATGCCCAGTGTATATAGTTTCTCTTCAAAGTTTTACAAAATACGGTCCTTTATGAATAGCAGTGCTGTCTCCGTTGAATTTTTAGCCTGAAATCCATATTGTTGTTTATATATTATATTATGAGCATTTAAAAATTTGTTTAGCCTCGTGTATATTATGCGTTCGGGGATCTTAGAAAATAGCGGCAAAACAGAAATAGGTCTGTAATTATTCAGATCATTTTTCCTCCTCCTTTGAATATTAAGGTTACGCGTGCAACTTTCATGTTATCAGGGAATATACCGGTCTCTAATATGAGAACAAATATACACTAGAGGACCCAGAAGTAATGGAAGTACGGCCTTGATGGGGTGTGCACTAATATCGCCATTTCCTGGCGAGCGTCCATCCTTCATTGCATTTGCAACACTTACAAGTTCTTCCTCCGATGTAGATATCAGAAACAGTGAATTGCTATTAGTGGAAGGGACATATGAAGTGATAGGTGTTAACGCTTGGCTCATGCGGAAGCAATTTGGCGAACCTGCATTGAGAAAATGTTCGTTAAACCTGTTTGCAAGTGGTACATCTGAAAATCTTTTACCGTCGATGTAAAAATCCAGCGGAATGCGTGCTTTGCCACCTTTTATGATGTTGTTAGCTGTTTGCCCCAATAATTTAGGACTGTCCATAACTGTGGAAAATTTGTTGTCGTAGTAAGCTGATTTTGCTTTCTTAAGATCTGAAGTTAAGTTGTTACGAAATTTTTAACACTCCGTGAAATGAACCGGATCTTTCGATTTAATGAAACGGGCAAACAGACAGTTTTTTCTTGTTTATACGTCTGTATAATACCGGAGTAATACACTCTTTTCTTATCCTCCTGTGCTTTTTAATAGGCACGGAGGGATAGAGATAAGAAGAAGGTAGGGAGGTTAACCAGAATCACGTCCGGTTGGCTACCCTACACCGGGGGAGTGGGAAAGGGGGAAAACAAAGATAACAGGGAGAGAGCGGAGGGAAGGAAAGAAGGAAATTGCAGTGAGTTCGCTGACGTGTGTGGTCTTACAGAAATTGCAATTAGAGTCACAAATGGTCGCACAAGCCCGTCGTCCTTAAGAAGCACAAAAGTGCCTTCACAGCTTTTTGGGCCGACGGGCGATTGGGGCGGTGTTCCAGCAGCACCTGCACAGAAAGCGGCCGATTGTCCAGTTTTTGAAAAGCCCTGGCAAGTTCTTGTCTCTCAGGGGTGTATCGTGGACAGTGGCACAGCAGGTGGTCGATGTTTTCTTCCGTGCCACAGACCTCGCATGCTCCACTGTCAGTCACTCCAATCAATGTAGAGTATGCCTTTGTGAACGCAACTCATAACCAAAGGCGACAGAGAAGCGTAGCTTCACGTCGAGGAAGTCCGAGTGGAGGCCGGAGTTGCAGGGAGGGGTTTAGTCGATGCAGTCGTGTAAGTCGTAAGTTTGGCGAGTTCCACTCGGTCAGTGTGAGACTGCGTGCCAAGTGTCGAAGCTGCCTAGCGGCGTCTGTCCTCGAAAGCGGAATCGGAACGCTCTGCTCTTCATGATGTGCTGTACGAGCAGCGTTATCGGCGGAATCATTGCCACTGATTCCACGATGGCCAGGTACCCATTGGAAAATGACCTCGTGACCTTTTTGTTGGACATCATGGTAAAGTTTCGCGATTTCGTATGTCAGTTGGTCATGGCATCCGTGTCGAAGAACTGACTGCGTGCACTGTAATGCCGGTTTGGAATCACAGAACACAGCCCATTTTCTAGCTCTTTCAGATTCAATGAATTCCAGTGCTCGACGCAGGGCCGTTAGTTCCGCTGCCGTTGAGGTCGTGACATGCGATGTCTTGAAGCGCAGTTAATAAGCACGAGTGGGAAAGCACTGTTATAGTGGTGAAGCACTTTCTCTAAAAAAACGTTATATGCCTTACACGGGTTGCTTTCACTATATATATCATCCCAGACTACGTCAGCCATCAGTGAATGGAACTGCGCAATGGTATTTTCATTGATTATTCGTCGGAGGAATTTAGTTCTATCCATTTTTTTTCACCAATGGAAAGAAGGCAAAAAAGGAAGGTGATCACTTAAGCTCGTGAAAATTACACCGGATGTTATTTTATTTAAAGGTAAATTAGTAAAGCACAAGTCAAGAACATAAAAGCTAGAACCTGGTCTGGTCCGTGGATTGGAGCCGCGCAGGTCGCCCTGCTTCCAGCTTTGATCCCACCACTACCGCTAGGGTGCCCCGGAGATCCGCGCCGCCTGCTTTAATATAACCTCAGGTGCTCTCCCGATGCCTCCGTTTGCCGGTTACATGTGCCCTCCTGGAGCAGTGCTTGTAAAAAATGCAATTTATCCTCGCGACTAACAAAGCGACCCGGGACATATACAACACCAGTCGGAACCTTGCCCTTTCAGACACAGCGATCACCAAATGGGGCGTCCGTGGCCACTGCCTCACCTGCACGGGCAGCCATCGGTGGAGCGTAAACAAATGGGACCGCATTCCAAAATGCCGGCGTGTCTAGGGGAGAAACGCATACAACACGCACTAAGAAACCTCCTTCGTTGTTCCTAGGCAGACTCACATATTCAAGGAACAAAGTACCCCAGATTTTTTCTCTCGCCTCCGCTCTCACTCGCGCCTGCGCTGAAACGTCGAGCGCCGTGAAAAGCGCCACGACCCGCTGTACCTACTAGCAATTGTAAAAACGCCACCCGGTACGTCCACAGCGCACGCAGAACCCGTAGCAACTTCCATAGTAGGTCAACCTCGTGAATTTCTCTCGGTGGCGCCGCTTCGCCGCAAGCTTGGTGGCGCCACCCACCGCCCCGTTCCAGAGGGGACACTCATAACATCCATCCATCCATCCATCCATCCATCCATCCATCCATCCATCCATCCATGCATCCATGCATCCATGCATCCATCCATCCATCCATCCATCCATCCATCCATCCATCCATCCATCCATCCATCCATCCATCTCAGAGCGCTCCTCTGTACTTTTCCCGGCGCGTGGTTCTTTGCTCCACCTCCAGGCGCCTTCCTCCTCCAGGCGCCTTCCACCTCCAGGCGCCTTCCTCCTCCAGGCGCCTTCCACCTCCCTGCGCCTTCCACCTCCAGGCGCCTTCCTCCTGCGGCGCTCGCTTCGCTCGAAGCGACGAACACACAATCCCGTCGATTTCACATACGGGGCATGTACGCTTGCGCGTAAAAAATTGTGATCTCTTTCTTTTTTGTCAGGTATATTTTAAAGTGCAATTTCGTTTGCACCGTGGGTAGACTACTTGGTAGGTGTTTAACGTGGCGCTCAGTGATCAAGAAGCTTTTGTTTCAGGCCAGCGGTCTGAGATGACGCAGCGGTAACTTTCCGAGCAGTTTACCTCCAAAAGACCGAAACATGCAACTTATATATATATATATATATATATATATATATATATATATATATATATATATATATATTGTTCGTCGCTGCAAATAAAGGGGCGCCCACGCCGAAATGGCGAGCTAAGAGACCTGAAAAATAACCGCGGTTACCATTAAAAAACACGGCTTAAGGAAAGCTGAACGTACATGCCGTCAAAAAAGAACAAATCTCAAATAATTCGAAAATTAAAAAAAAAAGATGACAAAGTTAGCAGGCGCCGGTAAAACTAGGCTCACCTTTTCTGTTCCGCTAGAATGTAGTAAAGCGGCTGAATACCGTTTCCGCGCGGATAACTTCTGAGCAGCTGCAAGAGTAAAATCACGAAAGCGGGCCTCCAGAGAGTAGCGGACGTTGATGTCGCATGAATGACCTAACCGGAGGCAGGTACACATGACTGGCGTAAATTATTTTTCTTGTCTACTTTTGTTGTAACAATGCGTATAACATTTTCTTTGTGGGCGCCGCTTTGACTCTAGGGGACGCATGTGATTATCCTGAGTTTATGGTCGGTTAGCGCATTGAAGCGATCGTGCCAGCGATAGCCACGCGTGCACTTTTTTTTGGCAAAGTTTTATGTTTATTTCTCCCTGCGTGTCTTCAGTCGCACCTAGTGTATTTAATTTGTATGTGCGTGCGTAAACGTAGTTTTAGCGGCCAAGCGAGCACCACGCTCTTTCTTACGAGAGGCCGTCCTCTGTGTCTTTGGCACGTATATATTCCCCCGCCTGTAGTGCGGCAAGGGCGACGACGATACGCAGACATATCGGCGCTTGTAAAAATACCTAAAAAGCAAGAAGAAGAAGCAGTGACTAGCGCGCGCTATAAAAATGATGGTGTTTTACGTGCCAGAACCACTTTCTGATTATGAGGCACGCCGTAGTGGAGGATTCCGGAAATTTCGACCAACTGGGATTCTTTAACGTGCACCAAAATCTAAGCACACGGGTGTTTTCGCAATTCGCCCCCATCGAAATGCTGCCGCCGTGGCCGGGATTCGATCCCGCGACCCCGTGCTCAGCAGCCTAATACTACAGCCACTGAGCAACCACGGCGGATTAGCGCGCGCTATTAGAGCAGCCCATACTTGTAACTGTTCCGGCTTGCGTGTCGATGTGTCCCTCGAATGTCGTGACGCCGCGACAATATATATATATATATATATTGCTAAAAATTCTTGGAGGTGGTTTTGCCTCTCAGGGCTCTTAATTGTTTGACTTCTCGTTCCCGATAGGCCGAGAATTGTATGGTCCAAAAAGTCACTGTAGACTTGCTTTTATTCACAGGGTTTTCCCTTTTTCCCGTGGCGCTCTGCGTACACCTGATGTGAAGACTTTCTTTTTTCCTTTTTATTTCTTCTACTATCTCTCTTCCTTATTCTTTCGTCAAAGTTGTGGTCGTTAATTTTTTTTAGAAGGCTTGTTGAATGCCTGTTTTCTTTCTTATATCGGGCTTCTATGTTTTGTGAGTAAAGTGTTGTCGATGATTGAGGTGTCGAACATATTTAGCTTTAATCTTCAGACATGGAGGAGGAAACAAGTGAGAGAGAGAAGGAAAGGCAATGAGGTTAGCAATGCAATGTGGTTAGCAGTCTGGTTTGCTACCCTACACATGCTGAAGGGGCAATAAGTCGATACGGGCACAAGTGGGAAATTGTACGACATGTAGGCTATCCCGTCAGGGTTTTGTTAGTAGGGTATCATAGGAATACGATTAATAGTGGGCAATACTGGGAATGTCGGCGGCTTTGGAATTAGAAAAAAAATGTGCGGAAAAATGGAGTCAAAGTAACTACGCGGTCGCGCTTGATGCATTTTTTTCTTTCTTTCTTTTGGATCATTGGTCTTGCTTGCATGTGGGTTATGTTTTAAACGTCTTTGGAGACCGATGTTTACAGTGGTGCCATGGTAAGCGGCCATGCAAGCGAGAAACCGGTATCATCCTATCATTGTAACCACAGAAGCCTATGTCGCCATCTTGTTAGCTATGATTGTCTCAGAGGGCTGCTGGAGGCGCTCTGATTGGCTCAAAGTATCGCCATTAAAGAATTCGACAATATGGCAGAAATATACTGTGTCTAGTATAGCACCTTCCTCCCCTCGACTAGACCTCCCCCCCCCCTCTCCCCCCGGTGGGTGCTGCGGTCACGACCCGAGGTTGGCAACTAACACGGAATGCGTTGAGCACGTCACTGCCTGTGTCATCACGAACGTCAGGTACTTAGTAGCAGAACCGTTTTTGAGGCTAAATTACTGGGAATTCATCTACTGCGGGAGTTGGCCGGCAAAGTTGGAAGACCTTTACTTGTTATAATTGTACAACACTATATATACTATAATTAAGTGGTATACTCGGTTCTTATTTTTTCTTCTGCGACTGGAATGACAAAGACATTTACTTAACGACGCTTCTCCACGCTGGTTCACTTCATGAGACTTCCCGTCACTCTGTGTCCTGTGCTTATGCAGAAATGGCAGCTATGTTTATACTCCCGATGCCGGGACCACTACCTTTAAGTATTCCTCCGGACGTTACCCACATGGAGAAATGCCAAGTCTCTAGGCATCGATCTCGCATTTCCGAAGCCAACGGACGCGCTATTCTGACACAACACTGACGTCTCGTTAATCACCCTCCTGCCGCACAAGCTGTCTTCGACACTTAACTAGGAAATGTACTGGAAGCGGTCAGGGCCCTTCGAGAAGCAACTAGCGAAACCACAGCCTTCTTACATTTCCCCCTAAAGCGATGACGTCGAAATGAATAGTAACGTTAACGTCAGTTACTTTTTATCTGTCTTCGCTTCAACCTTTTTGAACGTTTACGGTTGTGCTCGTTGAGTCTTATTATTTGTGAGGTCGTACGCCCATCGTCACAATTTATCAAATCAACCTTGTTGCGCTGAAAGTTTCAGCACAGTGTGGTGCTGAAAGCTTGACGCTAATGGGCATAGGATGGATATCGATTGCCGCCTGCCCCTTAATGTAGCACAATAGGTCGATTAAAAGCACAAAAATAAAACGCACGCCCCAACAGGTCATCGTCCTTCAACAAAGCGAGACTAATGCCCAAAGTTACTCGCCTGCTGTATGTCGCATATGTTAAGATAAATAATGAACTCATAGTTTTCATCACCGTGGAGGTTGTTTTTCTCACAAATATGAAAAAAAAAAGCTGAACGCGTGAATGAGTAAAAAAAGTTTACGACATTCACTTATGCTTGTGTTTAACGGCGTACGCTGTGGTTTCTAACAATAGAGTATTTTCAAGCGCTGTCCTGAATACATCTGCCTCTTTCAAAGGGCATCATGGATTAACGCTGGCCTGTCCCAGATTTTTCTCGTAACATGAACCAAAATGTAAAAACGTGCTATATTTAGGTGAATGACACCAATGGCATACATGCAGCGGTCGACTTGTGTTGCACAGAATTTTTAATATGATTAGTCAGCTAATTTTCAAAATTTAATTATGCAAAACTTTTAGTGAGCTTTAGGGTACAGGCTGTGTAGGGAAAGCAGTAGCGCGTGCTCAGAAAAGATCCAATCACATTGTTCAATGAAGTTGTCGTTAACCTGGTTTCCCTTCGCGGGCTCTGAAGAAACTCCGCAAAGTATGAAGAAGGACAAAAAAAAAGGGCATGGAAGTTTCGCCCGAACCCGAACCATTGAAAGCGACAGCGAGGTTTAGCGTAGCGTTCGAGCTCCTCACTCCGTGTTCTAATGCTACGTCGAGGCACGGCCAGCCCGGAAAGCGCGTCTCTCGTTGAAACGCGACACGCACCTCGGTGGTGCCCTAGATGAGACCCACGAAAAAAACCGCCGGCGTTGTTTGTCAGCGTCAATTGAAAGGGTAATATAGATTTATAGCTTGACGCTTACTGTGGGTTCCGCTCAGATCACTGTAGTACGTGTCATCACGGTGTAGTGTGCACACATTTGCTGAACATACACATTAGCGAGTGCGTGTGTGCCTGTGTGTGCGCAGGCCCACAGCACCGAAAGCCAGAACGCTGACGTGGCTGAGGCAGAGCCGATTAGGTGGAGCGTGGTGATGCGTCCACATGGCTCCGTCCTTTCTGCAGCCAAGTGCTCTGCGGGCCTGTGGCGGCCTTCTAACCCATAGAGTTTCTCACTACATTACCTAGAGGGACACCTGGCGCTGCTGCGCTGTGGTATGCATGGGAATGACGGTATATAGTGACTTCGGATTGGCATCGCTCTCGGAGAGCCAGGCAAGCACCGGTCCGTCTGTCACAATTATTCATTTTCTACTAAAACAGCACGTAAAAAGCTGTTAATTAGCTTGATTATTACAAAAAAACATGTTTTGTTTAACAATGAGAACTTGTTATTGCATGTACAATTATATGATACGTAAGAAGTATCAGCGGGCCGCTAAATTTGGAGGACAGACGACAAGATTCGCGCTCGCTTTGAAGCAGTTTGCCGTCCGTTCTCCCGTGGTTGTGGTGTTGGGCTGCTGCGCACGAGGTCGCGGGATCAAATTCCGGCCACGGCGGCCGCATTTCGATGGGGGCGACATGTGAAAACACCCGTGTACTTGGATTTAGGTGCACGTTAAAGAACCCCAGGTGGTCGAAATTTCCAGAGTGCTCCACTACGGCGAGCCTCATAATCAGAAAGTGTTTTTGGCACGTAAAACCCCATAATTTTTTTAATTTTTTCAAAGGAAATGTTAAAAATGTAATTTAATTTAATTTTAAATTTAAAGACTTGGGAGGTTAATCAGAGATTATCTCCGGTTGGCTGCCCTATAATGGGGGAGGGACAAGGGAATGCGATAAGTGAGAGAGAGAAGGATAAAAAAATGTAAAAAAGAAATTTAAAACCAACACACACACACACAAAATGTGTGTGTGAGTGAGTCAAAGGCGCTCGCACAAGCCAGGTGCTCTCCGAAAGCAGAGAAGTGCCTTCGCTGCCTTCTGAACCGATGACCGGGGGGGGGGGGGGCGATATTCTAGTATTTTCTGTTCACTCGGAAGACAATCTAGTTTCCCGAATGCGTTGGACATAGGCTGTCTTTCTGCTTCCGGAGGAGGACACTGGCACAATCGGAGTGCAATAGTTTTAACGAGAGCGTTGTAAAACATCCTTTACACTGACATGTCATGGAAGAAGCACTACTTTTACACCCCGAGCGAGAGATGGCGGACTGTGTGAGAAGTTTTGACTGTGCTTTGTGTGACGTCGAATGTGTTAGTGGGACCTTGATACTGCTTATGACTTAAGTGGCTCCTTCGCAGTCTGTGTGGCAGCGCCCACAGCAGCAGTTCTGCACTGACGTTTTCTTTCATCCGTCGCGCCACTTTTCCGCTCCCATGGTACAGGGTAGCCAGCCGGAGATATCCTCAGGTTAACCTCCCTGTCATTTCATTGCTTTTCTCTCGCTCTCTTTCTCTAGAAGTCAGGAGCGAAAACACCTCGCCCGCTGGCGCTTAAACGTGTGCGTTGCACTCGAGTCGTAAACGTCCTATGAGTTCATATTTTAAAGCGATAGCTTTCCTTGGCACTTCTCCCCACTTTGCGGTTTGTCACTTTCTGACCTTTTATGGCCAACATTTCACACTAGGTGGCACTAGCTGTTGCTAGAAATTAATAAATCAATAAGTAAAAAAGTTACGATGGTTGGTTTCGAACCCCGGCTCGCAGCGCAAAAATTCGATGCTCTAGCATTAGACCATGAGGACTTACCTGAAAAGGACGGATAAACTCTTTCAAGCCAACGCTTGACATGCTTGTTGCGTTAAGCACGTCGCATCGATATTGCAAAAGCCGGCGTTCTACAGTGCCTTCCAGTGTGAAATCAGCGCTTTTTCTGACACTCGATCGCACTATGGGGACCACTGGGAGTCACTGGGACACCAGTGATAACGCTAGATAAGAGCTGGGTCACACTGGACGAGATGCTGGTTTCACTGGTATGACACTGGGGCGCCATAGTCTTTCGCCTTTTGTGCGAAACTGCGGCTTTTAATGTTCTCGAAGGCAGTGTTCTCCTGAAAAATTTACGAAAAAGCCTCACGTAGGAATTACTTCGTAGGTTGCTAACGGCTATCCATAGGTAACGTTGTTGCAATGGAACGAAGACAAACAGTAGTGCACGCTTTAGTTTACTAAAGCTTAATAAACCCAAGATCATATTTTTAATGTTGCTCGACCCACTTCCTTGAATATGACGGCCTGGCCTCCCAAACTAAGTAACTTACGTAATAGGAATATACCGAATTTTGTGCGCCGATTTCCGTTTCTGTCTCTTCAAATCTTATTTCCCCTTCGCATCGTGCAGAATAGACAACAGGACTTTTTTTTCTGATTAATCTCCCTGTCTTTCTTTCGTTTACATATGTCTTTACGGAATAGGTCCCACGTAGTAACCTATGCATGAACCATTTGCATCGCCTGGAACCTTCGCTGCGACTCCTCATTACATTTGGACTTTGTCGAATCGGGACAACTGGCATTTACCAATTGTGAACATTATGCGGCATTTACGACATATGTTCTTTGCCACTGTTCTCGTTATAGCACGCAAAGGCGGTCGCTCGCAACAACGCGAGCATGCCTCGAAGACCGGCCGCTGTCGAAGCAATGTGGTCGTCGCAAAAGACGGCGACGAATGCGCTGTTGAAGTTGGTTCAACTTCTAGTGGCTGTCGAAAGACTCTCACATCCTTCGTTCTTTATTTTTCCCTCTTTCTCTCCCCGCCTTGAACATGCGCTTCGTTGAAGCCGGCGACATGCTGTGGTTGTAGCCAACATTCCCAATCAATCAATCATTTGATCGATCAGTCAGTCGGTCGGTCGGTCGGTCGGTCGGTCGGTCGGTCGGTCGGTCGGTCGGTCGGTCGGTCGGTCGGTCGGTCGGTCGGTCGGTCGGTCAGTCAGTCAGTCAGTCAGTCAGTCAGTCAGTCAGTCAGTCAGTCAGTCAGTCAGTCAGTCAGTCAGTCAGTCAGTCAGTCAATCAATCAATCAATCAATCAATCAATCAATCAATCAATCAATCAATCAATCAATCAATCAATCAATCAATCAATCGAATCTCCGCTTTTAATATTTTGGTCTCCCCTCACCCCTCACCCGCTTTTGACGGACTGGATGTGCCTTATCAGGTCTGCTACGGTTCCACGTTACTCCCATGTTCGCTATATCGGAAGCAAATTGACATTTGTTACCAGTGTGGCCGCCTCGGACACCGTATGGACGTTTGTCCCTACCCAAATAACAAGATATGCCGGGGCTGCGGTGTCCGCAACCCCCCCGCCGACCATAACTGTAACCCTAAGTGCTCGCTCTGTGGTGGTCCCCATCTCACCGCGGACAAAAGCTGTGCCGCTCGATATAAAACCCCGTACGTCATCCGCAAGCGTATCGGAGAACGACGAACAACCAGCCAAGCCACCTATAAACAAACCGGCCCCTCCACCCTCAGCACCAGAACCAGGCCACGCTCCCGCACACCGTCAAGGGGGAGCCGTTCCCGCTCCAGAACTCCATCTCGATCCAGGCAACAACGCTCAAGATCCCGGTCTGCATCGGCTTCACGCATCACATCTACCAACAACAGCAAGGTGAGCTTCGCAGACGCTCTCATGGGCACCTCGCGAGAGGGTCGTAAGATCGACAACACACAAGTCACCTACCCTCCTCTTTCACCAGAAAACCCAGAAATAGCTCAGCTTAAGCGCGAGAACGCCATCCTACGTGATCTCCTAACTAAACTCTCGCAGGAGGTTAGAGACCTCAAACAGTCCCAAACACCAGCCCCTACACCTATCGCACAGAACGTCCCTGCCGCTAGTCAGGAGGCCCCCTCGACTCCCGCCCCCAAGAAGAGAGCCCTGCAAGATGGAGCCACGGGACAGGTCCGCTCTGAAGTTAAAGACATGCTCATCTCACTTCAAACAACTATTAGCACTTTCCAACATGCTCTGGACTCCATCCAGCAAGCCTTCATTGGTATTGTCCAACGCGTGACCAACCTGGAAACTCATATTCTCACGCCTCCTAGCCATGCCGCCCCCGTCTGCGACCCTTCCGGTACGCCGATGGCGACATCCACCATCTCCCACCATGGCTCACACTAATCAAGACGCCCTCATTTGGCAGTGGAACTGCCGAGGCTTTCATCAAAAACAACCAGTGCTCAATCAATACCTACGCCAACATACCCGCCGCCCGGATGCTATCCTACTTCAAGAAACCAACAACGCCCCGACCACGCTCCCCGGTTATCAAACCTTCCATACCACCCACCCTCTTCGCCGGGTCTCCACCCTAGTACGGCGTCGTATTCCTGTTATTGAACATGATCTCAATAGTCCTCACATCGAACATCTATTCCTCGAATTAATTCCCAATCGTAAACGGAAAGAATGCATCTTCCTTCTGAACATATACAATAGCCCCAAGGATAAAGCAAGGTGTCGCTTCCTCACCCTCTTTAAGAAGGCTCTTCACGTAGCTGGAGCGCACCCCCTACTCATCGGCGGTGATTTCAACCTCGCCCATACAGGCTGGGGCTACGTTCGCACGGAAGCTGCAGCTCGCAACCTCTGGCAAGATTACCACGACTTAGGCCTTACGCTCATCACGGATCCCTCCTTTCCTACACGCCTCGGTACTTCCACTACCCGGGACTCTACCCCCGACCTCACCTTCATCAAACATATCACCAATGCACACTGGACCAATACCCAGCAAGACCTGGGCAGCGACCATTATATCCTCGCTCTCTCTTTACCCCAACTCGCTGCCGCCCCTGCCCCCACTAAAGAATTCACCATTACCGACTGGGATGTTTTTCGAAAAATACGCATAGGTTCTACCTCAGCAGAAGGCATTACCGACATTAACACCTGGATGCAAGCTCTACGCACTGATGTTCAAACGGCCACTCGGGTGGTAACTACAGATGCCTCAGTTGAACGCATGGATAGCCGCCTCGCCCATCTTCTGGAGGCTAAAGCCTCCATCCTAGCTCGATGGAAGGGGCAGCGCCTAAACCGTCGCCTCAGAAGCAAGATCTCGAAACTGAACACAGCCATCGAGGAGCATTGTCAAATCCTCAGCCGGCAACAATGGACTGAGCTGTGTAACACGGTGGATGGACAACTTCATCGCCCTTCCTCGTGGCAACTCCTCAAACATCTGCTTGACAATACCACCACCCGCACCACCCAACAGGATCGGCTGCAGAAGCTCCTTTATACGGAGACCCTTAAGCAAGGTCCACAACAGGTGCTTGACTACCTCTGCACCAGATATATCTCCAGGGGACAAGTCAGTCCACACAGCAATTACATCGGTAGACCCAACCCAACACTAGACGCCGATTTCAGCGTATCTGAAATACACGCCGCTCTACGCAAGCTTAACGGTCGTTCTGCTCCAGGGCCAGACGGGGTCACTAACAAAAGCCTTCGCAATCTCGATGACGAGTCCGTGTCCCATCTGACTGACTACATCAACGATTGCTGGCGCAGTGGTGCCCTTCCAGCCGCCTGGAAGACTGCCAACGTTATCTTAATCCCAAAGCCTGGCAAACCATCTAGCCTCAATAACTTAAGGCCCATCTCCCTCACTTCATGCGTAGGCAAGGTGATGGAACACGCCTTCTTAGCACGCATCAACAGTCACCTCGAGGACAACTCTCTCTATCCCCACACCATCATTGGATTTCGCCCTCACCTTTCTACTCAAGACGCTATGTTGCAGCTCAAACATCAAGTGCTCAACGATCGTTCTCGTAACATGAAAGCCATTCTCGGACTCGACCTCACTCAAGCCTTTGATAACATTTCCCATGCAGCTATCCTTGATCAGGTCTCCAACCTCCAGCTGGGAGAGCGAGCCTACAATTACATCCGTGACTTTCTCTCCAATCGCACGGCTACCCTCTCGGCCGGGGATTTACGATCAGACCAGCTTCCCCTTGGCAGCAAAGGCACCCCGCAAGGTTCCGTTATCTCTCCCATGCTCTTTAACTTAGTCATGATTGGCCTTGCCAAGCAGCTACAGCAAGTCGACAATATCAACCATACCATCTACGCCGACGACATCACCATCTGGTCGTACCGAGGCAGTGATGGTCAAGTGGAATCGGCCCTCCAAACGGCGATTGACACGGTTGAAGCCTATCTCCAAGGGACTGGACTGCGCTGTTCGCCGGCTAAATCGGAGCTTCTGCTATACAAGCCCATTCAGCGGGGTCGCCCTCCCAAACACCAATCTGATCACCGACCCTGTGACGCCATCACCCTACGCCTTCAAGATGGCAGTCCTATCCCAAACGTCCCTAGTATCCGGGTTCTTGGTCTCACCATCTCTACCAACGGCTCCAACGCCTTGGCTCTCAACAAGATCTGTGCCCAATCTCAAAACACCCTACGACTTCTTAAACGTATATCTAACCGTCGAGGAGGACTCAAAGAAGAAAGCCTTCTCCGACTCGTCCAATCCTTTGTCATATGCCACATCACCTACGTTGCTGCGTACCTCAACTGGTACCGGGCTGAGCAGAACAAGCTCGACACCCTCATACGAGGGGTCTACAAGCAAGCACTTGGTCTCCCACATTGCACCAGCACTGAACTCTTCAACCAACTGGGAGTTCACAACAACCTTTCCGAACTCATTGAAGCCCAACAACGCTCTCAGCTTGAACGGCTCACCCATACTGAAACGGGGCGCTTTATTCTGTCCACGCTTGGCTTCACCTACCATCAGCAACAGGGCCCCAAACAACCGATCCCGACCGACATCCGTAGCTCGATCTACATAGACCCTATCCCTAGGAATATGCACCCTGAATATAACAGGGCCCGGCGCCAAGCTCGGGCCGGAGCTATCATAAAAGCCCTTGCCAACGTACCTGGCGTCACATTTGTTGATGCAGCCCGATACTCCCATGGCACACGATTTGTGGCCGTTGCCACACGTGATGGAGCCCTACACCATGCCTGCAGCGTCACTACCCCCACTGCAGAGACGGCTGAAGAAGTGGCCATCGCCCTGGCCACTTTAGATCCCACCTGTCACACCATAGTGTGTGACTCTCGCTCAGCCGTTATTAACTTCAGCAAAGGGCGTATTTGTCCCCAAGCTCTTCGCATCCTCTGCCAGGCACCACATTCTGAAGACAACATCATCTCCCTAACATGGATCCCGGCCCATGCGGGCCCTGTCCACCCACACCTCCCCAATCTCAACGAGGTCACCCACTCCATTGCGCGAGGCCTAGTCAACCGCGCCGGAGTCACTGGAGATGAGTTGGACACCAGGGACAGTCTGACAACTTATAACGATCTTGTTAAGGCCTTTTACCTGAGTCGCCGAATCTTCCCCCCGCCTCACCCAAAGTTCAGCCGGGCGCAGGCTACCACCCTGCGTCTACTACAAACAAACACGTACCCTTCACCCGCCCGCCTCCACCTTATATTTCCGGACGTCTACACTACCCCCAACTGCCGGTGCTGTGGAATTCACCCGGCTACGCTTTCGCATATGCTATGGGAGTGCCCAGCACAGTACGCACAGACTAACACTACGACTCTCTCGGCGAGGTTGCATGAGGCTCTGCGGAGCTCCACCCTCGACGACCAAACCTGGGCGACCCAGCACGCCCGCGAGGCGGCGGCGAGGCAAGCCCTCGACGTCCCTTCGTGGGAGGCGTAGGCCCGGCCACCATAAAGTGCTGGTTCTGCAATAAAAGTTTATTCCTCCTCCTCCTCCCTCACCCCTCCCCCACGGTAAGGTAGCAGACCTGATGTGTGTCATCCGGTTAACCTCCTAGCTTTTCTGACTTCATTTTTACCTTTATATGTCTACGTAAATATGGTAGGGCAAAAACATCTGCTTTAAATTTATAAAGCTACCGGGCTTTCACTTTACAAAGGCCAATTGTTGATGTGTAAGGCGCATAAAAATTAAAAAAGATGTTCTATAGACGCAATGTTGTGAACACATGCATATTGCGTTGTGCTTCTATTATAAGTCTACTGTTAGATTTTGTTCTTTGCGTAGGAAACCTTGGCAACGTATTGCAACGGACGGCAACGGCTGCGGACAGTTACAATGTTGCGTAGAGATTCCACAACCACTGCTGGCATAGAAGCGTGGCGTCACCAACAAGCTCGACGGACCAGCAGAAGGACGATTCGTCATGGGATATAGACAGGATGAGGAGGAAGCAGCAGCCCGAGCGCTATCGCAGAAGGACATCCAGTCCAATCCAGCGGCACCACTGACAGCGCCACCTCAAGCGACACCAAGGTTGTCTGACTGTATAAAGGTATGGCTTTCTTTGATTTCACTTGATTTGCGGAGCGTGATGTCGCCATGTCGATATGTGCCCGCGGCGGCCCTATTTCGACGGGGTGCGTAATGTAAACGCAGTCGTTTATAGCGACCTTCGAGTGCACGGTAAAGGATCCCAAATGAAGCTCTCCACTGTGGCGTTTCCCCCATAGCCTGTTTCCACGAAATAATTGTAGCCTGTGGAGAACTCCTCTACTTGAGGAATACCAGCTCTGCACTGAAGTCTGTCGTGCATCAGCGTGGTAATTTGAGCCGACGTAGTTTGCCGGCTCGTTTAAAGAACACGCGGACAACTTCCATTAAAGACCGCAGTGCGGATCAAACCTTGGCCCTCGCAATACCGCTAATAGCGGACGACCTGGAAGTAACCTGATCTCCAATCGAACGGATGCCACTGGAACAAGTACTTCGAAGGTTGATTGCACTGCGGATAGCGACAAACTTTCGTCGATATGTTTGCGATGCTGCTTTATGGTCAGGAACAAATGCCTTCCGATATTAGGTTACTCCTACTGCAGGTTGATTCACATTTCGAGGCACTGTAATCTCGTGTGAATGCCCTTGAATCTTCTCTGCCAGTAGAGAACTCTGTGCAAATACGCAATTAAATCTGTTCTTTGGTTGAGAAACTTAACACCACTGCCTCAAGCATAAATATCAAAGATAAGCAGCTTCGGAATAACTTTACTGACACAATAAGCTTGTTTTGAGCGTTGATGATTTGGAAAATCGTTCGCGTAGAAATAACGTCATCCTACATGGATTACCTGAAGTACAAGATGAAAACAACGACGCCCTGCTTTTAAGGGTCTCTCTGTGGCCCTGGGATGTGCCTAAAATTCAATGCCCACGCATTGAAAGATTGCACAGAATTGGTGAAACTCGCGGGACTAATGCACGTTTTGTGATCATTACGTTACCGGATTTCAATGAGAAAATACAGGTGCTCAGGAATTCACCCAAGCTCAAAGACACTAGCTACACCATTAGAGAAGGTTTTTTACCCGTGTGTGCATAATCCGTAGGAAGCTATGGGATGCTATCACACACATCCTTTCGTAACAATGCGCCTTCCGTGCGGATACGCTTTGATCATGCGTTAATTGATAACCTACAACTGGGATGAATATACTAACAAACTTGTTGAAACATAAAAATGCACGTCAGGCGCTGCCACACACAACTCCACTCGTAACAGTAGATGTCGTTAAAGCAGGGAGAACAGCCTACGCGGTGGTGGTGTTCTCTTCGCAGCTCCTCACCAATTACTTTGCTCTCTCGTTGAATTAACTCCCTTAGAAATGCTCTGGATGTGCTCTAAAGTCACCATTCCACACGTACTAATGGGTATCTGCTATCGTCCACCCGGCGCTGACTCGTCATTCATATCATTGTTCCATGACGCTATGTGACCCATTACCACTGCCTATCCAAGTTTCCCATTCTGCTTTTCGGTAGTTTTAGTTTTTCTTCCATGGACTGGTCTGATGTAGCAACTACTTCATCAAGAAACAACTTGTCTACCGAGTTCTCGAACACATGTCTTAACTTCGGCTTATCCCAAATAATCAGTAAGTCAACGCGCACGACTACCCATTCTTCCAACACTTTCGACCTTATATTAATGACATATCCCGATAATTTTTCCGTTATCACATACTTACCTGGCTTTAGCGATCACGTAGCCATCCACAGTAGGTTCCCTTGTAATCTACTCACCAGTAAAAGAGCTAAAAAGGCACTTACCCTTAACAATAAAGGCGACTACATGAGTCTAAGTAATGAACTAGCAAAGTTTTGTGATCGTTTTACATCTGTTTTTCACTCACGGATCGTCGAGTCAAATTGGCAGCTATTCAATTCTGAAACGACGAGTTTAATAAAACTATATATTCGAACTATAAAAATTACTGAACGCGCGCGCTCTCCATGGTTCAATACAACGTTGAAAATATTTAAAAAGAACGTTTATTTCGCTCAGCTAAGGCCTTGGGTTCTTCCTTGGGATCTTCATTAGCACGGGAAAAGTATGACGCTGCAAAGAAGCATTATAACTCGCTTAAATCCGCAATCAAATGCAATTTCTTTTCCTTTACACTCCCCTCGATGTTACACAGTTATCCGAAACGTTTATGGCGAACCATCAACCCTCATCATGAGAACATAATCTTTGATGACATGGGCAGTATCATACTGGAAAGCGAAGTCGCTAGTATCCTAAACATTATATGCGCTTCGGTTTTTACTAATGACTAAGCTCACAACATGGCCGATATCTTACCATACACTGATACCCGTATGAATAACATTATGTTTGAACCACCTGGCATTGTGAAAATAATTCATTCACTAAAGAATTCATCGTCAACCGGAATTGATGAAATAAATGCCAAGGAACTAAAAGACAAAATACCATTCCAGCATCATTCTTTCCAGAATTATCCAGCAATCTCAATACGGGCACTGTACCGGTTGAGTGACGTGTTGGCAAGGTATTCCGAATTTCTAAAAGAGGTTCTAGGTCTTGTCGCAAAAACTGTCGCCCTGTTTCAATCACAAGCGTCTGCACCAAATTAAAAGAACACGCGATTTTCTCTAGTGCCATGAAATTTCTATCGCCCATCAACTTTTTCATCCTAACCAATATGGTTTCTGTAAAGGCCATTCCTGCGAGGTGCAGCTCGCTTAATTCTTGCACGTCTTTCACTCATCCCATGATAGTAACATACCTACCTATGCATTCAGCCTTGGCTTCGAACATGCGTTCGATAACGTACCTCATGCTCGTTACTACTCAAGCTATCACGATTAAATCTACACTAATAAGTTCTTAATTCCATTCAAGCATTTTAACATACCGTCATCAGTTCGTCTATGCTATACACATTCATCATTGTTCTGACAAGTCTTATCCGGTGTCCCCCAAGGCACGGTCTTCGGGGCCCTTCTGATTTTAATATCTGTTAACCACCCACCCCTTCCTGTGTCAAGCGAAAATACATCTCTTTGCCAATGATTATGTTCTATTCCGCCCTATAACAGACACGTCCGATATTTCTATCCTCCAGAACGGTCTTCATCATATAGAAGAGAGTGGTGTAAAATTTGGTTAACGTCTCTCAACGCTAATAAAACTCTACTAATTTCATTTCACCGTCGTCGCAACTTTTCAACTCCAGAATACATCATTAACAACTCTCCTATAATTACCGGTGACTGGTTCAAATACCTCGGTGTTCCCATATCCCGTAACCTAACTTGGACAAATCCCGTTAATCAAGTTACTAATTCTGCAAACCGGGTCTTGGGCCACATCCGTCGCACTCTCTCCATTGCGCGTTCCTCTGTTAAGCTTTTCGCATACAACACACTACTCCGTTCAAAACTATATTATGCAAGTGCAATGTATGACCCTTTCCAATTAAACCGAATTAAAGCACTCGAAGCAGTCCAGGATTTAGCAGCTAGATTCATATTGTGTGATTATTCTTACAACTCTAGCATCAAAGCACTAAGAATCACAACTTGATCTACCCGCCCTGACTCAATTCTCGACTAAATCTTTTTCACAAGTTCTTTCACTGTTTGCCACCTAAAAAATGAACTCGTCGTTCGCGTCCTTCGCATGTCGCGCAACACCCATCCAAACGCCGTCGCCCCTCCACGTGCCCACACCACAACATTTCGCCAAGAATTTTAACGCGATAGCGTTAAGGAGCTCATGTCGCAGAAAAGCCGGTGTCGTCAGCGTCGGCGTCCGCGGCGTTGGCCGTGAGCGATAAATCCCGGCAGGCACTTTATGAATAAAAAACAACTTGCAAGATGGGCTGGGTGGGAATCGAACCAGGATCTCCGGAGTGTGAGACGGAGACTCTACCACTCAGCCACGAGTTCCATGCTTCAAAGCGGTGCAAAAGCGCCTCTAGTGAATGCAGTGTTGCCATAGAAACGAGCCGTAGAAAGTTATACTGCGGTGTATATCGGTAATTATGAACATGTAACTTACAGAAATTGCAGTTACACGAGTAGGGAAGTGCGTTTCCGCTACATTTCTTCAGCGCTTTCTGCACACGCAGAGCCATCTTGCGGCAAACACAGAAGATCCCCTCCTCTCAATGTACGGTGCTGCCCCGACAGGTGGCGCGTCACGCGCGCATTGGGGTTGTGCGAGGACAGGTGCGAAGCGCGTCGCGTCCCGGACTCCCTCTCCCCTGACGACATTTCTCCTTGCTCCCACACGGGTTGCAGAATCAAGCGTCCTTCCATTCTTTAGATCGCTATCTCTCTATCTCTCTGCCAGTGCCGATCACAACGTTTGGCTGGCGTGCGTCGTTTCCCCGGGGCTCCGAGACACAGAGTTCTTTGGTTCGTTCCGCTTGCTCAGGCGCACGTTTCGTTGCCGCGCCGAACGCTCCGTTGCTCGACGCTCACCGCGTCCTATGCGGGGCGCCTCGTAAGTGATCGCTGCGCCGTAGCCCATTGTCTTACACCCCTTGGCGGGTCGACGGGAACGCTGTCGCGTTCCACTCTTGAAGGCGAAGCTTAAGCGTCCTCCAATTTTTTTTTTATTCGTACTGTGCGTGGCTACAATTCGCCTTCCGGTGCCATATCGTTACCATCACCGGCCCTGCAGGATTCAAATCTACCGCCGAAGAAATCATGCACAGTGACGTTAACCCATAGGATTATCGTGTATACTGCAACACATCGCTATTATATTACTTATGATGCTCTGTATTCACTAATTGAATTGTATTTATTTGACCTATATACACCAGTCTTTACTCTAATTATGTGATACCCCTGTACCGACACCTCCCCCCCCCCCCCTATGTAATGTCCATTGCGGGACCCTTGAGGCATAATAAGTAAATAAAATAAATAACAAAACTAAAGTCCTCAAAGCTGAGAGGTGATTGTACTAAAACTGCAATGTTTAACCAAGTGAAGGAGGAACTTCGAGGTAAACGTAAATTGGCGGAAAACTTCTATATTAGAGTAAAATTGCGTCAGCTCATTAAATGCAATAAAAAAGAAAGAAATTGGCAATCCATCTTACCTCGTGGGACTGATGATACCACTTTTGTAATTAAGGAGGAGTCTACTAGTAACACCGATAAAATCGCATCTGTCTTGTTTTTCAATCCGTTTTTTCTCAGGATAACCTCAAAGTTCCTCCTTTTCCATATGATATAGCTTCAACAATTAGTGACCTCTCTGTATCACTTGACGGTGTTGTTAATTTAGTGTTAAAACTCGATAGTAAAAAGTTTTGTAGTCCTGGCGTTATTTGCAATGCTTTGCTTGTTCGTTACTCCTTTTGCACCAGTCGTTATCTTAGTTATTTTCAACAAATCATCAGCAACTGCGTTTGTTCCTTCTTCGTGGTGACATGCGAAAACTCTACCTTTACACAAATCTGTTAATAAGCAGGTGCTAACTAAACACCGACCAATTTCCCTAAGCTGTCACTCTTGTAAACTACGCTAACATATAATTTACAAACATATCCTGGATTACTAGAATACAATAATATACTAAATGATTGTCAGCATGGTTTTCATCGTGGTGTTAGCACCGTAACTCAGCTGGTTGAATTCACGCATGACATTGCTAAAACGCTAGACTTTGATACGCAGGTTGACGCAGTTTTCATAGATCTGTCCAAAGCGATCGACACTGTGGCACATCTTAAACTACTGTTTAAACTCAACCTCATCCTAAATAATCCTAAACTAATAGACTGGATTCCCAGCTTTCTGTCCGACCGTTCTCAATATGAACCTTATGATTCTGACACCCCTATTGCTAATGTTTCCTCCGGTGTGCCGCGGGGTACAGTCATCGGTCCACTTCTCTTTCTACTTTACATTGATGACTTGCCACGTCTCTGTGCTGATGATTGCGTCCTATACCAAAATATTAACTCCCTTGAAGATCATCTTTCTTAACGACGCAGTCTCACACTTCTGCTTATGGTGTAACACCTGGCAGATGAGTATAAACTTCACCAAAATTGTTTCAGTGACATTCACTAGGCGTTTAACTCCTTCCGTTTTCTCGTACGCTTTCAATTACTCCTTTCGACCAAAAGTACCCGAATATAAGTACCTCGGACTCTTATTCGCTCACAACTTGGAGCAAGCATATTGAAGTAATATGAGGTAAATCATTAAAGGAGAACTCGCCTATCACCAACGCACCCTTTGTGTGACTCCTCAAGTAACTAAACTGATAGCATACAAAACATTATACCACCCAATCCTTGAATATGCATCTGTAGTTCGGAACCATACCAATAAAAACTATATTAATAAGATTGAATCCGTGCAAAAGAAAGCTGTTTTATCTACCCTTGCTACGACATGAATTTTTCACCTTTTTCTAACCTCTCTAATCTCAGCCGCTCAGGCAACACGTCGCCACATCGAAAGCATAAAGTTCCTGCACACCTTAATTAACTCTCCATGCTGTACCCGCTTAGATAAATACTTTAGGTTTGCCGTACCTTCCCGCACCCGTAGCTCTCACAATATAAATCTTTTGCCACTGCCATCCAGAACTGACATGTATGTATATAGCATAGTTTTTTTCGCCTCAACAATTGAACGTTGGAATGCTAGTGGAAATGTTCGTTCATTGCCCCTGACTGACCTTTTGTCTGCGATTGGCATATGATGTTACCGCCACTCCTGCTATAGCCCAAGATGGATAACTGCTGTATGCAAAATTAAATGAAATTAAATAATTATAGTAATTTGCCCATGTCCAACTGGCGCCTTCTTAGTATGAGTACTGTGTGTCAGGATAGGCGCAGTAGTTTGAAAATTGTAGGGCAGTAGAGATAGCAGGGCAGTTTAATGGGCACGGTTACAAGGCCAGCACACTGTTTGCCCTGGTGGCGCGCTTTTTTTCTCTTCCGGCATCTCTTAATGCCTGCAGCAGTCTTCGGCAACTTCCACCGATTGCGGTATGCCTGTAAATATCTATGCATCTGTCTATCTATGTGTGCCCGCGCCTAACCTGCCATGAGCCATGTAGCACACCGGGGTCTTGAATGTGAAAGGGATCCTCGTGGAGGGAAGAGATTTCAGCGAGTTTATTGACAGGGTGGTATGCACAGGGCACAATAATCAACAAAAAGACTTATTACACAGGTTACAAGAAATGGCAAGTTAGTCATGTAGATATTAGGAATAACAGCCGCCCAAGAACAGTGCCCTGAGGTACATCACACAGAACGGAAGAAACAACAAATGTATGGTTGTTAGCGCATACGAACTGCCTTTGGTTAGTTAGGACAACACTGAATCCAGTTAAAAACAAGCGAGTGAACGTTTAGTCGCGATAACTTTAGCAAAAGACGAGAGTGTGCAACCTTATCGAAGCCTTCTCAAAGTGTATGATCAGGGCTTCTGATACAGTAGAGGTTTAAATGAATATCATGAATAAATAAAGCGTAACTGCGTTCCCGCATGAGAGATCTCTCCGGAAACCATGCTGATTAAAGTGAAAAGACGTTACTGATGTTAGGAAGGTAGCAACATGAGAGTAGATTACGTGTTCCATGATTTTGAAGCATACGCTGGTGAATGAAATGGGATGGTAGTTACGGGGGGAATGGGTATAAGAAGGGGTAAATACCTCGGGTATACATCACCGGGCTTGTGCTGCTTTTCATATTAATTATTATACAAAACATATCAACAATTACGCACTAAGCATTAGATAGATTGCGAATAGCGTTAAAGTCGCCAATCATCTCTAGAGCGTAGGTGAACTACAGAATTTTTTTTTTCATTCTGCCATTTCCCCTCCCCCATTGCATGGTAGCAAACGGGATATTCCCATTTGGTTGACCTCCTCGCCTTTCACTTTCAACCCTCTCTCTCTCTCTCTATCACCCTCTCCTTGGGACGTTTAACTCCAGGGACCATCATCTGCCGTTATCTCTTTTTATTTTATCTTTTCATTCATCAACCTTTTGCGGTGGCGGGAAGGCAAGCCCAGCCGACCGAAGTCGAGCCATGGCGCAAAGCCAGCGACTTCTCGGCGCATTGTCTCGCCTCGCGAACAAAGCGCGCACGAACGGCTTGAAATGCCGCCACCATCGCCGCCGGGAAAAGCGGTGCCGCCCCGCCGGCTACGAGAAAGCCGCGATCGAAGGAGGAACGAGAAGAGGAGAGAGAGAGCGCGAAAAAAGATTGTAACTGAATGTTGCCAGAACCATAAAAAAATATCGCCGTTTGTTGGAAGAAGCTAGTGGCAAAGATAAAAAAGAACATTGATAAAGGAAGGAAGCTAGGGGAATGGAAGTTCCTACGCAAGTGTTCGTAAAAGCAACAGGAACGAAAGAATAGGGAAGATAAAAAAAAAACGAAACGATCAGAAAGAAGACCACGTCGAAGCGTCTCAGCGCCCAGCACCTCCGCCCCCTTCTCTAACCTCCGGGCACCGAGCGATTCTAGCCCGCTACGGCTGGCACTTGAAAAAGCGGCTTTTGTTTCAAAACACCACCACCCAGATCTCGAGGGAAGAGAACTTGGACTCTGTGGAGGGAACTCCGAGTGAGGATACAGAGGTCGAGATGAGTGTTGAGAGAGCGAAAGAGAAAGAGAGAGAGAGAGGGAGAGGGAGAGGAGTGAAGGAACCACGGAGGAAACGAAACGACGGAGGCGGCGGTTTGAAAAGTGCTCGAGGAATTCGATCGTAAGGAGAGGCCGTAGCGCTCCGGCGAGGGATAAGAGGGAAGCGCCCATGAGCGATGGCTTGCGAACAACGCGTGTTGATTTACGCCACGGCACCCAGAGGAGAAGGCGCCGCCACGTTCGGAAGGCTTGGGTTTCGTGGCGCGTCGCGGTTTGCTATCTTCGCTGGGCGCTCGCTGCGATGCCGATGGCGCCTGTAGCGCTCCGTTTCCGCCGCACAATTTCGCTGGCGTGCGCAGTACTCAAAAGTGTCGGTGGTAAGAACGGCGCATGCAGCTAGCATTTTATGTTGTTGTTGTTCCATGCTTAACTCGATCATTTCCGCCTCCTTTCGTTTCGTTATCCGTGTACTTTCTTCGTTCTCACTTTCTCTAATTCCTTCCTCCGCCTTTTTTCGTTCAATCTGGCGGTAACGCCAACTGACGCGGTGGGGCTCGATAGGGTGCGGGTAGCCGTATACGCTGGCGCCTTATCGGTACCAGTCTGCCTACTTTCCTTTCGTGCTTTCTTTTCCTTATCATTGTTGCTCTCTCGGTTCCCTCTTCTTTCTTTCCTGTTTATTTGCCACGGGCTTTCTGCTTTGCGAGATCAACTTGGCCTCCTCGTTGTTGGAGCGCCAGCGGGGGCGTCGGTGTTTCTCTCGCAGGTCAATTTCGTTTCCTGTCATTTCTGACCCCGCGTGTCGGAACCGCGATTTCTAACACGGCCGGCTTCGGTATATAGCACCGGCTCCGCGGCAGACCCGGCCCCGTCTCCATACCAGTGATTGAACGGCAGTTGTATTAAACCTACTGGCGAGTTCGGACTGGGCGTTCTTAATTTAGATTTCCTACATGAATATTTTTCGCGCTCGAGCCTGTGTTATTTACTCGTTGGCATTTTGCCTAAGATATTCGTAGTTGCAACATCTTTGCTACTTCGTTCCCTTGCTTCTCCTTTTTTTTCTTATTCTACTATTATTCAACTGCTGTCCCTGCCACTCATATCAAAAGAAGGATGGTGTAATTGACTGCACCATCCTTCTTGATATACTTGAAATACCTTATACAATTGACAGTCTGTTCAGAATGACAAAGTGAAAAATAATTCACATCGAAACCAGTAGCTGGAGTGACGGCAACCTTCATTTAAATCCTATCAGCGTATATAGATGTTTATTATTTCATTTTATATGGGAGTTCCTTGCAGGCCTCCGTAAAAGCGTTGAGCATGTGGAGTACTACGGTAACATCAAAGTAACGCAAGCGTTATTCACAAAAAGTAAGGAAACACCACCGAAACAAAAGCATTATTCGTACAGCACAATAGCACGCAACATGAAAACAGGGAGTACGAAGAATACTATTAAAAATAAAGGTTTAGGACAGGACAAAGTGCGCTCAGTGCGTGCTTAAAAAAGAAAATGTTCTTGAGCTGTCCTTGCTGTTTCAATCGACTTATCCGCTACGTCTCAGAGGATCGCACGTACGGTAGAGAAGGAAGTGAAGAGATACCTAAAGAAATATAAAAGTAGGACGCAGAAGTAGGCGGTATTGATCGAGCGCTCGGGGCTCTCAAAAGGTCGTTGTCAAATATTCATGGGCGAGACCTCAAGGTGTTGTCAATCAAAACATCGCTTCTCTGTCGCCTAGTCGATTTCCACGTATGGCACCAAAAAGGGTGGTCTGCGTCAACGTGGGAAACGTTCCGAGTTCCCTGGGAGTGTCCTCCACGTGGCCTAGTTTCAAAAAACTACGTTTGTAGATTCACGTCAAACTTGTGCATCACAACTAATCTGGGCAGTGAGCCTCCAGCGCTACAAATTATAATGAGGGGTCGAAAGAAGTGCACCTTTGCAATTGCTTAATGCGTTAGCATCAGGAATGTCAAAGTGAAAAAAAAACAGGCAGATTCAACTTTAGTTTGACATTTACGTAAACCGAAGCATTGTTGGTGTGATTGGCTCACGAACTATGTATGTGTGTGTACGTATTAAGTGTGGATTCCCAAGTATAGATATTAGTATTGATGAGCAGCATGTTAAACGAAAACAATATTTTAGTTGCCGTTAACTATAGATAGGGTGGTTATCATATACACATATTTACATGCAGCACATCATATATTTATCAGGTTGTCCACCAAGTTGCATTTCCAAGTTCCCTGAGTTTTTCACGTTTTCCCCCAGTGCCTTCGCAAAATTTTCTGAGTGACACAGGACTTTGTTATATGTAAAGACGGGCTGACACCATGACACCCGATGCCGTTACTCTCTGGCAAACATGTTAACAAATAAACGACGACTTATTCCAGTACTATAGTGAGGAGTAACGTTTATATTATTCAAAAAGAAAACGGAAGGGAGGGGTTAGTAAAGCGTACAACGAATAAAAGAACTTCAAAAAAAAGAAAAAGGAAAGCTTCAGAACAAGGCAATGGCAGTGCGGCAGCAATTTCAGCATTCTTTGAACCACCCTCGGCGCCTGTCAAGGCGTCCGCTTGTCCAACTACCTCGTTCTAATACGCTCTACTGCTACACATGTAAAGAAGAGACGCCGCGGACATCCACAGCGAACACCGTGGCGTCGCAGCACAAACAGAAAGGGGGCGAACACTGTCGCGGGAAAACCCCTTAAACTTCGTAAAGTAGCGACACTCTCCTCATCCGCCTTCACTCCTCCTCGTTTCTCCTGTCTTTCAAGCTTCCTCCTCGACCATGGCGCCGCCTACACTGCTCGAGCGTAGCGACGCCGCCAACATGCGCGGCTCGCCACTCCATAGACGCTTCTCGAGCGAAAATGGCGTTGATGCACGGCGCGAGGGCCCACGTGATGCTATTAGGCCAATAGCGACGCGTCGTCGGCCTCGGCCAGAGCGCGCGAAGAGGAGGCGGCATTCTTCAAAGCGGGCCGCTATATTTTAGGTCGTGGGTGCCATAGAGTAAGAAACTCTATGGTGGGTGCCACATTAATCTCGACAGTCCGACGCCTGGTACCACAGTCCGACGCGATACTCCACTTCCAGGCGCCTTCCCTTGTTGTGCCATTACCACAAGCCCGGATCCCGAATCTGCAAGATGCAGAATCTATCCTGCGAGCGCCACAATTCTCCCTTCACAAGTCAAGAGGCTGCGCCTTCGTGCAGGAGAAGCCTCGGCGAAGCAGCGTGTTTAGACGTGCCCGCGTGTGCCCGACAGCCCGGCGCCGCACCTCCCTTGCCTGGAGGTCACCGCGCGCGCGAACTTTGAACCGGGTGGCCAGCGCGGTCGCTGGTTGGACCCCTCGGACGACCGTCGTGTGCTGACTTTGTATTGGGCCGTTTCAGTGACAATGGTGCTCGGGGATTATAAAAGCAGCACCGCGCTGCCTGAGAAACAGGATCCGCCGACCCCACCTGGAGAGAGGGTCGTTCCCGACTGGGGTGAGATGTGTCACGCGTTTTCGCCGGACGCCGTCGTGCGAGAACAGTCGCGTTTGTGTGAGCTCTCGGCCCCAGTGCCGATCCGTTCATGTCCTGTATGATAACCTGTATATAATGTATAAAGTCCCTTTTGTTATTCTCATCGACGCCAGGCTCGGAGTCTTCGCTACCAACGCTCTGTCACGAAACGGGTGACGAGCGCTACGGGACCACAAAGCCGTAATCGTGGTGCAGCGGTACAAGTTCGTATCACTGGTGGCACCGGTTGGATGTCGTAACACTGGTGGCACCGGTTAGAAGTTCGTAACACTGGATGGCAGCTACGGGATTGACCGGCATCAGCTACCTCGGCGCGGTGAGTGCCTGAAGTTTACCTCAAACACCAGACTTTCTCTGACACAGGTTATAGTAGCTCAGGGATTGACTTGGTGTTGCATTGTGTTTAACCTTGTGTGTTTCAAGCCTAGTAAGAGTGTTTTGAAAACCAGGGGATGCTGAGAGGGTAAACAGGGCAGTGTGTGAAATACTTGCATATGTCTTACTAGTAGTGTTATAGTAGCGTACGGCAGGTATATTCAAAAAGGGTAAACAGCAGGAGGACAGTGTGAACGATGGAGAAGTACAAGGTGAAGGAACTTCTCGAAATTTGTGAGGAGTTGGGCATTGAGTTGGGCTCAACCAAAAGAAAGAATGCGATCCTTGAGGTCATGAGGACTGGGGACGTAACGGCTGAGGAAGCCGCTGAGGCCTTGGCGGGTATCAATGAACGTCGGGAAAGGGAGGAGAAGGAACGTTGCGAGCAGGAAAGGAGAGAACAGCAACGTCGCGAGGAGGAAAAGGAGGAAAGGAGAGAACAGCAACGTCGCGAGGAGGAAAAGCAACGTCGCGAGGAGGAAAAGGAGGAAAGGAGAGAACAGCAACGTCGCGAGGAGGAAAAGGAACTTCGCGAGGAAGAAAAGGAGGAAAGGAGAGAGAGGCAGCGACGTGAGCACGAGCTTAAAATGAAAGAGTTGGAGATCCGAAATAACTCGCCGGCGCCTAGTCTCACTTCTAATGTTCCAAGAATACGCGATCAACTTCCACCCTTTGTCGTCGGAGAGGATATGGCCAAATACCTCGTGAAATTTGAGCACGTGTGTGAACGGAATAGCATTGAGCGATCCCTTTGGGCACAGAATCTGTTAGCGTTGCTTCCTGGGGAGGCATCAGACGTAATAACTTGCTTATCGAAAGAGGCGTTTGAGAGCTACAGTGATGTGAAGGAAGCGCTACTGCGGAAGTACAAATTGTCGCCCGAAGCTTTCCGGCAGAGGTTCCGGTATGCAAAAAAGGGTAAGGAGTCGAATGTTGACTTCGCGTTTCGTCTAAAAGCCGACTTGGTGGAATGGCTGAAGGGCGAAGAGGTTTACGACGACCGTGACAAAATTGTCGAATGCATCGCGTTGGAGCAGTTCTACCGTTGCATTGATGAGGATGTCCGGCTCTGGCTGCAAGATAGGCTAAAGGAGGTTAAGCTAAACAAGGCAGCAGAGTTAGCGGAAGAGTATTACACCCGCCGCAGCTTGCACAGCAAGGCAGTGCGCATAGAAAAAGCAGATAGAAGAGATGGGTTTTACGGGAAGCCCGACGAACGGAAGGAAATCACGCGTCGCGAGTTTCGGGACGACGAGTCCCTTCCCAAAGAAACTGTAAGGGATGGACAGAATGCATCTCAGAATGATGACGATGGTCCGAAACAGCGAAACGAAATGACGCGTTCTTTTGAAAAACGGAGACCGTTAACCTGCTACAATTGCAAAAAGCAAGGGCACATCGCTGCAAGCTGCCCAGAGAGAATTGCTTTTGCAACGATACGGGAAACTCACAAGAACATACGTCTATTGGAGCCCTATGTGCAGGAAATTAAGGTAAACGGCAAGAAGTGCCGAGCACTGCGGGACTCTGCAGCAACTATGGACGTTGTTCACCCGTCTTTCGTCTCCTCGAGTGATTTTACGGGAGAGTGCGTTAGGATACGGCAAGTGGCCGAGAAGGAGAGTGTCTGTTTACCGATCGCAACGGTTAGCATTGAAGGAGAATTTGGGAAACTTAACACCGAAGCCGCTGTGTCAGCCGCCCTCCCGGAGCAATTTTCCTACCTCTTCTCAAATAGCTCGGAGCAGCTGCTGAGGGATCAGGGCAAATCATTCTTTGCCGACGTGGCGTACATGGCCCCCACGCGATCCAAAGCGCGCCCGCTGTCGAGGGAACTTGACTTAGCGTCGGGAAGCGAAAGGCGGTGCGGCACACGGACCGATCACGGTAACTTGAGTGGCGAGCAGTCACGGGAGAGGCAGAGCTCGGAGGCTGGCCTAGACGAGCGGGTCCTGGAAGTGAGTGGGAGTGACGCGTGCAGTGCTAGCCGCGATATAGACTCGACGCCGCAATTAGGCGACGCGGGCTCCGCACTCGCTCCGGTTTCCGCCAGCCGGCAGGAGCAGGCTGCAGTTGAAAGAAAAAGTCTGATTCGCGAGCAACAGGAAGATTGTTCATTAGCCGATCTGAGGAAGAGCGTCAAACGGGGAGTGGAAAAAAAGGGGGTTTCATTTGGCAAGGAACCTGGCTTATTGTACCGCCGCTACACGGATAAGCAGGGTCGCAAATATAAGCAGCTTCAGATTCCGCGAAAATATCGCCGGGAAAAATGAATGACCTCATTTGCTTCCTCAGAAGTATGTTTTCGGTCCAAAGCGATTTCAAGGGGACCATTCTATTTGTAATTATTATTGCTGATTAATAATTGTTTCTAGTTTTGTTATGTTGATGATTTGAAAACTGATTGTTTAAGCCTTGTGTGCTAGATCGTACACCTGCCTCTTGTTGCAGCGGGAGAAAAAAAGGGGAAAACAAATTAATTAGGTTGATTTGAATTATGGCCTTGTCTGGTGTTTGACGAGAGACAGAGGGCACTTGTTCGTGTTGGGTGTTGCCTTTTGCCGGTCGGTTTTGCAAGCTGCAGAACGACCAAGCGGGACCAGTGGCGAGAAGCAAGGTCTTAGGAACGACCCGAGCGGAGCTGGTCAAGGTGCCTTGGCGACGACGTGGTGAGCAGAGCTCCTGTCCTGACGAGTCGGACCTGGGCACGTGAAGTTACCTGGCGTCCCGACAATGGACGTGAACTTGGACGAGCCTGACGAACGTGCGCGCCTGGCATCCGAGCCACGTGGAGGCAGCTCGTCTTCCCGGCGCCTTATCTGAGGGCGGGGATGCTGTTGTGCCATTACCACAAGCCCGGATCCCGAATCTGCAAGATGCAGAATCTATCCTGCGAGCGCCACAATTCTCCCTTCACAAGTCAAGAGGCTGCGCCTTCGTGCAGGAGAAGCCTCGGCGAAGCAGCGTGTTTAGACGTGCCCGCGTGTGCCCGACAGCCCGGCGCCGCACCTCCCTTGCCTGGAGGTCACCGCGCGCGCGAACTTTGAACCGGGTGGCCAGCGCGGTCGCTGGTTGGACCCCTCGGACGACCGTCGTGTGCTGACTTTGTATTGGGCCGTTTCAGTGACAATGGTGCTCGGGGATTATAAAAGCAGCACCGCGCTGCCTGAGAAACAGGATCCGCCGACCCCACCTGGAGAGAGGGTCGTTCCCGACTGGGGTGAGATGTGTCACGCGTTTTCGCCGGACGCCGTCGTGCGAGAACAGTCGCGTTTGTGTGAGCTCTCGGCCCCAGTGCCGATCCGTTCATGTCCTGTATGATAACCTGTATATAATGTATAAAGTCCCTTTTGTTATTCTCATCGACGCCAGGCTCGGAGTCTTCGCTACCAACGCTCTGTCACGAAACGGGTGACGAGCGCTACGGGACCACAAAGCCGTAATCGTGGTGCAGCGGTACAAGTTCGTATCACTGGTGGCACCGGTTGGATGTCGTAACACTGGTGGCACCGGTTAGAAGTTCGTAACACCCTCCTCCGGCGCCTACTTCCCTCTGAGGGCATGTACGCTTGCGCGTAGGAAACACTAGGGCGACCGCTCTCTAAATATTGGAAGTGATACTTTGGTTGTGATGATTGTGATATCTCGACAGCTGCGCGCCACGCGGTGCTTGCAGCTGTCTTTGCGATTAGTCCTGCAGTGCTCACGAAACCGTTTCTGCTGTTCAGAAATCAAATAGCTCCAACTTTTCAAGAATCCATTGGCAACGAGCACATGAACACAACAGTTTCACGCACATATTTGTGTTGCGTTCTGTAATATTGGCTTAAAGGCTCTGAAGAGAAAATGAAGAATTTCACCAACACTTACTTATTTTAAGGTTGCTTTTATTTGTAGCCACATATAAAGACAAAATACGCAGCATAACCAGAGCAAGTATGGAGGCTCTTCAACATGGAGCATATTAGCAGTGCCTACTTGTCACCCGTAGCACTACACGTTTGGAAGTCCCTTGTTGTTCAATACAATGCTTCGTTTGATTACATGTTATCGTGTTGGTGGAATTGTTCCGTGATTGCGACTCGGTGTTCGTATCGTCTCTTGGCGAAATAAACATTTTCTAAACGCAAACACGCCGGTCATAAAACGCCTGTCGTATGGCCATATTCTGCCTCCGAGAGTGACTGAAATTAATTGATGACCAATTTGAGTACAATTCAGAGCATTCAGGCCATTTTCCTAAGCTTATAGATACAGCGGGTAGCTTCCGCGGCAACAAATGCGGACACATCCGTTGTCAACGCAAATATGTCTCAACTGTGGCTCTTATGTACACTCTAAGTTTACACCATTTGAGTCGTATCTTGCCGCACAACAATAAGCGCCATCTGTCTTGTCCGCATTTCCTTTCTTTGACGCTGCGAGCCCGGTACTTCCGAGTAACGAACTGCATGCGCGTTATACATAGCATTGTACATAGCATAGCGTTATACATAGCATAGCATTATACATAGACATAGCATTGCCGACAGGAAAGTAGCGGGCGAGACATTTTCAAGAAAGGATACGCAAGCAAGGCATATGACGATTATTGTTGTGTGACAGATATGCACCCCAACGGGTGTAAGCTTTTTTTTTTAGAGTGTAGCGTAATAAATAAGCATCAATCATGGCAATACAACGTGGAGAGAGATTTTATGCAATGAAATGCAGAGTTGTCGCCCTATGCTGATGTGATCTAGTCTGCTACACTGCACAAGCAGGAGAGGGAACAGAGAAAAGGGGATGAGTAAGGTTAAGAATGGATTAGAGAGATGATAGGTGCACGATGTTGCAGTACTACAAATGAGGCGGGCCCATTTCGATGTTTTTGGAGTAACTCTCAATGCAGGTTCTAACGCATGTATGCAAGCGACCACATACGCAAGGGAAGGTCACTAAAGACCTCCCGCACTCCGGCACTTTATGGAAAGGCTAAAATGGTGACTGGCGCTCATTAACGGGCATTCAAAGGGGGCATATATATGCTGAGCTTGGTAGGAGGAAAGAGAAAAGTAGAAGGCAGGGAGGTTAACCAGAATAACGTCCGGTTGGCTACCCTACACCGAGGGAATGGGAAAGGGGAAAACAGATAACAGGGAGAGAGAGGAGGGAAGGAAAGAAAGAAATTGCGGCAAGTTCGCTGACGCGTGTGGTTTTACAGAAATTGCAATAATAGTCACAGATGGTCGCACAAACCCGTCGTCTTTAAGAAACACAAAAGCGCCTTCACCGCTTTATGGGCCGACGGGCGATGGGGGCGGTGTTCCAGCAACACCTGCACAGAAAGCGGCCGATTGTCCAGTTTTTGGAAAGCTTTGTCAAGTTCTTGTCTCTCTAGGGCATATCTTGGACAATGGCACCGCAGGTGGTCGATGTTTTCTTCGGTGCCACAGACCTCGCATGCTGCACTGTCAGTCACTCCAATTAATGTAGAGTATGCCTTTGTGAAGGCAACTCCTTAACCAAAGGTGACAGAGAAGCGTAGCTTCACGTCGAGGAAGTCCGAGTGGAGGTCGGAGTTGCAGGGAGGGGTTTAGTCGATGCAGTCGTGTAAGTCGTAAGTTTGGCGAGTTCCACTCGGTCACTGTGAGACTGCGTGCCAGGTGTCGAAGCTGCCTTGCAGCGTCAGTCCTCGAAAGCGGAATTGGAACGCTGTGCTCTTCTTGATGTGCTGTGCGAACAGCTTTATCGGCGGAATCATTGCCACTGATTCCACAGTAGCCAGGTACCCATTGAAAAACTACCTCGTGGCCTTTTTTTTTTCGGACATCATGGTAAAGTTTCACGACTTCGTATGTCAATTGGTCATGACATCCGTGTCGGAGAACTGACTGCGTGCTCTGAGCTTGGTAAGTTCTTACTGAAAAGATGCAATGAGCAGCTCCGGTGCGGCAAGCACCTGTAGGTGGCGGAGTTAGCAGACAGCGTTTGGAAAAATCACAAAGAAGCACGCGCACTGAGTTCAATGGATGTTTAGGTTACCGCAACGGGCAAAATAGACTCGGTGACGTTCTCCCATAAGTACATCGCATGTATAGTCAACCAAAAATGCCTTACGGAACAAGAGATCTGAGAAAAAGCCAAATATCTTCGCAGTCTCGCGTAGCAGCCTACACTCTTAGCACGGTAACGTTTACTAAAGGGGTATATTCTCACAGATTTGTGCACCTTTAACTTATAAGTTACAAATCAACCTTTACAAATTTAACTTCTATTAAAGGTAAGAAAGCGTGCACCTCAACTAGAGGTTACAACACTTTAACCTCTAGTATAGGCATACAGTATTGAGTGCCTTTGCCTAAATATAAAGGTTACTTTTTGCAATATACCGATTGAACGTTTAAAATGTTCACACAAAGTGGCTTGCAGGAGGTTCCAGATGGACACCGTGCTGCGCATGCTCCGTATATAGAGCCGGTGTCGCCTAGCAACGGGGACGCGGCTTTTCTTTCTTTCGGGCTTCTTTCTGCGGTATGTTTCATAAAAGCCCGTTGCTCTGCGCATGCTCCGCCCAGGCAGTTGTCGCCTAGCAACAAAGGTGCGTCTCTTCCTTCTTTCGCGCTTCTTTCTGCTTGCGCCTCTTCTTTCTTGCGCGCTTCTTTCCGCGGCCGGATTAAGCAGACTACAACCGTGCGCGGAGAAGTGTGAGCCTTCGCGGAGGAAGCCCCTCGGCCAGTCCTTTCCGGACGCTGCCTTTACATGCGCTTGCGCTTCGAAATAGTGCACGTGTCCACCTCATGCGGTTTTCGGGACAAAGGGTGTCCCTGTGTCTCTCTGAACCTAAGTAAAAAAAAGAAAAAAAAGAAACATTGCGTTTTGCAGGCAACCTAGACCTTACGCATACCGCAGCATCTCTTGTTTGGCCTAAAATATATTAAGACAAAATGCAGCCTACTACCCCAAAAAGTACAACAAAGGTGACCGCGGGAGCCAGAGAAATTTCTTTACTTTTGAATAGTATATTGTAAGTGACAGACTCATATTCTTTTGGGCTACAGTTCTGTAGCTGCTAATCAATAAATGAGGCAAATTTTCGCTTTGCCAACGACAAGTGTTCAGACCTTTGGCTCGCGCTGTTGCGGTTTTTATCCTTCTGCACATGCGTTTGTGTTTACTCGGTGGATTGCTCCTAAGGTATCATCTAGCACGCGAAAATGAAAAAAAAAATGAATTTCAGCTCACTGATTCTACTTTTTAATTTTTGCATGCTGTATGATACCCTTGGTACAATCCACACAGTAAACGCAAATGCATGCGCAGGAGAAAAACACAGCACAGGTAAAGGGCCTGAACACTTGCCGTTGTTCATAAGCAAAGCAAAAATTGCTTCATTTATTGCTAACAGCTACACAATTGTACCCAAAAACAGTATGCGTCTGTCACTTGCTATGCCATTCGTAAGTGGAGATCTGTACTCCCGCACTCCTCCTTGTTGTGCTTTGTGATAGCTAGAGAATTTTTTGACTAGATATCATTGCAGTCGAAGAGATGTTACGGCTTGCGTAAGTGGCCAGCAAAACGCAGTTTTTTTTTTTTTTGCTTAGGCTGAGAGAGACACAGGGACACCCTTTCCTGTGGAAACTACACGAGGTGGACAGGTGAACTATTTCGAAGCGCAACCACGTGTAAAGACAATGTCCAAAAAGGACTGGCCGAGTAGCGTCCTCCGCGAGGGCTCACGTTTCTCCGGGCATGGTTGTCGGCTGCTTAATCAGACCGCGAAAAGAAGCGTGCAAAAAAGAGGCGCAAGCAGAGAGAACCGCAAAAGAAGGAAATGACGCACCTCTGTTGTTTGGCGGCAGCCGGCTCGGTGCATGCGGAGATTTGGCCTTTCTGGAACAAAACCCAAGGTGGCGCCTCCCCGTTGCTAGGCGGCACCCGGCTCGTCGAACCATGTAAAGAGCGGGGCCCACATGAAATTCTCTGAAAGAAAAAGGAACGCTCAACTGAATGTGGTATCAAAAGTTTACTTTCATTTAAATCACTTAAATCGTTGTATTTCAGCCAACGAAGGGCTACCATGATACTAGTATACTAGTATCCCTTGGGATTTCTGACGAAATGAAACTTCCCGTGCGGCACCTTTTGAGCAAATATGTAACGGTAATGTTCTCAAAAATACAGTTCAAAACACCATTTGAACGCCTGAGGAGGAGGCACCGTTAGCTTGTATAAATAATCTGAGTATAAATTGACAGTTCCACAGGCAGTATAAGGTTAACTTCAGAATGCAACATCTTTATTTGAAAATACAACATAGAATACACCAGAAGTACAGCAGGCCTTGCTGGCACATGACTAGATCTGAAAATTCAATAGAATACTATCACTTGCATCATATCACAGGAATTTTTAAAATCATATCACCGTGTTTCAGCCATGCATGTCGTCAATAACTTCGTGTTAACTGTCCATATGAAAACTTGTACTGCTGTCAGGAAGCAAGAAAACAAGGCAAAGATTAGTATATGAGATTGCAGGAACAAAAATTGGACACTGGTGTTCAGATCCACATTGGACACTACATAAAAAAAGCTTTACACATCAATGTGCAGCATTAGAGCAGGTCAATAAAGACGTTGCCAATGCAATGTAGCCGATGCAAAAAATATACAAAGTATTGGCTATAGGTGAACCTAAAAAAGAAGACTGGACCACAAGGCCATGCATGCGTGCAGCCCATCTGCACCTGAGCAACATTTCCTTAGTGTTAGCATTGACTACTACTGGCATCAAAAGACAACTTGTTGCTCTTACAAACATCAGACAAAGCTTAACCAGGAGATGTGCGAAGTGCTGGCTTGTAGGGCCAAATGACAAAGTGGAAGTGGTGGAAGTTTCTGCATCAGCGCCAGGAATGGTGCAAATGCATATGGATAATCGAGGTTCCTGATGTAGTAGGTTAAAATACAATAAATTACTGCTAGCTCCAGGCTGCCGTTTGAGACCCAAATTATTTTTTGCCTGCTGCCAGCATAAACACACGTGTGCTCGCTGCATGTGTAGACGTGGGGAGCTGCAATCTGGATATCACCACTGGGCAGTGGAGCCTACAAAGACACTTAGAGCCTATAAACATTCGCCTATCAAACATTAAATATGCACAGTATAATGTGAACTGACGAAGTAAAATTTATCAAAAACGTGCAGTACTGCAGATGTAGAGTACTCAACCCAAAGAGAACTCAACCCCAAAGAGCCCAATCATTTTACATCAAGGAAAATTAGAACTGGCTCACCTTTAGCTCTCATTAAAGCATGCAGGAAAAAGCAATGCAATTTTATTTTACTGAAAGTAATCAGTATAATACCAATTTTCGTTTGTTTGCTCAACTATATACAACTGAAATCTCACTAAAGGATACTACCGTTTAGCGCGTAATTATGCCCTGTTCCCACGAGATACGCATTAACGAGGTTTCACCAGGTAACTAGGTGCAGCATCGCACACTTCATGAGCTGGCTGTGTGCACGTTCCGTCCCGCAGGATGTCTCTTACGGTTTTTGCTTACTTCACCTTTATTAACTTTCAAATGCAGTAAATCACATTTAAATTAAATTGTGAAATATAATTTAACAATTTCATCTAATTTCATTAATTTGTTCCTTCTCTACATTATGTGCCTTCATGTGTTAATTATCGTGCAGTCTAGCTAAACGGAAGTAGTGAATAAAAAATAGCACCAAAATACTACCATACCTCAATTTAAGCGCATATAAAGTATGAGCAATGCCTCCATCCTTAGTATTATTTGAGGGAAAGAAAATCTAAGGCGACAACATTAAATCGTGCAATGATGCTCCGCTCGACTCGCACCACTGACCAATAAAAATGATAATGCTACAATATAAGTACTGAACAGGAACACAGATGTGAGTAAAAGTAATCACAAGGTGAATGCAGAGCTTTCTGGACGATATGTGAAAAGATTACAAATGAGTGTAATATTTAGTATCGTTGCATTTGAGATGTTTTCCTTATAAACTAGTAAATTATATTTCACATCACACACCTTGGCCGCATTCAGTATCGCGGATCTCTTTGTCCATGGCAACCACTGGGCTGTCAAGTGGGGGCTCTTCCACATGGGACCACGGTGCGGAGTCTGAAACAAACAAGTGAAAACAAAGCACCCAATGAAACCAATTCTTTCCTGTATGCGCTATGCATTTACCTTTAGAGCAGCCAGGCTGTGATTCTTGCACAGGCATTCAGGCCGATTCATTTTCTATGGAGGCACCTACTGGGACAGTCCTCTCTAAAGCAAAAAAAAAAAGAAAAAGAATATATATAGATCCCACGCACTGTGGGAATCGATGCAAGCAAAGCTTTCTGTGCTGTTTGCGTTCAGTGGCAATATTTGGCGGTGATGCTGACGGCCAACGACAGTCGTGGTGCGATGTTAAATGTTACCTTACGTGCACCACTTGTGTTTGCCTACGTAGTATACCAAACAGCGAGGTGTGTTTGCTCGAGGCATTGTTGTGCGCCATTGTTCGTACGCTGCAAGCAATTTAGCACTGCCATTCTTCACACGGGCGCATGGCATCGTGGCTGAAATGTTTATTTGCTCGACAGCCGCTTGCGTGTTGTCGTCTTGACGCTGTGTGTTGTCGTCTTGACGCTGCGGTACTGAGTGCAGCTTTGCGTCTGCACGCCTGCATCAGTTGTCATCATGTACAAACTTGCAGGGAGTTTATTTTTCAGAAATAGCAGAAACGTGCCGTTTCATTCTTAAACTAACATTTTTACAGTTTCTCCGCAACTGTTGCCATGTCTAGTAGCGACCTTTCTTTTATTTAAGCGACCCCAAATGAAGCATGCTTTCTGGTGGCGTCTTTCCCTTCTTCCGCGATCATACTATGTATGCAAGGCGCCACGAGCGAATATCAACTATTATTCATGCGTTTGGTCAGGGCGTTGGCTTTACAAATTATCTGTATTATCTTTCCATTGACTATCTCCCCTCTGAAAATGTGCACGTGAGTACAAAAGCGCTGCAGCTTCTACAATGCTTATACCGCAGGCTAACGCGCAATTACTGCGCTCCAGAGGTAATTGTGTCGATGGCCGAGGAGTTCCAGAGGACATTGTGACGACTAAAGAACTCCAGAGGGCATTGTGGCGACGCCCGCGCAGTTCTTGCTGGAAAGGGCTCACAGACGCCACTCCCGCGTCCCTACTATGTACAAGTACAATGTAATTTCTCGTACATTGCGTACATTATATACATTACGTACTCAACCACTCCCCGACGCCGCGTGCAGGTCAGCGACAGCAGCAGCAGTGGAAAAGCCGAGGGAAGTGGCAAAGAAAGCATCGCTTTAATATATTTGATACACTAGGCAATCAAAAAAGCTTTGGCAAACATTCCACATTATACTAACCATATTGCACTGAGGAGAGACTAGATGTGCAAGCTTCCACGGTTTCATGTGACACTGAGGCCTTGAACACGGTGCCTGGCACATTGCATTGCACCTTTGCCTCAGCTGCATTTTTCGTTTCTGAAATTATAGACGCAACGAAACGACATTATTAGTGTTCACAAAGTAATGCAGAGAGCATTGCAGAGCTCTAGGCAAAAAAGAAAAGAAAGAAGCGTACATAAGCAAAATTCGTGCGAAAGCTATACATGTATTCTCCGGAACAACGCTGTATATAATTATACATCATTGTGCGAAATTGGAATGAAAGTTGTAAAAGAAGGGGTGACGTTGCGGTAAAAAGAGAATTGTGTATTCTTCGCAGCTAGTCAATGCTAACCACCGATTCCCATGTTAAATTAGTGGGCCGTTTGACTAAAAGAAAATAGAAAACAAACGCATTTTTACCCAAAAAGCGAAGCACTAATAGCGATAGCAAAGCATTAGACCACTACTCTAACTAAGGTACGTAGTTTTACCTGCCGTAACACTAATCATTAGCTTACTAATAACCATGGTGTCACGCGAGCACAAGCATTATTGAAGATATCTCATTTGACGACCGCGAACAATCGCTATCAAGTTGACTTGAAGAACGCAGAGGGGAGCGAACGTTTGTTTTGTTGCTCCCTTCAACGCGTCTCCGAACTTTTGAGATTACGCGACCTCCAGCACTACGCGCACCGAAAGAAAGCGGAAATGCAACCACGAACCACGAAGCTTGCCCGACCTCTGCACACACCGCAGATTACCTCCAGGCCAGGGCGCGGGCAGTCACGCACCCCCACAGCATGGCTAACGGAGGGTGCGCGAGGCGAGTTGTACAATACTGAACGATTTCTGTCAACTACATCAGCCCAAAGCAAAGCACGGCGCCAGTACAAGAAACGTATTGTTGAGGTCATTTAGTTGCCCTGACACAACTCATCCCGCCGACAAGCTCAATATTTTAGAAAGGTCTAATCCATTATTTGCACAAAATGACAATATGACAACATCGAATTTAGCTCAATCTAAATCGAAGAGCATAGAGAAGCAAATATATCAACAATAACTTTTTTCAGAAACACTTACGCGCAGCGAGAGCATGCACCATGTCAAATGTTGAATTGCGAACTATAAAGAATTCACGCACTATCCACCTAAAAATAATTTAAAGCAAAAGTTCTGCTTACCGAGATCACATATTTTTCCGTGTGCATTCGGGACGTGGTCACAATAGTCACACCTCACCAGGTTGTCACTTTCCGACAGGCGCAGAATGGCGTATCGCTCGCACTCACAACCCGGCTCGTTGCAGCGACCGCGCAACACGCCGAAAAGGTCTCTGCTGCACAAAGGCATGAGGGTGCAGCGAATGGCGCAAGTTCCCAGTAGAAGCGGTAATAACTACTGCAGGCTACAAGTGGTGGCAGCACACAATGGTGATCGAATGGTATCCAAACAAGTCAAATATAATGGCCGTCTCAGAACGACAACAACGACAGGACGACAGCGCGCTAACCACTCCCGCCGGCTCCGAGCCTCCCGCTCCCGCTTAAAATCTTCCCAGCTTGCAACTCGAGCTATCTCGATTGGACCGAGCAGGACAGATGATAGCACCGTGGATGGCCGCGCTCCGGTGTGGCTGATGCCTGCTCCCTGCCGCCATGTTAGAAAAAGGCACTTAGAGGCACAAGCAAAAATGAAACAAAAAATGAAAACAAGCAATGAATTACAGAAATAAATGTCATAGGTGCCAGTGATGTTATTGGTGTGTTGATGGAAGCATTTCGTGTTTGGACAGTGATAAAGCTTTCATTTCTCAGTTGGCGGCTTCACACATTTAACGCTCTTTTCATCTGTCTATGTCTCCTAAAAAGACAACGGAGCGGACGGCGCTCGCTTTTATGTGAGTGTAGCGGCATCCTGTTGATTTCACTGAACGTTTGGCGCGTTTCGTGTCTGCTGTAACTTAAATTTGCGGTCGTTGTAGTGCCAAACTTCGGCACCGCTTATATATAATGCCCAAAGAAAGCTGGCAGTGGAATCAGTTGCTACAAGTTTTATTAGAAAACATCCTAAGTGCAATGCAGAATGGTTCGCGGACATGTAGGTTGTTTATTTCAAAGCAGTTACGCCGGTCGCCTAGCGCGTACCGCATCCCCAGCTCCCTCGCCGCACGTTTATACTTATGTACGCACGCTACCTAGCTGGTACCGCGTGTCGGCATGGTTTTCTTAGGCACGCGCTTCTTGCACACTAACTATTAACCTCATCTTGAGCGGTTATGGTTGAAGCATGGAAAATTTTTGGTTGACAGCATCAAGGCAGTCCAGGGAATGAAACGAACCCGGTTAAAGGCAGACAACTGAAAGGTTCTGCACAAGGACATTTTAGTAGACAAGTTGAATTATATTGATATGTGATAGAACCATCCAATGTTTTCAACAACCTTTTAATGAAAGATTCACCGCGTTCGTGTGCTTTTCTTCTACTGTTCTTTCTCGCCTCGTACATGAAATTTGTTAAAAAATATTCACTTTTTATAAAGAAACTCGCCCGCTTTTGTTTCTCGTGTTGAAATACCAATGTTCCATGCCTGTCTCATGGTGGCTAGAATGCGTGCGAGAGCAGGGGGCTTCCGTCACGTTCGACTGCTGGGTTTCCGCAGGCAGTGCACGCCACATCATTCGATGACACAGTCTTCGTTGCTGATACTTCAAATAAGGTTGTGCGCCTAGTATGGAGGGTCGTCAAAGAACAGCGCGCAGATGAACTTGCAAGTGCGATCGTGCTAGATTTATTTGTTGGTTTTAAATCCTGAAAAATGTAACTGCTTGGCTGACAGAAATTAAGACCGAATACAACTCGAACTGCCGAAGTCCTACGTTTGTAATAACCAGATCATAACTGCAGAACACGAACACATTAGGATACATTTATCAGCAAACGTCCAATCCATGATGTAGGTCTCCTCGCTGATGCGCTGCAGTGTTCTTTAGAGGTTAAAATCTGAAGGTTACAAGGCGCTTTGCGCTGAATTAACCTCTAAATCCGTCGGGGGGAGGAAGACGAAGTGCTTCTCTTGCGGAACACATCTCGCCCGTCTCTGTGTTTTTCTGGACTTCTTACTGCACCTGTGGGGTCTACCGCCCCCTCCATCGCGGTGATGGATGTACAACACCCCGAGGATCCTCCCGGTTCCCGTTCACCCGCGGACATCGGTTCGAGGAAGCGAGGAAGTACGTCGAGTGGTAGCGAGGACACGGAGCTGTACTGCGCATCAGGTGACGAGTCCTCGGAGGACAGCTTTCGACTTGTCCAGTACCGCAAGGCCAAACGAAGAATTATCAACTCATCTTCGGCGTCCAGCTCGACCACTGTGAAAACAGCTCCTCAGCGATGGCCTCACTCCATCCTGTTTGTGCCACAGAACGCTACCGACAACCTGCGCGTCCTCAACAGGCAAGCACTCTCCGTGTATCTAGAGAACACCGTGCCAAATGAGATCAAGGATGTTAGGATAAATACTAGACGAAACATCCTGGCAATCGATGTGATGAACCCGAGTGCACTGACCATACTACAACATGTAACGCAGCTGGGAAACATCAAGGTCCGATCCATCGTGCCAACGAATGGTGCCACAATAACTGGAGTCATCTATGACATTGACAATGAAATATCTAATGCGGACCTCCCAATTCTCATAAAACCAGCAAGCGAACACAACGTGATTGTGCATGTTAGTCGCCTCGGCAACACACGTTGTGTGAAGATAACCTTCAAAGGCGACTGCCTTCCACCCTACGTGAAGGTCGGCCACTTTCGCCACCAGGTTCGACCATTTATTCCAAGACCAATGCAATGCTTCAATTGTCAGAAGATTGGACATGTGAAGGGTGTTTGCAGAAATTCGGCCGTGTGCCCTCGATGTGCCGAACCCCACTCAGAAGACAACTGCAGCGCAACCACGTTCAAGTGCCCGAACTGTCAAGGTGATCACTGCGCCTCTTCCAAAGACTGTCCCCAGATCAAGAAAGAGTTCACCATACTTAAGCAAATGGTGAGAGACAACTCTACCCACAAAGAGGCCGCTGTGAAAGTACGGCGAAGACGACGTCACCGACAACGGTCTTCACGGCGGAAAACATCAAGCTTTCAGGAAAAGTCCCCTCGTCAAGCATCATCATCAGCGGACGTTTCCAGCACTCCGATCACCAATGTTGGAAGGGAGCAAACTGCCTGATCTCTCTCCACAAAGGAATGGCCGCCACTTCCACGTATACGACCGCCAGAAGAGCCGCAGAAGAAGCCGCCCCCAGTACAGCAAGGTGCTGTATCCGAGGAGTCGCGGAAAACAGATGAGCAAGTGATAGCACTTATTAGGCCTTTAATGAATGCCATTCGCGTGCTGCTAAGCAACATGCACACACCGTCTGCCAGAAGTGCGCTTCAAGTACTGGACGCCCTGAGTCCGGTGCTTGCAACCCTTGAGTAGATCATGGCTCCACAGCCACGGTCTTTTAGGGAAGACGTCCGACAAGCAGCTATTTTTCAGTGGAATGCCCGCGGACTCAGAGCGCGCCTTTCGGATTTCCGTCGCTTCGTGTTCGCCAATATGTTTCCCATTATCGTCATTTGCGAGCCGAACTTATCGAACAAAATCAGGCTTTCTGGATATGAATCATTTATGTCGTCAGCTGTTTATGAAAACAGTAAGGTTTTGGTGTTCATTCGCCGTGACCTCACCTACACTCATCAGCCTGTACCACCTAATGACAGTAATCAATATATATGCCTCAACGTAAGGAAAAAGAATCTGGCCTTCACTTTTGTAGGCGCCTACCTATCTCCGTCAAGTCGATTTGATTACAAAAGACTACGAGACATCCTTTCCTCAAGTTCCAATCCCTGGGTCATCACTGGAGATTTCAACGCCCATCATACACTCTGGGGAAGTCCGATCATCAACGCAAGAGGCAGAGCTCTGGTATCTTTCGCCTCCAGTAATGAACTTTGGCTGCTGAATGATGGAAGTCCTACGTTCTTGCGTGGCTCCACGTACAGCAGCTGTCTTGACTTGGCTTTCGTCTCACGAAGCCTAGTCAGGCGTGCAGGGTGGTTTGCGGACATAGAGACGCACGGAAGCGACCATATCCCCACGTACATCAAGATCAGAGGATTGACCGCTTCCAAAATACGGGATACGATCCAAAGAGTGGACTGGCCTAAATTTCAGTCTATTATGGAAGAACACTGCGACGCCAATCCATCTTTCGACTTGGAAGAGGCCATCAAGAGCGTGGTGCAAGACACTATGCGTACTCTAACATGCTCCTCGAAACTTAATGATTATGATGTGGAACTAGAACGACTTCGAGCAATCAGACGACGTGCTGAACGAAGATACCGACGTACGAAAACAATGGATGATCTACGGACCGCCAGGCGCACGCAAAAGAAGATACAGCGCCGGTTAGACAAGCTCGAATCGCAACGTTGGGCTGCCTTCTGTGAGTCGCTAGATCCACGCAAGCCTTTATCGCAACTATGGAGAACGGTGCGCGGACTGCGGACACTTCCCGTACAGCGATTCCCATTCAAGGCACTTGCCCTCTCTCAAAAGAGATCGGAGATTGACGTGGCAGAGGATTTCTGCGCCAGATTATCCGGCCAACTCACAGCTACCAACATTCCATCGCCTTCGAGCAGCTGTCCGCCACCACGTGATCACCGGTTGGATCTACCATTCTCGATCCACGAACTTAAGGCAGCATTAGCTTTGTGTAGCCGCACATCAGCGCCAGGACCTGACGGACTTTCCTACCGAGCTTTGTGTCACCTGGGGGAGCGAGCGAGAGGGGTTCTTCTTGAGGTGTACAATGAATCTTGGAGAAATGGCACGCTACCAACAACCTGGAAGACAAGTCGCCTTGTTCCACTGCTGAAGCCTGGCAAGTCGCCGTTGGAGCTCTCCTCATATCGCCCGATCGCTTTGGCGAGCTGTGTGGGCAAAGTAATGGAGAGGATGATCCTAGGACGCCTGGAGTGGTACTTGGAGTACCACAACACCTACCCAGATGCCATGGCGGGCTTCCGACGCGGTCGATCATCGATCGATAACGTCCTCGACCTGGTCACCTACATTCAAGATGAGAAACGCCGTAAGCGTCTCTGCGCATCCTTATTCCTCGACGTTAAAGGGGCGTATGACAACGTTACGCATGAAGCCATCCTCTCTGCTCTCGCAGAGGTAGGAGTGGGTGGTCGGATGTTTCAATGGATACGGAGCTATCTATCCATGCGATCCTTCTTTGTAAGCACCGAGGAAGGCCATACTTCTCTACATTATAGCTACCGCGGAGTCCCCCAGGGCGGTGTACTTAGCCCCGTGTTATTTAATCTAACACTAATTGCTCTCCTTGAGCACGTGCCAACCACAGTCAGGCTATCAATGTACGCGGATGACATCTGCATATGGACATCTGCGGTAACACGCCTACAGCTGCGAGCGAGAATTCAGAAAGCCGCGACACAAACTGCTGTCTACCTCCGTAGTCGAGGCCTGGAAATTTCCTCCGAGAAATGCGCACTAGTGCCATTTACGCGCAAACCCATGGCAAACTACAGTGTAACGATAAATGGCCAAGTAATACGACGGGTCCGATCGTACAAGTTTCTAGGTGTCATAATCGACAGGGACTTGTCATGGAGCCCACACATATCTTACGTGAAAAAACGGTTGACAGGCATATGCCACCTGTTCAAATTTTTCGCTGGCAAGACCTGGGGAATGTCGCCTAGTGCCATGTTACAACTGTACAGGGTGCTTTTTCTGGGATTTCTGCGATACAGCTTGCCAGCAATAATCAACACAGGCAAAACGAATCTACGCACTATACAAAGTCTTCAGGGTCAAGTGCTCCGGATCTGTCTAGGCCTGCCTCAGAGTGCTTCAACAGTGGCTACGATAGCAATCGCTAGAGACCACCTTGTCAAGACCCACATTGACATTGAAGTACTCAGGACCCATATAAGGCATCTAGCCAGGACTCCTCGTCACCATTTAGCCTCTCTACCAGCGGACAGGCCACACACATCTTTCAGCCAAACGATAACTGCATATGATGAATCATTGCCAGCTTGTTTCACTCCGGCTGCGAGACCTTCGATCCCTCCATGGTGCCTCGCTCAGCCGAAAATCAACCTCGCAATACCTGGTATCTCGAAAAAAGCTGATCTGTCATCACCAACCCTTAGACAGCTCACGCTACTATATTTGTACGAGAACTACCGTGACTCTACGCATATTTACACTGATGGATCTGTCCTTCCAAGCAGCTCCGCGGCGGCAATCGTCATACCAGCGAAAGCTACAACAATCAAATTTAAGACGACCCACGCGACAACATCGACAGCAGCAGAGCTCGCAGCGCTCTTTACTGCTCTTCATCACATTGGTGATGAACCGCCACACAAATGGACTATATTCTGTGACTCGAAGGCGGCACTGCAGTCTCTACTGTCACCTCTACGACGCGGACCGCACGAACAACTAATATTCCATATTACAGAGACATTACACCATATCAGTGATGCAGGCCACGACATAACCTTTCAGTGGCTTCCAAGTCACTGCGGGATTGTCGGCAATGAACGGGCGGATCACGCTGCCCGCTCAGCCCATACTGAGGAGCGCTACGTCCCCATTCCTCTTTCTAGAACTGACGCTGCACGGAAGCTCCGCCTACTTGCTCGGCAGTGCATCGCGTCGCAATGGAATGAGCCACATTTAAGAAATCCGCGACTGCACTCACTTGATCCAACATTAAGTCTTCGAGCGCCATCACAGCTTCGCCGTAGAGACGCCACGCTTTTATATCGACTTTGGTTGGGCGTTGCCTTTACTAAAGCCTATGCCTTCCGCATAGGGATGACCGACACCCCAACCTGTGACCACTGCGGCCATGAAGAATCAATTGGCCATATTTTGTGCACCTGCCCGGAGTACAGTCCACAGAGGGCATGCCTCAGCCAGGAACTAGACCAACTGGACGACCAACCGCTATCTGAAAAAAGAATTCTGCAACATCGAAAGGACCTACCGTCACAGAAGAAGGCCGTGCAAGCGCTTTTGCGCTTCTTGCGATCTACCGGCCTGTGTGAACGACTTTAACTGGAACGCCTTTTGTGTATGTGTCTCCATGTGTGCGCGTTCGTTTTTTTTTCCTTTCTCTCTCTGTCATCTTTCTAACCCCTATCCCCTATCCCCAGTGTAGGGTAGCAAACCGGAGACTCATATCTGGTTAACCTCCCTGCCTTTCCTCTTCATTCTCTCTCTCTCTCTCTAAATCCGTCAATTTTGACTCTTGTAACCTATAGATATATATATACGTAACAACATTTAATTAAAACATCAACATATTTCGCATGTAACCTTTATTTTATAAGTTACTCGTGATTAAAGGTTACCATAAAGGGCACCGTGCTAAGAGTGTAGTACCCGCATTTATATCTTCTAGCAGCGTATGTGAACAACATTGTGATGTTCGGTTTTACTGAGACTTTAGCGTGTCCGCTATTCCGGCAAACTGGCGTGGTTTGGGTGGATTGCCGGATGGGTGGGGGTGTAAACGTGAGCGGCCGGAGCGGTGCAGCCGCCTGGTGGCATAGAGCTCAACCAGACAAATACAGAACTAAAATTGCAGTAACCTACTGTATTCTGCTTCGCTGCTGGTGCACATTTTCGTCCGCAGCGGCGTAATTGTGAACACGATTGCGCTGCTGTCGAACATTTACACCAGCAGCCAAGCAGAATATAGTCATTGGCTCTGTGTTTGTGTGGTTGAGCTTTGAACTACCAGCTGGCGCCACCAATCTGGCCGCTCACGTTTACGACACCGCTCAACCGGCAAACCGCCCGTGCGTGCCGGAATACCGGGCGCACTCGTTTTCTGAGATACCGTGGTCCGTAAGCTTTTGCGGTTGACTTTGCGTTTCACGCGGTCGCCACTCTTGCGATCCTCGGGGCAGCTCGATAGGCAGGCGAAAGAAATAAAGTCACGCCAGAGGACTTTCGCAACCCAGTTCAGCCGCAGCAGCACACTAGAGACGTTTAGCTTGTACGCTAATCCGGTAAACGGGAGCGGTATGGGCGGGTTACCGGATGGTCGTGGCGTAAACGTGAGTGGTGAAGCCACCTGGTGTTGTAGAGCTCAACCAGACAAACGCATAGCTAAAACTGCAGTAACTCACCATATCCTGCTTCGCCACTCGTGCAAATTTTTGGCAGCGGCGTAATTGTGAACACGATTACGCCACTGTCGAATATTTACCCCAGCAGCTAAGCAGAATACAGTAATTAGCTCTGTGGTTGTGTGGTTGAGCTTTGCGCCACCAGCTGGCGCCACCGATCGGGCCGCTCCCCTTTACGCCCCCGCTAAACCGGAAAACCGCCCGCGCTTTCCCGGATACCGGACACGCTAAACGTCCCTACTATACACGTTCTTGAAGCTAAACATTTCGACAGAATTGCCTGTCTGGTTGGGAAATTGATTACGACTTGAGACTGACTCCAACCAAATAGCTGAATTTTATTAGCCCGACGTTTCGGAGCCCATTCGGCTCCTTCTTCAGGGGGGTTGTTCTTCGGGGGTGGCGATGTGCCGCTTTTAAAGCATCTTTTTTGAAGAAAGGAGGGGGGGGGGAACACGGGAGGTGGGGAGACACTTCACAGACGGAAAGGTGGGGGGGAACAAAAGGAAAGGGGGGGGTGTGTTGTTGAGCGCTTCCATGGTGCTGGGATGACCGGTGCTGGGGGGAGTGCTCGCGACGGTGCCCTTGATGGGGGGGGGGGCAGGTTACAGGGTCGCGCCGACGTTCTGTGTTGGTGAAACAAGCGGGAGTCTATCTGGCTGCGCGTCCTTTTCTTCTTTTCGTCAGGTCGCCAAGGCCATGGACATACACCGAGGGTAGGTTGCCCTTCACGCGGTTTATGTTATTCTCCGTATTCTGAATGTGCCATGACTCCATGGCTCCGAATGGGAAATGGGCTCCGAAACGTCGGGCTAATAAAATTCAGTTATTTGGTTGGAGTCAGTCTCAAGTCGTATACACGTTCTGCATGCGGAACACAGCACACGCACGGGACTTGGAGAGGGGACGAGATAAGGGCGTTGCAGAAATAGGAGCGCGCCATCGACAAGTAACGCAACCCTTCCGGAGTCGGCGGCGCCGTAGAGAGCGCTCGTATCGCATTACCACCTCAAACACGAGCACCGCCCAGAGTAGACGCTCGGAGAGTGTGTTCGCAAAGCGAGTGCACTCGCATGCAGAGGACCCATAACCGCGCCGAGTTTAAATTGGTGCAGCATTCGGGAAGCTATGGTCCGCAACGGGCAGTCGGCGACCGAGATAACCAGTGCAAACTTTCGTCTCATTCGGGAATGAATGAGTCTTCTCTGCTACTGACGAATGCAAGGAAGGTTGCGCTAGAAAAACTCGCAAAGGCCTTACAAAATATTTATTCGAAAGATTGATTGATCGTTTTTTTCCCTTTTGGTTGTATTGAAAATGTGTCGAGAATATTCCATTCGATATAGTGGCATGTGTTTAATTGATATCTATAGCGCAAGAACATGCGTAGAGCAAACATTTGGTCATGGATACGTAGGAAGGCACTTAAAGAGCCGGCTGTGCGTTCTAAAGGTACATTACAGTTCGATTTCATAAGACGAACAAATGGATATTAACTTTCGATGCTCCGGCGTCAGAATTTCCCCTCTCGACCAGCGTTAATTGATTTCGTAGAGTTGTAGTGACTACGAAACTTGCATGAATTGAATTCTGGGATTTTGCGTGCCAGACTTGCATACTCACTATATATAGCCATGCTTCGGTATCTAAGCCCATAAAATTAGGATGGCGGTGTTGACTAGTGCTTTTTCTTTCTATTTTCGAGCCTGTTGCCCGGCGGCACTGATGTGTATTTAAAAGCAAACGCGTGGATGCTCTCATCTAAAAATTATAGTAGTCGCTTTGCGAATTTATCGTCTAGGACACGCCTATAACTGTGTTATTTTTTCTTAGCTGGACAACCCTTTAAATCTTCTCTCGAGTAGCACTCATTCCTTGGTGGACATTCACCGCCGGTCGTGGACACAGTCTCAACCTCGTTCCACATTATTTGTATTGGGTAAGCGGAATTGCACTGGCAAAAATTGCTCATTTACTAGGTGAAACCGATGTGGAACTAATCTCCTTTATCGCCGGCTCTTCGATCGGTCCCGTTTATTACCGTGCTGTATAAAGCTTGCAATTTTGTTCCATACAAGTTCCACGGAGTAAGTGGAACATCTTTATCTTGTTTCACAAACGTTCTACTTACTAAGTGGAGCATTTCCCGCAAATACGTTGCCCTTAATGCAGCCTACGTGCAAGGAGCTTAAGAGTGTGTATATATTCCCCATCACAAGCTTTTTGGATACCCAGCCCCACTTTTTTGTTGTTGTTGTTGTTACCGTGGACTATACAGCCACGATATACTCACCACAACTCCATCGTACTGCACCGTTTTAACGGCACACACTGTACCGGAGAGTCCATTACCACCGAGAACCTCTTGCGCACTCCGTACTCGGCGCTGCTACTGGTAATCTGTGCCGCAACTGAGAACTCCCTCCGTGCCAATGGCGGAGAGACGACATGGAGTCCGAGCAGATTCAACAGCGGGCGGCGCTCCATCGTCGTCCGCCCATCCTTGTTGACACAGATGGGAGCAGCGCAGTATACTATATACGTGCCGCGCTCGAGAAGAGACCGTCTCCGCATGTGTACGAGGTCCGAATGCCCCCCTCCCCCTCCGCTCCTCTTATTTTACGGTTGCCGCTTCGGCGATTCGCATGGCTGTGTTCGCTCTCTCCGAGAACGTTTCGCAGCGAGGCATTCGACGAAGCCGGCGAAGTGTCTTGAGCAGTTTTCTGAATGTCCGCCCCAGCTTGATGCTCGCAGGCGACGTCCGGGCTCGCCAGCATCAGGAGTAGCATACAGTAAGGATGCGTGCATAGGCGAGCAGTGTAAGATCACGATGGCGATTTGGGAAGGTCGGTCGAAGTTCGCGACGTAAACGCAGCTAAAAAAAAAAAGAAGACAGTGCAGTAATGGAAGAAAGGTTGAAGGGCGATTAAAAGAAAGGAACCACAGGCTCTAGTTGCAAGGAATATTTGATAGTAAGCGCTGAGGTCCATGCAGTTATTTCTTTAAATGGTGCTATACTTCTATTTTATTCCATAATTTCGGTGCTTCGCGCTGCTCTACTGCCATAAAAGAAAGCTGGCGCTGGAAGTAAAATAGGAATTTAAAGAAGTTCTGCAGAAGCCATCGAAGATGTGATTGTTCAAGTAAGCATATAACCTTATGCGGACCACTGAAATCAAATGGACACATTAACAATACTTCAGAAGTATGGTGCCTGCTCCCGCCGATAGCGGTGCTTGGCGATGGCGGCGCAAACCTGTCGTATAGCAGATGGCTCGGCAATGGGACAGCGACGGCCGCAGGTGCGATGATGACGGTGTGACAAAGATGACACGACAGCGACGTAATTTTTGACAGCGCCAACGGCGACGGCAGCGTGACCAACATGGCGTGACGTAAACTGAATTCCAACCGCTAAGACGAAAGCGAGACGACTATGCCGTGACAATGGCTACGCAGCTTCCGCTTCCTTCTCTGCTCACTTACTTCACGGAGCCCAAATACTACTTCGTGCATTCCCCTTTAAAATCCACGCCAATACCACGCACTGCGGTAGTTCGTCTGAGTCAAGTAGTGGGCAGGCGAGACGAAGCAACGCATTTCGACGAGAGCCGCGCAGCGGCTACGAACACGTGCCGCAACCGTCAGTCCTGGTGGTGGAGAAGAATGCGACACAGCGCCACTACTGACCACAGCGTGTGAACCTTGAAAAACCATTAAGCTCGTGCGTGATAGGGCGTATGAGCTGTCGTAGTTGATCGAGCGACCACGATCCTAGTGAGCTTGGTCGAAGCTCTATGTACAAGTGTCCGGTTTGGCATGCAGCAGGATGTAGAGGCAGAGGACCCTATTACACCGACAGATCATTCCAAAATCTTTGGCTTAAATTTGTCTCTTCCGGTAATCCTTTCCTTCGGGGATACCGTAGTGGCTTACAGCCACAGGAACGCTTGCGAAGCCCTCTGCAAATTTCTGCGTGAGACAAAGATAATTGCACGCTAAAATTGTTCTTTTAACTCACTTAATCACTTTACTTAATCTTTACTTAATTTTTACTGTAATACTTAGATATTTGCTCATTCATATGTGCAACAGTAGAGCCTTTAATTAACATACAAGGTACTTTCTTCATTTCATTCAAGTTTTTAGAAACTTTATTTCAACAAAAGACGATGTTTAGAAAAAGTTTATTTCGACACGAGACGATACGAACACTGAGCCATAATCACGGCACAATTCCACCGGGACGATAACATGTAAGAAACGAAGCACAGCACTTTTTCAACGTAAGTAATGTCCGAGTCCTCACGCACCAACATATAAACATGTATACCCACGGAAAGGCACAGTTACACATAAGCTATATGTCACATGTACAAAATGATTTGCAATATATACAGTGTACACAATGGTTATGTACAATGATGATGTGATAGAACACTTTACACAATTTTGAAGTGATGTGCACGAGATGTGTATATACAAAAATGATCATGTATACGAGAGGACACACACACACAAATCACGGGCACCTGCATTCTATGTGCATTAAATGAATACTTCTGGTGGTCTGGCTAGAAGAACCAGGCTGGACGAAAATTCAGCCATACGCGTCCATCAGCCACCGACAGGAAACGACATGACCGCTATCGAAGGAACTTTTCTTCTCCAAGGAAGAACAACTCCTCCGACAGAAACGACAGTAGCTCAGAGTAGAGCCTCCCCATAAGTGGAAACAGAGCGCGGTGACGACGTCCCGCGGCAACTGCCTCGCACCGGTTACGCCATAGACAGAAGGCCCCCGCAGCAATTAAAACTCGTGCGAAGCGGCCACGTGAGCAGCGACCAGATGTAATACAGCGGTTAACTCCAAGGCCACGAAATCCAGTATGCACGGCCCTCCAAAATATCCTGGCAACGACGCATTGCAGCAGTACATGTTTATTGGATTCTTGAAGGGGGCAATTGGGACACTGCGAAGATGGGACAACGCCCCACCGCTCAAGCCTGTCCCGAGTTGGAAGCACTCGCCACCCTAGACGCCACATAAAGTCGCGTAGGTGGCCAGGCAAGAATGACGCCGTTATCGCATCCCACGACACATTATTGGAACGTGCGAGGCGCGCTGGGGGAACCAGAGGAAGCATTAAGGCTGCCATAGTATCTACTACACGGTTTTGGAGAACCTCTACATCAGGACATACCTGTTGTATGTGGCGATAAAATACCACGGCCGTACAGTAAAATGTAGGTGCGTTTAACACTTGTGGTCCGTGATATAAGTGTACGCCCGGTAACATTCAGCGAATTTTCGTGCCAAGGAAATAGCAAGCGAGTTCACGCGCTGGACACTGATCACGTTGTAACAGACGGAGCAGAAATCGCAGAGCAAGCAGCCGGCAGCGGACAGACACGGATGGGAAAGCGAACCCACCGCGAGAGCGTGGTTGCCCTAGCGCCGCGCGACAGACCAGTTCTGTACGGCCCGACCAGAAGAAGGCACCAAGAAGGGACTCCAAGGACCTAGTAACCTGTAATAGTGGCTGTACGACGTGACAAACGTGCCACACTCGGCCGCAAAATACAGACTGCGCTAAGTACCTTCTTTCTGATAGGGGTAAATCATACCCTTGAACATCTTCAATATTTCGCAGCCACACAGAGTCTGATATGCCATTAGAAGTGTAGTCAAGGCCTAAAATGCGAAGAGAATTGCTCTTTTGAAGACGGAAAAGGGGACTTAGGCATGTCTGTGGTGAACCAATGAACAAATAACGACATTTTGAAAAATTTAGCGCGGCACCTGAAATATTTCCGTACTCAGTGAAAATTCGAAGGCTACGGGTTAAGCTATCTTCATTCCTGAGATATAATGTGATGTCATCGGCGAAGGCTGTCACCTTCACAACACCGCTACCAGGCAGTGGGAGACCGCATACGTAAATGGTTCAAGGCTGAGCACGTAGAGTACTGGGGATAGAGGGCACCCTTGACGAACGCCACGAGTAACGGGAAACGGTGCACTTTCTCGACCATCAAGGAACAATGTACTTCGGATATTTGAATAGGTATTCCTAATAAGTTCAACAAAATTTGACGAAAAGCCGAACGAGGTCAGTACATTAAAAATGTAGTTATGTTCAAGGCGATCGAATGCCTTTTCTTGATCTAGTGAAACTAAGAGAACACGTGCCGACCTGGTCAGCGTGTATGTCATTATGTCACGCGTAACGAACGGAAGACTGTGTATCTCTCTGCCAGGGACTGAGCATGCCTGACGGTGTCCTATTAGGGAAGGCATCAGGCTTCTCAAGCGCCGGGTGAGAACAGCTGTGAAGGTTTTGTAGTCAACGTTGAGAAGCGTGATTGGCCTCCATTCCTCTGGACGAACTGATGACGGATCGTGCTTAGGTATCAGCACAATACGACCGTCCCAAAAACTAGACGGGAAATCAAAGTTCTCAAAGCATTGGCTGATAACAGATACGAAAGTGGCACCAATATCTTCCCAGAACGTTAGATAAAACTCAACGGGTAACCCGTCCGGCCCTGGGGCTGAGCCACGCTTCATGGAAGACAATGCTGCCTTCACTTCCTCGGCTGATGGTCGTGCACAAAGACGGTCAGCTACCTCAGGTGGAACCTGAGGCAGCCCACTAAGCAAAGTATGAAATCCTCGACAGCCAGAATCTATTTGCATGGTCGTACGCGCCATGTTTTCAAAATGCGTTACGAAGAGCGAATAATCACGCGTGGGAGGTGGTGTAACAGGAAGTGCTCTTAGGGCCGCAGAACCGAATGCATTCGGCTGTCTAAAAAGCGAGTTTCTTGAAAAGCGCAGAACTTTGGGGTGTGCACACGGATTACGTCTGCATCGCCAAGCAGCAGCTGACAAAGACGACGCCGCGATGAGGCGTTGGAAACGCTTCCGTAGCTCATGCTGCCAGGACCGCATCAACGGAGTCAGTTGATTGACCCGAAGGGCGATGCGGAGCTTCGTGGCAGTATCCGCCAGTTCTTCTGACATACGTCGTCTGAGTGCACGTCCTTCAACTGAACAGTGCAGACGCCACTGCACCTTGAGCGTATCCCATGATTCTCGGTCAGATCTAGAAACAGAGGCGCCCAAGACTCTTGACAAACAAGAGCGCGAGCGCGCGTCATGTAGAACGCGGATGTCCAGACGCCCGGCTTTTACTGATGAGGAAGCAGGGAAACGAATTTCAAGTATTACTGGTTTGTGGTCGGAAATATAAACAGGGGATAAAGGTAACGTTATCACATCAGACCGGGTGACATACTCAGCTAAACTGCTTGGCACATAGGCACGGTCTAACCTGCTTGACGACGCACCGCGTCGCCAGGTCCAGGCAAATAAAGAACCGTGAAGAAGTCGATGTGTATCCAGCAACGAAAAATGCTGGACGAGGCGACGCAACTTCCGTGCGTTCCAATCAGGGCGACCCCAGCCCGGGCCTTGCACATCTGCTCGCGTGTCTAAGACGCAGTTAAAATCCCCAAAGAGCACCACGTGACGACCGTCAAGGAAATACACGTCCAGGTCACGGAAAAAATCATTGGACTTAATGGCCTGCGCGGGTCCATATATGCACAAAATCAGTAACCTAAATGAAGATAGTACACAATCAAATGCCAATATTCGCCCAGTCCCATCATAATAGACATGATGATCTCGCAAGAGAGCTCTGTTGAAAATAATAATACCAACTCCGCTAGATCGTGATGTCGCGAAGGAGAAGAAACAGTCTAGGTTAAAAGTGCGTTTGGAAGTAAGGACATGTCCAATGGTGAAAAAATTTGTTTCTTGTAAACACAGTATGTCACAATTGTTGCGCGGGCCACGCTGATAATTTCGGCTTGTTTTACAGGGCTTCGGAGCCCTTTTGCATTTAATCAAATAATCTTCAGGGTGTCAGCCATAATTAATTAAATGTATCACCAAACTGACCTGGTCGTGTTGTTCAAGTCGGCGCCCCGGGAACAAGTCCAGGGGTTAAGCAGTGCACACGTCACTTCTTCGACCCTCTCGAAGAAAGCCGAGGTTTTTTGGGCCGCTGTAACTCGGCACGGCGATCGGGGCCGCCGTCCTAGCCAGAGGCTGACGCATGAGCGCGCTTTACGTCTCGTGGGGCCGTCATTTCTATGTCGAGTTCATCCAGGCTTGGCGAGAGTCCAACGCTGCTATCAACTCCGAGGCTGAAGCTGTTTTCTGATGAGGATGATGTCGGTAGCGGTAGGGCGGCGGGATTGATTTCATCGTCGCCGACAACTTCGGCAGCTGGGGGCTCGTTCAGATGTAATGGTTGCCCCGTTGTATGTTGGGGATGACAAGGAAATTTATTCACCCGTAGGCACGCTTACAACTGTGGTAAAAACGAAAAGTACAATATGAGGTACATCACATGTAATACATCCTACTTGATGTAAACAAAACAGATTAACAAATGAAATAATAAATGGTGTCTGCTTGACACTGGCTTTGCCACACACAACAACAACAACAACAAAACTCATTACCGCATCCACGCAAAATCATTATTGTCGGCCTCGAATTTATGAAAGGTACTTGGGGCACATACAGACACAGTCTGAACTCGGGCAACGGAATTGAGCATTATTCTGGCTGTAGAAAGACTTTGCCTCGGGAGACAGTTATGCACCGCGTAGACCAGCGGCGAAGAAACTCGGCTTCACCGAGTTTGAACAACTGTTCTTCAAGATGACCCCATATTATCACCCGTAGTTTCCGCATTCTGGGCTACATTGCTCTATTTGTCTGCCGAGATTGTTCTGCGATGTTACGGAAGCACCACAAAGTGTAGCTAGCGCTGTAGTAGACGAGACTCGCAAACCGATCTCGGCGCTGCGGTGGCCGCACGAAGGATATTCCGAATATTCTTGCAACTAGCTTCCAGAAGGTGCGTGCTACAACGCAGTCCTTTACTACATGCGCGTTGGTGTCTGTGCGCAATATATGCATTTATCATTCGCTACCATATGCCAGCGTTCAAGCCTGTCTCTTGTAGGTAGAATGCCCCACTGATATTGCCAATGAAAATCCTTCACTTGAGAGGGCAAATCAGGTGAAAGCACAGCTGTCCATGTTTGTGTAGTAGCTGTCCGTGGAGCTACAGCTGTCTCACACAACATTTCACAAAGCCTGGAAACTGGTGTCGCACGCCACTTTGTAATTCTTAGTTGTACAAGCTGGCTTTGCGAGCGCGCAGCCGCCGCATACTGCGGTGCTGGCGTTACCGCCATCGGAAGCAAGTTGCCTGTACTCTGCGGCACAAGCGTTCGACGGTAATGGCCCAGCCAATAAAGGAGCAGTGGCCTACCAGGGTACTCATCATCATCAAGTAGATCACATGTACTCTTAGTGCACAACAGCCTACCGAATGTAACTATGCACGGCAAGCTCCATCCTCCGCTGGATTTTGGCAGACGCAAAAATTGCTGCGCTACGTATTGCGACTTGTTTAGCCAGAACCATGAGAAAATAAGCGAGTTTACTACTCGAACTATTGGTGACGGCGGGAGAGCTACCCTTGCAGTAAAGCACAGTTTACTGCACAATGAATAAACTACGCGAACTACGAGAACAAGGATCCGATAGCAACGGACCGAAATCTAGGCCTCTTTAACTTCAACCCCTGCAATGACACAAGGTTTTTCGGCAACATTTTCAAAACTTTTTGTCTGAACTATGATCACTCATGTGTAATAAAAAGCGGTGAAACTATATTTTTGCAAGGAACAGCGTATCTTATTTTAAGCTTTTAAATTCGATGAAAGAAAGTAGGTTCAACGCTTTATTATTGGGATAGGAGTGCCGGTAGCAGTTTCCAAGAGAAGAAGGCAACTGACATATTGTTAGATATGGAGCTGTTTCCTGTGCCTACTTCGAGTTCCCCAGACCACATCGAATCGCAGCACATTCCAGAGGAGCGCTCGAGCCAACAAGTTCACTTGCCAACAAGTTCGTACGCCGCCGGTGGAGCCGTGCCGCCGGGAAGAGAAGGAGCCCTCGGACAATGGAGCCCATTCGTCCCCCTTCTTCGCCTTTGAAGAAGGCATTTGCTACCACAGCGGGGCCGTACCGCCGGGAGTAGGTGAGCCCTCGGACAATGGGGCCCCTTCTCCCCCTTTGAAGAGCGCATTGCAAGTCAGAAGGCAAGACCGCAGGGAGCCGCCTGGTGTGGCACCGCGGCACGGGCGCCAACCATTGGCCGAAAATGGCGTCATCTGAGCGGACTCTCCTATTGTTCAAACATGACGCGAATTCCAGTGCTCGAAGGGTTTATAAGAAGCATTCTGGAGAATTCCCTGATTGACCTCTCTCGAACTTCTTGCCGCGGGCCGCAGCGTCCGAGTTGCTGCCGGCCCGTAATGACTGTACGACTGTTACTTGACTCCCTGTTTTCATCCCGAAGTCCGTCCTTCGACCCCTACAATATCAAAAAGGGGAGCTTTTCACCGCGCTTTCCTGGGTGCCCGCCACCGTGTTGATGCATCCATTGCTTGCTTCAACTGACCTCTGCTTGCTGCCTTTGTTTACAGCAGCAGCGCACGACGTCGGTGCGCCGCAGCAATCCCGTCTGTTTCGGCATTTGTTGCCAACTATGACTGCTCGAACAGCACGAAACTTTGGCCAGAACTTCAGAAGGCATGCAAATGTCGAATATGCATACTACCGCACTCATTACGCCTTGGCCAAATGGTATAATCCATTGGAGTACAGGGCGGGGCTAGAAACTGTCTTCTAAGAGACAGTGGCAGGTACTTTATTTAAGCCGGTGTATTGAAATCAAGATTATCACTATTCGCTCATCGTTTTTTTTTTACCAAAGGCAGGTTGTCATGTTTTTGATTAAGTGACGTTTTTTTTTAAATTTTTTTGTTTGGTGTCATTAGAGTAGTTCGTTTTTACGTAAACAGCCGTGAATGTGTCAGTTCTCCTAGATCTATTTATGGCAAGCTCCGACCTTAAAGCATCCATTAATTGTAGTTTTCTAATAGCTTTTAGAAAATGCGCGATATTGTTCGTCACTTCTTTACGTTCTGTCTCGGTGACTAAACGATCAGCTTCGAGCGTTAAATCTTACGTAAAACATTTAACGCTACTCATTGGCCGGCACACACTATAACGAGGGCACTCATGCATAACACGAGACTGGTCTCCGCGAGTTCCGAGTGAGTGAGGCCGGACGTTAGTAGAGACAAGAAAAATGTTTACAAGCGCGACAGAGTGCGTAATAAATTTGCAGCGCTACCTGGCTGCTGAATATTTCTTGGCACTTTGGCTGTACTAGCGATAATAGTAAAATTGTTTTGCCACAGCCAGAACCTTGGTTTGAATTCGATTATCGTTCGACGTTTAACTCACGGCTAGTGGTGCTAGGAAGCAAGGACGAGGAAAACTTGGGAGGAGAGAACTAGCTGGCATTAAAGCATAGTTGACAGAACCCCACTAACTTGTGCAAATATATATATATATATATATATATATATATATATATATATATATATATATATATATATATATATATATATATATATATATAAATGGATGGATGGATGGATGGATGGATGGATGGATGGATGTTATAAGCGCCCCCTTTGAAACGGGGCGGTGGCTTGCGCCACCAAGCTCTTGCTACTATACTGGTTAATATCCTACCTAGGTCCGTCCCTCTCGAAACACGTCCCCTGCAGCTGGGGAGTCGAGTCGCCACAAAGGCTACTCTGCGGGTCTTGAGGCGATAAGTGGCCGATTATTATTATTATTATTATTATTATTATTATTATTATTATTATTATTATTCGCATCCTGTCGAAACGGGGCCTGGACAAACAGTAGCCTAGCCTCTTTGAATAGGTTTTACTAATATGTCGCTCTGTAGCATTTTGCCTATCTAATGTCGGTCTTAACATTCCTATTTAAAATATCTCTCGTTTTGTATCGTTAGCTGTGCTTGCAACGACTCTGCTTCTATCGATCTCCTCGCTGATTTTTTTTCCCCACCAGTACTCTAATCATCTCTTGCCTCGACTGCTGATCCGGTAATCCTTCCATCTTCTTTGAATCCCAGTGCTTCTGGAAGGTAGACACACCCTACGGGTCTCGCTGGCTGAATACATTGGCATTCCATTACGATGTAGCGAGTCGTTTCTGTTTTTTTTTTCTTCTTCAGCAAACACATACCTCATCCTGTGGCGCTTATTGGTACCAGTACGCTCTGGTAGGCTCCAGTATATTTTCTCCAAATAGCGAGGCATTGCCTTTCGCGTTATCATAGACTTCCCCTCTTGATTTCTTTCTTGCCGTGTTTGTAAATTTCCACGGTCTCTTTTATGCTTTCTTCCTTTGCATCCAATTTACCGCCGGTGTCTGTTCCTTTCTTTATTGAATCCTGCTTGTCTACCTACACTTTCAATTACCCTGCACTAGTTCGTCAGTATACCTTACCTTTTCCTGCATTCCGGTTCCATGCTATTGAGGTACAGGTATTTCTACACCTTAGCCTGCCATTTCTTTTCATTCGTGTTCCTTAGTCTCTCCTCAAAACTAACCTTGCTTTGCGCTTCTATGGCTTCAAAAGAATTGCAAGCCATGCCACCTCGCATTGCATCATTTCTGGTTTTACCATGGGCCCCCAAAGCCAGTCGGCCCGCCGCCCTCTGTCTAATCTCCAACGCCGAAATGAATTTCATTTATAGCACAAAACTGCATTCGCAAAAGTTAGCGCTGGTACCACTACTCCTTTCAAGATCCTTCGCACCAGGTCATATTTACAGTAACCCTGAAGAGCTGTACGTTTTATTATTGCTGCATTCCTTTTCCCTTTCATTTTTAGAATATCTGGACGGACGCTTCAGTAGGTCTGTACCTTGTTTATGCACACACCCAGCTATGTATATTCCTTTACTATGGCTGTGATTTTCTGTTGAAATGATACCACGTCACCACTCGTCTCTTTGTTAAAGATCATCATTTCCGATTTCTTGGTACTAAACTTGAGGCCTAGATTTGTCGGCGCACTGCCACTTATATTCACAAGTCTCTCTAAACCACATGCATTGTCCGCTAGTAGCACCATATCGTCCGAGTACATCAGCCCATCAACCTTGCATCATTTGCGCATTAGGGATGTAAGGCAGATCAAAGTCTAATTGTATGATTTATGCGTTGAGTGTTCGTCTATTTCATTTGCACATTTGATAAATGTTTTGCTTAATTTTTCTTTTATTCTTTCTTGACTGTGACCTAGGCATGTACACATATTTCGTTTGCCATTATGTTGTATTTTCTCTCATGTATTGTAACCCACCCTGCTAAAATCCCGGTGGGGATTGCAGTATCAATAAATAAATAAAAATAAAAAAAATAATTCACTGCTTGCCTGTGCGCGGCTGTGCGCTTGGCTTGGCGTGGCTGTGCACATGGCTTGGCTACGCTATGCGCTTGGCTTGGCGCCGCTGTGTGCTAGGCTTCGCGTGGCTGGGCGTTATGGCTGAGAACTTGGTGGCGCTATGCGCGATGCAGACGCCATTAGCTCATAGTGAGCGAACTAGCCAATGAAAATGGTCTGTAAGTGAGATCTCAAAATGCTAGAAGGAAATGCGTTCGTATTTATTTAAAATTAGGGAAGCTGAGATAATGAAATGATTTCCACGGAAATGACTTACCGCAAGGGCGCACATTTGAAAATGATTCAACGTATTTTTAGACAGGTAATATAAATTAAATTAATTAACTTCCTAAACAAAATGGTCTCGCGATTAGTCCGATTAGAAGACTTGAAACACCATCCGAAAGCCTTATAACCGTTTTCAGAAATGAAAACAAGTAGTTGCGCTGCTAATTTTTGCTGTGTAATTAATTGTATATAGTATTTTATGCATTTAGGTGTGCTTCAGTGCACCTGAAATGTAAAATTGCACAGCGTCAGAGCACTAACTGCACGCTAAGAGTTTGATTCGATTCGATCCTTCTTTATGGAACGAGCTTGTCGACTTATTTGGGGTAACCTTACTGCTATTAGCTGGGTTGTGCCGGCACTGTAGAAATGTTTACGCCCGTATGGGTGTTTTCTTGTCGCAGGGAAAACACCCCTACCGCTGGGGCGTTAAAAATGTTTTATGGAGGACGACAACGGAGCTCTAACTAGACGTGTGATGACGAAAGACGTAGTTGAAAATTATGCAACCATTCTGACAGCCTTGGGCGCACAGAAATATCCGACAGGACAGTTTCATATCTTTCCCAGGGAAATGGTCGGAGAGAGAGAGAGAGAAATGAACAGAAAATAGTAGGGAGGTTAACCAAGGACGTGCACGGTTGCCTACCTTACACCTGGGGAGCGGACACGAGAAGAACAAATAAGGAGAGAAAGGAAAAAATAATAGTCAGTCATTCACAGTCAGTCGCAGAGGGATCTCCACTGTCACAAGGAATTCCATCGGGACCTCCTCCTGCATACTAAATACATGTAATTTGACCCAAATTCTAACAATAAATTCTGATTCTGATTCTGATTCTGATTTATATAATCCCGTGTCCTTGAAGAGGAGGTTATGAGGAGGGAAGATAACCGATGGTCATTAAAAGTTACGGACTGGATTCCAAGGGAAGGGAAGCGAAGCAGGGGGCGGCAGAAAGTTAGGCGGGCGGATTAGATTAAGAAGTTTGCAGGTACGACATGGCCACAATTAGCACATCACCGGGGTTGTTGGAGAAGTATGGGAGAGGCCTTTGCCCTGCAGTGGGCGTAACCAGGCTGATAATGATGATGATGATGATGTCCTTGAAGAAACGCAGAAGGGCTCTTGTGGGCTTTTGCATGCAAGAACGCATAGGCCATGGTCCAGGGATCTTTTCTTCTGCGAGCTCTCTATCGTCTAGCAGGTTGAGTTTCGCTTGTAAAGTACGTCGTTGAGTGTCAGAGGATAGGCAATGGCGCAGAAGGTGCTCTAGAGTCTCGTCACACCCGCACAAATTGCGTGCCGCACTGCTGGCCATTCCTATCAGGAATGAATAGGAATTTGTAAATGCGACGCCGAACCACATGCGACAAAGTAAAGTTGTTTGGCGAACGCAGAGTCCAGGTGGCAGGCGAAGTCGCAAGTTAAGGTCGAGAGAGTGCGAGCGTGAGTTGGTGAAAGTCGGGGAATTCCAGCGCATAAGTGTGATGGGGAGCAAGTGATTGAAGTTGTCGCGCAGCGTCAGTTCTTGAAAGCGGTATCGGGACGCGCTGATGTTTTTGGTAAGCCGAACGCGCAGCTTCATCTGCGCTGTCGGTACCGACAATTCCGAAATGGCTTGGCAACCATTGAAGTACAATTTCAGGGCCTTTCTCGAGTGCGTTATTATGAGCGTGCCTTACTTCGTACACTAGCTGATCGTGTAACCCATGACGTAGGGCGAACTGCAGAGTTTGTAGGGCTGCTTTGGAATCGAAGAAAATGCCCTAACAATTTAGTTGCTGCTGGCGCACTCTGCTGAAGCACTTACTTGAGTGCACCTTGAGGAGTCGCAAGCCCTGCTGCTGTCGACGTTGCATTGTGCGAATATTTGAACTGCAACGACACGGCGCCCGCTGGAAGAACTACTGCTCCGGAAGCTGTTTGAATTGGGGGAACCGTCCGTGTAGATATGTATGCGGTCAAAATAAGACTCGTTGAGGTGAAGCAGAGACAACTGCTTCAAGGCTAGCCACGACAAGTCTACCTTCTTAGCGATCCCAGGAATTTAGTGGCACACGTGAATTCGCCGGAGACACCACAATTCTGATGTTCAGGCTTGAAGCCCGATGGTATCGAGTCATGGTGTCTCGTCACAATACCACAGTATGTAGCCTGTGGTTTTTACACTGGCAGATCGGCTAAATTGTGGGATGGTAGCCGAGAAAGGTGTCGAATGTGCGCTCTTATTTATCTGCGTCCAAGGCTGTCAGAATGGTTGCATAGTTTTCAACTACGTCTTTTGTCATCGCGCGTCTAGTTAGAGCCCCGTTGCTGTGTGTCTTGGCTGAACGGCGGACCACTCCAAGTGTCGCTATAGAGAACATACCAATGTGATGGAAATACAGTTATTACATGTTGATAGACAGAACAGCAAACGCCGACATTTAATTGAATTCGATGGAAATACGGGGCTGTGTGAGCATTTAGGTGTGCGGCATTGTCTCATGCGTAGCGATGTATCTAGCCTAAAGTTAGACGACATCTGGGACCCAGCGCCTAGATGCCGGTCAGTACATAGTCGTCAGAATTTGGTCTCGGGCTAAATAAGCTATATAAAGTAGATACTTATAGTGTAATGCAGTGAGCTTGCCCTACGCTGTTGGGCATTTCTTTAGCCCACGAAGTCCGAGTGGGGTACCATAGCACCGCCAGAACGGCAAAGAGAAAATATTTTTGTCCCACTCCTCAGGCCTTCTTTACTATGACGCTAGCTAGCATCACACGCGAGACGCACACAGTAGCCGTACGCGTACGATTCGTGTATAGAGCCACAAAACAGATATGGGCACTAAATCTGGAAAGGTAGCCGGAGCGCAGAGTAATTCCGCATGAGAGCATAACGCCGTCTTTCGGGGAAACATGACGGAAGGCGTTCCTGGCGATGTTACCGGGTAAATTTTTTATGCCCTGTAACAACAGCGAGATCTGCCCCGGCAAAACGTCATTTACTCCTTTCTTTATGGTGTGTTTGTGTTTGTGTGTGTGTGTGTGTGTGTGTGTGTGTGTGTGTGTGTGTGTGTGTGTGTGTGTGTGTGTGTGTGTGTGTGTGTGTGTGTGTGTGTGTGTGTGTGTGTGTGTGTGTGTGTGTGTGTGTGTGTGTGTGTGTGTGTGTGTGTGTGTGTGTGTTTTACGAGCAATAAAATACCAAGAGGTCGTCCTTCAAGTTTGATTATGGTTATTCATATAAAGCTTTCGATACCGTGAACGACAGTCAAGCCGGTGCTGGATAGATAGATGCTATGGACGTCCCCTTTCGAATGGGGCGGCGGGTTGCGTCACCAAGCTCCTGTTATTATATTGCCTAATGCCCTACCTATGTTTAATAGAAAAGAAAAACGTTCCCATTTGAGTATAGTATGAGTTGTATTATTAACTTTCTCTTTGTCTCTTGATTTCCTTCCGGCATATATATATGTGTATATATATATTATTTCACTTTCTTTCTTTTAGCAATTTTTTTCACCTTTCGTTGACTAAGTCGAAGCCTTGTTTTTTGCTTCATACTTACATATGCTGCTTTTCTGTTCATTTATGCCTTGTCTCTTAAAACATTTGTTTGTAAATTTTTCATGTTGCCATTGTTGTATGTATTATTAATTCTAGTCATCATGCACAGGAGGTCCCATTTCAGTTTCTAACTACGGGACCTCCTTCTGTATATACATATGTTGTAATTATCCTCATTTTGTCATGAATAAAAACTGATTCTGAAAAACGTAAAGAAAAAAAGCATGAATTCCCATCACCAAACTTTCTGAGCCCCTATTGAGAACATTGTTTTTGTACGCCTCCCTTGTTTGTCGTTTTCCTACTTCTACCAATCTTCAAATCGCCTCTTACTAATCTCTATTGGGGACATGTTTACTTTCCCCCTGCTCTTATTTAAGTCAAGGGCTTCAAGGAGGCCAGAGTTGCCTAAATCGACCACTCGGCGGGTGTCTTCCCATTCTAATAAAACATATTCCATCGTTTCCGTAGCTTTACCGCAGCAAGCACATGATTCTCCTTCCTTGTTGTACTTCGCTCTATGAGTACGCGTTCTAACGCATCCTGATCCCGCTTCGAAAAGTAATGAGCTTCCCTTTGAGTTATCATTAAATGTTTATTTCATGATTTTGTTTATTTTTTTCTTACGTAGTTTTTCAGAGTAGTTTCTTTTCTATTGCCACGATCCGTGAGATCGTCTCAGCCTCTCTGACTTCGCATTTGGCGTTCTTTGTTTCCATGTTACTTACTATACCGTTGGCATATTTGCTGGTAAGTTTCCTAGTTCCTTTCTTCCACGGTGAATCAATATCTTTCCTGTACAAATATGTCTGAACACTCTAGCACCCCACTCATTATCTTCCATATTCCAAAGTCTCTCTTCAAAATCAATTTTACCCTGAGCTTCTCTCACTTTAAAACTCGGCGAGCCCGTATCAACCTGCACAACTTCGCTTCTAGTTTTCGCGGGAGTGCACAACTAGGGGCGTCCCACTGACGTTTGGTTGTCATCGAGTCCTCATTGTAGCCCTGATTTCAAGCTAATGACCGCGTTTTGAAATGCAAATTCTGGAACCATTACACCGTTTCACATACTCCGGAGCACCTTGAGCCTATTGTATCCCCATAAAGCTCTGTGTTTCGTCAGGGCTCTATTTCTCTTTCTTTTCGCTATTAGTGTTTTTTTCCTGTGTCTCCGGATATCTATCGCTTTCGTTTATCCATACACCAAGCTATTTGTATTCTTTTGCCCGACGTATTTGCTGGGCCTGCATTGACACTCTCTGCACACTGTTCTCATTTAATACCGTTTTAACGCTAAATTTCAGACCTAAATTCTCGCCTTCCTGCCCGGAGATATTAGCCATACGTCGCATATCACATTGCATGTTAGCTAGCAACCCAATGTCGCCAGCATAAAACAAACCTGAAAGCTGCTGCTCTACTACTGTAGTCACCTGTCTGTATGGGAGATTAAACCCGATATTCCTTCTAGCGACCTTTTCATCCTCACCATGTACATCATAAACAGAAGTGGCGATAAAGGGCACCCCTGCCTCAGTTCCTTGTTGATATCAACTTTGTCCTCGCTTCTAATCTCTTCCAATTCACCGCAAACGGTGTTTTCTTGGTAAAGCTCTCTCAAAAGCTGTATAGAATCGTCGCCTCAGCCTTCCTTTTCCATAATATCCCACAAAATGTTGCGGTCTACGTTGTCGTACTCTCCTGTAATGTCGATAAAAGGCACATATAACGGTTTCTTTTCTACTTTGGATATTTCAATACACTGAGCAAGGACAAATAAGTTTTCAGATGCCTTCCGATTCTGAAGCCATTCTGAAGTTCTCCGAATATGTCATTATTCTCTGCCCATGCTTGCAGCTTTAATTTAATCGCCTGCATTGCTAACCGATATGTTACCGATGTAATGGTCAACGGTCTATATGAGTGATCTCTATCTTTTTCCCCCTTACCTTTATAAATTAATTGTACTTTGTTACGAACTGTCTGGTATTCGTCTATCTAGCTTCCAGGCGCGAAGCGCCCTGTTACATTAAGTCTGCAGGGAGAGGCATGTTGCAGCGCTGATGGTCCCGGCATGACGCAGGCTTTTCCTGCTACCTCTCGGTAGTGTTCACGGCGTTCTTTCGGTACGTTTCGACGGCGTTCACAGCGCACACTTAATTAAAGAAATAAGTGACAGGTAGGGACTGTCCACTGCACAGTTGATGTCGTATGTTTAATTCCACTTACACGTGTAACAAAAAATTGAGTCACTTACGTATTCTTACTTAATTTGAATGTAAAAGCATTATAAATTCCCTAATTGGTTACGTTCATGATACGTGACGTCAAACGCTGTCACGTGTCCTTCACAAGTCTACCTTAGTCCGCCTTGGTCTTATTTGTACCAATCTTAATCCACATTAAATCAGCTTTAATGAGCCTTAGTCCTCCTCGCCCTAATTTGCACCAACTTTAATCCATCCTATTCCGCTTTAATCCACCTTAATCCATTTTAATCTACCTTAATCCACTCTAATTCATTTTCGTTCCCTTCACCTTAATTCAATTTACTCCACCGTAGGTCGCCTTACTCTAACTTGTTTTAACTTTAATTCACTTTACTTCACTTTGATTCACCTTATTGCGCTTTCATTCTAATTCACTGTAAGTAACTTTATTCCACTTTAATTCGCATAGCAATAATTACTGCTAATTAACGCCATTATACAATTTATTATCTTCTGTATTACTACTGACGTCGTACCGATTTTCATTACCAGTCGTTGCGGACAACAGCGCCGGCTCTTCTGTCTCATGAAGCATATAATTCTTTCCCATTAGAAGGCATGTCGGGCTGTCGGCGGACAGCCTCAGCCATCGTTAGTGTGAGCATCACAATACCGCCCACAGAGATATGCAGGGCCATCTGGGCATTCACTTGCCGCAACTGCCGTTGCGCACTTCTTTTGGTTCAACGCAATGTAATATGGCAAAGCATTCGACCCAGCTGAACCCAGAAATAATCGAGGGTGAAATAAGTAAACTTCGTGATAGTGTGTTGGTGCACCTTTCGTTGAACTTGTTTCAGTTCCTTCAGCCTATATATAATTTCAACTGCTTCATGCCCATATCATTTGGAAGTCAGCGTTCTTTCTCAATTTACGGATCTTTTTTTTTTTCTTTAGATATGCGTGCGCTATGAAAACCGTATAAATGGGCCCTAACCAACTCGGGCTTAAACTGCCACGTTTGCTTTCGCTTTGCGATTGCGTCGGGATCATTGCGTTGTACTCTGGGGCATCGTGTACAAGTCCGAGCACACTAATTGTGTCTTCGTGTGCATGAGTGGTTGAGCCCTTCTTTTGCTTCCCGCTTTTCCATGGCGCTGTGCCCTTCAACGTGCGACGCACGGCGCGCAGAACGTGTACCGATCTCCTTGTTCTCGTTTTACGTGTTTAGTATTGGTGGTTATCAATTTGTTCCTCTTTCCCGAGTTGTTACGCATTCTTCCTAGTCTGGGAGCTATAACGTATCAGAATAAAACGACCGATACGCTTAAAAATTGAAAGTGCGCTACATTTCCCCGTCTTCCTGTGTCGCCCTACGTGCAGCAATGCCGCGGCTTAACCGTCACTTTCCGTACGCCTAGAAGCTAGTGCGATTTTTGGACGTAATGTGTGAAATTTATGCACACACTAACATTTTCTTGTAAGTTATTGAACGTAAACTTTCTGACAATTTAAGCTAAAATATTCTTCTAAAATATGGTAGGCGACCTTAATCTTTCCCTTAGGTTTCTCCTAGTGGCACTCGCAGCTCGGCATTGGTGTTCTTTAGGTTGAACTTTAGGTGAACGCAGCGCAGGAACCGAACTCGGAGGCAACTGTTTTCCATTAATTAGCCGGTTAAATGTAGTGCCACCTCCTTATGTGTGACGTCATTAGTGACGCCATTACTTCCGCTTTCTACTTATGGGTTTCCAAGAGTTTCGCCAAAGTTGTGCTCGCGTGGCGGGTCTCTAACAGCTACGATTCTGTGCTTCGGTGTGCGGTAATCAGTCATTTATAATAGAGAGAGAGAGAGAGAGAAGGATGCGTAGAAAGGCAGGGAGGTTAACCGGAGGAAGTTCCGGTTGGCCACCCTGGACGGGGGGAAGTGTTAAGGGGGATAGAAAGAGACAAAAAGTGGAAGGGGAAGGCAGAGAGAAAGAGGGACGAGCACGAACAAAGCGCGTACACTATAGAGCGGTAGAAGGCGGCATTCTTAAAGTCTATCGCGAAGCTCCGTAGACCGCAGGAACCTTTATAACGCGAATAAGGCCTTCATCGCGGATGTTCATTGGGAGCACTAACCTAAAGCTTTTCGTTCTAATAGTGGACGATTGTCCAACTGGTCCAGCACTCTGCACATCACTTGTCTATGGGCACTATATCGCGGGCAGACACAGATACGTGCGAGTGTCTCATCGCTGTTGCACGTGTCGCACGTGGGGCTGTTGGCCATTCCAATAAGGAAAGCATATGAGTTCGTGAATGCAACGCCTAGCCACAGACGGTACAGCATGGTCCGTTTATGTCGTGGTAACCCAAGTGGTATGTGCACCCGTATGTCCGGAGACAACGAACGCTAACGACACATGGTGAAAACGTTCGGGTCCCACAGAGGCAAAGTACGTTCACGGGACACCAATCGCAGCCCCAGCCGCAGCATCTGTTCTCAAAAACTTCCGCTCCAATGACGAGAGAAGGCGGCTGGCGTAGGCAACGACGCGTTCCTGGTGGCCACTAACTTCGGTGAAAGCTTCTCTAGGGGCCGAAGTGCCAAAATGTGCGGAAATGGGCGTGGATGTATGTAAGCTGACTAGGGTTGCGAATGCGGTAGCTTGCTCATGACCCCAAGAAAAACAGTCGTTCTTCATGAACAGGTCAGTAAGCGGCCGGGCAACGTTGGCAAAATTTCTGACAAAGCGGCGAAAGTAAGAGCACAAGGCGACAAAGCTCCGGGCATCTCTGACTGAGTGAGGAACAGGAAAGTCTTGGACGGCACCCACCTTGTCGGGGTCAGGTTGCACACCGCTAGCACTAACAAGGTGACAGGCAACGGTTATGTGAAGCCGAGGGGAACGACACTTGGAGGAGTTAAGTTGCTGGTCAGTGCGGCGAAACACACCGAGAATGGCCGACAGGTGGGTCAGGTGGTTCACAAAAATAGGCGAAAACGCAGTCACGTCATTTAGATACTAAAGAACGTTTGTCCACTTATAGCCCTTGAGGAGAGAATCCATCATTCGCTCGAAGGTTTCGGAGGCATTACACGATGCAAAAGCATAACCTTGAACTGGTACGTCTATCAGGTGTGACGAACGCAGTTTTCTCGTGGTCCTCGGCATCAGCGGTAATCCGCCAGTATTCGGAGCGCATGTCGATGGAGGGGACACGCAAGCAGCGAACGTTCACGCCGACGTTCGCGCGATTGCTTGGGTGAGTGAAACCGCTTGTGCGTTCGAGTCGCCGGTGTTAGAGAGAGATATCAAAGAGAGGAAAGGCAGGGAGGTCAACCAGACGAGCGTCCGGTTTGCTACCCTACACTGGGGGAAGGGAAAGGGGGAACAGAAAGAAGGAAAGCGGGATAGAGGGAACACTGTTGGTGCACGCAGCAAAGTTAGAGGCGTTAGAGTTGGCAAAGAGGCTAGCTGGAGCCATCGCTTCGATTTCGCGGCGCACAATCCTCGTCGATTCGGCCGAAGGCGGTGGAAGTTGAGATGGCGGCCGCTCTGCGCACGAAGACGCTGCGGCGGCGTTGGGAAGCCGGGCGAATGGTCGTACAGTACGACTGTTCTTGGCCTGCTCGAAGCTCCGGCACTCCCCGATCGCGGCATCGACGGCAGCGCAATTTTGCACATGAGCAGATCGAATGCGTCGTCCGCTATCCGTCACGTGACTTGGCCAACCTTGTCAGACCCTGGCGTGTAGCCGTCAGCTTTACGGCACAGCGCCAGCACATACGACAGGTGCGACTGCGTGGACGTTTGGGCTCGAGTTAACAGTTGTTTCTTCGCAGCGATTTTGCGACTGGAGGCATTTAAGTTTTTCCTTAAATTTATCCCAGCTCCCAAGTTCTGCCTCAGGATTGTCATACCACAACTTCGCCGTTCCACTCAGGTAAAAGACCACATTTGACCAGCGTGACCGTCAGGTCCCAGTGATTGCGATCGCTCACCCGTTCGTATTGTGGCAGCCACTCCTCAACGTCGGTGTCATCCGTCCCATTGAACGTTCCAGGGCTTCGAGGGTGGGCTAAAACAATCGTCCGCGGCGCAGACGTAGATTCCGGCTTGTGCGCCGTGATGGTTGCGCCGCAGCGCCAAGCTATCCGAAGCACCGTCGCGTGGCGAGAGCACCCCTCAAAGCTCCACCAACTTGTGACGGGTCGTGAAATAGATGAAAGCGAAGCACGGTTTATACAGAGACACTATTTACAGTAGCGGCCAAGATGGCTGGACACGCGATATATATATATATATAGAAGAAACGAAGCGGCCCACTTAAGAAAATTGCATGTTTTATGGTTCAACATTTCGGTCATAGCACGGCCTTCGTCAGAATAAAATTGAATGATGCTTTTATTCGCGCGAAGGCCGTGCCATGTCCGAAACATTAAACCATTAAACATGCAATTTTCGTAAGTGTGCCCCTCCGTTTATTCAACTACCTATGCACCGCACCTCCAGAACCCTTATATATATATATATATATATATATATATATATATATATATATATATATATATATATATATATATATATATATATATATATATATATATATATATATATATATATATATATATATATATCTAATTAGGCTGCTAATAAACTAAACCTATGGATGGCGGAGAAAAGACACAGAAAAGGGTAAAAATAGAACAGTACAATAACAAGATAAGCATGCACTAGTCATTCTAACATAATGAAAACTAAACGTTCACGGTGTACTGACCAATTCATGAACAGTCCCCTAAAATAATCGTCATGGCTTGAGATCTAACCAGTGGCGTACGAAGTCTCTCTCGAGAGCGAGAGAGACTTCGTTCTCGAGAGCGAGAGAGACTTCGTACGCCACTGGTTAGATCTCAAGCCATGACGATTATTTTAGGGGACTGTTCATGACTTGGTCAGTACACCGTGAACGTTTAGTTTTCATTATGTTAGAATGACTAGTGCATGCTTATGTTGTTATTGTACTGTTCTATTTTTCCCCTTTTCTGTGTCTTTTCTCCGCCATCCATAGGTTTAGTTTATTAGCAGCCTAATTATTTAGAGACTTCTTTTCTAGAGATTTTGTGATTTCATTCCTTTTTTCTTTCTTTTTATGTGAGGTGAGTTTTCGAGATAGCTGGATCGTTCGGTGTCCAGTCTTCCCATAATTCGATACTAATAAACAAGACAAGTTTATAGATATAATCGTTCTGGCTCCTTTCAATGAAACGCAAGGGAAGAACAAACCCAGATTTTACGGCTGCCGCTTATCATTTGTTCGTGAATAAGTCAGGGTGAGGGCGACGGCTGCCAGACGGCAACGACGATGACCACGATGACGATGGCAATGGCTACAGTAGCGGCATGACGACGACAATTCATTAGGTACAGTCTGAGGCTCCCTTATTGATCGTTACACTGTACAGCGTTACACAACGGTGTTCTATTACATAGGAATAACACTTTCAAAATTTTTAAAGGTTGACTGTGGCAGACAGCACAATTATAGTTCATCAGATGGTGTACTCGAAGAGGTGGACATTACTTGCAAGAAAAATTGAAATGCATAATCAACTAATTAAGTAATTGAAATGAAAGTGGATGAAACAACTGGCTGCTGTCGGGGTACGAAACCGCGTTTTCGCGTATCCTACCCGCGGCCAGTCGCTTTTTCACCCACTTTCATATCCATTAAATTATCATTTATCTAATTCAATTATTGATTGCAAATAATTTCCCTTATGTTGTCCTTGGTGTGTCTGTTGGCTTCTTATGAAATGATTAACATTATCGAGCTCCTCGGTACCCTTTCTTCTCGTTCATTACGTTACGAGGGTCCTGAATCCGGCAACGTTGATGCCTTCAAGAATCATGTGTAAGTTTATTGACCAGCTGCCTTCACCCAAATAGAACACGCACTCGTGGCGCCTGCGGCAGAAAGGACGTTCCACATCCGCCGCGAAGGTTTGTGAAGGGCGGCGCTGGCTGGCACTCCCAAGGTTAGTTCCAGTAGTAAAACGTAAATGCTACAGAAAGGGGATGGGAAAACGTCGCCGCGGTAGCTCAGTTGTTAAGAGCAACGCACGCGTAATGCGAGAACGTGGGTTCATATCCTACTTGCGGCCAGTTGTCTTTTTTTATCCACTTTCATTTCCATTACATTATCATTTATTTAATTCAATTGGTAAGTACAATCAACTTTCCCTATGATGTCCTTGGTGTGTCTGTTGGCTTATGATATGATTATTAATAATCGGTCCCATTGGTTCCGTTTCTTCTCGTTCGTTACCTAAAGATCAAGTAATATCATACCAATTTGACTGTGGTCATTGATAGCACGCGCAAAGTATAGGGAACTACTTCAGTGAGCTGAGTAATGGTTGACAAACCGCCACGAAAACCGTGTTGATTAGGTGATAGGTAGTTTATTGTCTCTAGGAAATTAGTTATATGTTTCAGAAATATACGCTCGAGCAACTTACAAGATGTGCTTGTTAATGAGATTGGCCTAAAATTGCACGGCGTGTCTGTGTGTCCCGGTTTGTGGATTGGAGTTAGTTTGGCGGCTTTCCAATCATCTGGTCGTTCGTAAAAGTGACTTGCGAAAGATCGGGCCGAGGTACTTGCTGCACACTTCCGCTCATCTTTTAAGGGAAATGTTAGGAATCTCATCAGTGCCTTTAGCCTTTTGGGGATGTAGTTTCAGGAGCAAGTTAGGAATGCCGGCGTCGGTGATGTCTAAGGGACCAATAAATGCATTAGTAGCCGTTGCAAGGGAAGCTGGAAATCCATTATATTGTTTAAATACTGAGTGTGGCTTGCTGAAGCAATGTTTTCTTGCGAGGGCCTGAACGCAAAGGACGTGCTCACGTGAAAATATCTCCAGAATCTTTGCGCATTACTGGCAAGGAAGTTCGCGAGGGTTACCTCGAAGTATTGGTTGTTTCGTTTGTCGTTTATTTTTAAGTCTGCAACAGCGATAACTAGTTTCGAATTTTCGGTTGGGTCACTAACACTGTATTTAATTGAACGGCGTAGTCTTTACACTCGTCGTTTTGCATTGGTGACTTCTCGAGTCATCCATGGGTTATCTGGCAGGAGGTCTTCTACACTTAAGAAAGCTGAAGTTAATCGTGCAATGAAGAACAATGTTTTTAAAACAGAGACATAGCGTGTTAACAGTTGTAGACACTTCTGAAACCATTTAGGAAAAACTACTGTAGCTCGTGTACAAATGATAGGTCCGTACGCTACCGCGTCTCAGCTCTTGAAAAGTTAGGCACTTTTTCTACGGGTGCTACGTAATGGTAACAGACTTAGTGGTATTTGGTCATCTGATATAACTTCACTAATGGGAACCTGGCTGCGACTTGCAGAAAGATAAGTGCTAAGAAATGTCGAGCCTAGAATATTTGCTGTGGAACCTCGTGTGCGCGTAGGCTTCAACGCAACCTGCGTGTTGACAGCAGAAAACGCAAACGGGACACGAGGCGAGATGGCGACACCACAAGCGCTGCGCTTGCGGTGTCGCTTGTGGTGTCGCTTGTGGTGTCATCCTCTCGTCTCGTTTCCCGTCCACGTTTTGTGCTGTTAACACCAGGATGGTAAACTAACAAGCCCCTGTTGCTGTTCAAACGCGACCTGTTTGTTGAAGCTCGAAGTGAAGCGCGGGGTCAAGTAGCCCATTCGAGGCAAATTACATGTGATGGATGCTGGCCCGGTTAAAGACTGGAAGGTCAAAGCCTCCCATGAGGATGGCTCGACGAGTTACTGGCGTGTCCTTGCATAAATTTCCGAAGGGCCTCTGCGAACTCTTTGCCTGCGGATGGATTCCGGTAAGCACAGGCGGTGGTAATTGGCTTTCCACTGCAGAGAATCTTGCAAAATACTGCTTCGGCATCCTCAACCCTTGGCAGGAACACAAAATGAGTGCATTCTTCTTTAATTGCTAGGGCCACTCCCCGCCTCGACTTGACCGACCTTTTCTAATGACTGAGTACACTTTGACAGTGCGATTTCCTGGCTATGGATTGCCGACGAGAGCCGTGTTTAAGTGACGCTATGTCAGGATCGCGATGAAGTCAATCTTCAAATGTGTCAGGTTTGTTCAGTATACTCCTGGCGTTTACAATCACTAAAATATTAAATGGGGCGGGGGGGGGGGGGTTTCACGTTCCAAAACCACGATCTGGTTATGAGGCACGCCGTAGTGGGGGACTTCGGAAATTTGGACCACCTGGGGTTCTTTAACGTGAACCTAAATCTAAGTACACGGGTGTTTTCGGATTTCGGCCCCATCGAAATGCGGCCGCCGTGGCCTTTTATATTCATGAGTGTTCCTTGACTGGGCGTTGCTGCATGTCGCTGGCCGGCTTATCCCTTCGTCGTTGTTTATTGCAATGGAATTTTATCGTTCTTTTTGTCACAACAGACGTATGGCCGATTGCTGATGTACGATTTATCGAACGTGAATGCTATTTCGCGCGATGCCAAAGCTTCTTTCTGATTGCTCGCACTTTTCGTGAAAAATCTTTCCTCATACACCAGTTCCATACTCTTCAGTTCGTAACCTCTCTTTAAAATATCTGTTCCCTTGTCGCGAATTTACGAGCTTAAGTATAACAGGCCTTGCCTTCTTTCCATCTTGCCTCGCCTACGCGGTGGATGCGTTCAATAGTTGCCGCTTCCAAACCAGGGGTGTCACATTTAATCGCATCACATTAAATTAATCACATTAAATTAATCATTTAATCACATCACATTTAATTTTATCGCTTCGTGCGTTAAAATGAAGTCATTCATGTCATAACCCGAACGTCACTATATATATGTGCTCGTGGTCGTTGCCGTCGTGACATTCTTTTAGCCGGATACGTATAATACTATATCCGTGATGTGGCACGTATGGTATGTGACGTGCATGACCTCGTATGCGTGACACGCGATAACGCTTTGCTGAATCCCAAAACGTTGCTGGATAGCCAGGTACCTGCAAAATGCTTCGCATAACATGATTCTCAAAGTGCGTGGAATCTGCATAACTTTATTTTTCATTCTATCTATCTATCTATCTGTCTGTCTATCTATCTATCTATCTATCTATCTATCTATCTATCTATCTATCTATCTATCTATCTATCTATCTATCTATCTATCTATCTATCTATCTATCTATCTATCTATCTATCTATCTATCTATCTATCTATCTATCTATCTATCTATCTATCTATCTATCTATCTATCTATCTATCTATCTATCTATCTATCTATCTATCTATCTATCTATCTATCTATCTATCTATCTATCTTCTCTCTCTCTCTCTCTTCTTTCTTTCTTTCGTTGTTAATCTCGACCTCCTTCCCCTCGTATAGGGTAGTAAACTGGATGGTAGTCTGGTTCACAACTCGGCGTTTTCTTTCTCCTCTCTCCGAATGATCGGAATGTGCACGCACTACGCACAGCCGCCGATACTTCAGATGTGCTCTCTGCAATCCATCGTATGAAGTTGTAGCCTATCGTTGTATATCCGCCGCTACTGTCAAGTCTCTTTGCCGCGTCGTTACATCGTGGCCATTCTTCTCCGGAGATTGAATGATTGTCCGTTCAGTGTATACCGATCATGCCGCTAAGACAGCTAAAGCTATCGCTGATATTCTAGGCGAAAATAACCAGTCGCACTGACAGCCCCCATTCATCGCTTCGCTCGATTTGGCTGCTCCGCTGGCTCACCTTAATACGCGATCCACCTATTTTACAAAGTATTACCCCCGGCACCTTAAAGGAACACTGGAAAAATCTTGGGCAACGACGTAAAGGGAAATGAGAAAGAAATGAATCAATAATTCACGTAGTGCGCCGTCCGCCATCAGCCGTGTCGCTCGATATATGCGCAGCCATTTGGTGATGAAGCTTATCTTCTCGCCGCGTCGCTACGCCGTAGGGCCTTCCTTTGTTCGGGCGCGATCGAGATACCGTGTTTTCCGCAATGCAAGGCCGACCCCACCCCAGCCTCTTTAATTGCTTTTTACGTAAGTGATGACCTATACCGAGGGCGGAAGCTCAGATTCGAATGGCAGGTGACGGATTTCTTGTCAACAATTTTCATTTTATTACGCGTAAGCTAAATACAAAATAGTTCAGTGTTATTTCGAGCTCCAGCGAAGTAGCTGTCGAATGGGCTAAGGAACGCTTGCCATTTACCATACTCGTAGATACCCATTCACTCTGTTACTTCACGTGGTGACTCTTAGTCAGCCGCGGGAGTCTATCGCTGGAGCTACTGTCCGTAATGGTTTCGTTATCAGATCGTATCAAATGACCGGCTTTACGTTGTGAAATTGCGTCGGGAGGTCTGTTTAATTACGGTGTTCGATGTCATGATGTCAAGTTTGTATGGCTCTTGTGATCGGTGAATTGTCAGACTGATTGGCTGACGGCGCAATGAAGTAATAATGGCAGTGAGTGAGTGAGAAGTTTTATTTCATTGACTAATTCATTCGGTTTAAAACTCCTAAGGTGAAACAGCAACACCAGTGACACCATAATGAAGGACTGCAAACTAATTTTGATTGCCTGCGGTTCTGATTTCTTTCCTTTAACGGGCCCGCAATGCTCGGTAAACGAGATATATTTTTCTTTTTTCATTCACTTTTATGACGACACGCGCGGTTTACGCTTTGACACCGTCAAAGTGATTACACACCGGCCACCACGTGCTCAAAAATATATAGCAGAGTTTCGAATAGAAAACATTAAAGAAAGAACAGACTTCTAATACGCGTTCTTCTTACTCAAAAAGAAGAAAAAAAAGTCGCCCTTAGATTCTAGGAGCGGCTTATGTTCGAGAGAAGACGGCATGCGGGAAACGCACTGCATGCCGGCTTCGCCATCCTTGTAGCCGGAGCCAACGAGCCGGACTATCTCGCATAGTGCGCCGTGAAAGCAAAGGGAACCGGCACCGCCACCGAGATCCCCGGCTTCGCCGGCACGCGTGGAAAGAAAATGGAATCGCCTATTTCTGTTTTCTCTCTCTCTCCGAATGATACGGCTTGCCGCCGTGTCCGCGTTTTATTCACGAATTCGGCGATTGGGAAGGCGATGAGTTCCGCGCGAGATCAAACCATTGTGATATATATCCTATGGAAAGAGAGAGAGAGAGCGTGTGTGTGTGTGCCTATTTGAAGGAGACCGTGCTCTGTACTTCTCCGCTTTTGTTTTTTTGTCAACTTTTGTCGCCATTTTTGACATCAGGAATTTCGTCGCCACATGTAAAAAAAAAAAAAGAGACAGACTGGCAGGAGTTCTTACGACGCTAGAGAAGGAGATATGTGCATTTAAAGCACCGGAATATAGAAACCCGTTTTTTTCTTTTCTTCTTTCGTTTCCATTCTTTCTGCTTATAAAGATTCCGAAGCAGTGAATAGAAGTGAAAAGAAGAAATGAACCGTGATTTAAAAGAAACCTTAGAAAAGACTCCCTTTTCTGGTCCCTTTATCAACGTGTTCAGTTATGAGATGTTTCAATGTGCCATAGATTGAAAAAGAAAGGGAATACAGCTGCGTAAGGAGTGACAAGCTCATTTCGTTCTTCTCCTGCCATTATTTTTAATGTTCTGTAAAATCAGATGCCTAGGTCCATATCGTGTATTAAAGCTTCCCAAAGGGCGTTTTTTCTATATTTCGACTTCCCCTAAGCTAAAGACGAAAATGGAAGCGTTGCAAATTTTTCTTCACAATTGTGTCGACGTCGGGCTGATGTAAAGTTCTTAATGGGGGCAAATATGGAGGCGAGAATAAAGCTCGCAGCGCGCGCTCCCAAATTCGATAAAGCATTCTGTCTTGGGGAACGGCATGCGAGTATGGAATTTTGTTTCAGGCGAGGGTCAAGCGTGGTCATTACGAGCAAGAGTGCATGTCACAGAGCCCTGGAACTGCAGTGCCTCGCTGCAGTCCAACGTTCAGCACGGGTACTTAGCAGTAGGCAGTTCACTTCATTCCTTTGATTTATGTTTCTTGTTTTGTTTTTTTAACTTCTGCGAATGAAACGCGGTATAATATGTGACGTGACTTAAAGGTATACTATAAATACGACACCACCATTAACGGCGATCGTATGGTTTTCCTTCTTTCTTTGTTTGCTTGCTCGCTTGCTTTTTTTTTCTTTTTTTTTGCTTGCGCCGTCGCTTGCTAACTCACAATGCCGATCTCGTTCGGATTGGTCGACAAGCCATCCGATCACGACTCACTCGCTCACTCACTCACTCTCTATACCACCCCCTCACTCACTCTCATTCAATCTCTCACTTATTCATTCACTCACTCACTCACTCACTCACTCACTCACTCACTCACTCACTCACTCACTCACTCACTCACTCACTCACTCACTCACTCACTCACTCACTCACTCACTCGCTTGCTTTCTTTCTTTGCTTGCGCCCTCGCTTGCTAACTCACAATGCCGATCGTTCGGATTGGTCGACAGGTCAGAGACCGCGACTCACTCGCTCACTCACTCTCTATACCACTCGCTCACTCACTCTCATTCATCTCTCACTCATTCACTACCTCAATCGCTCGCTCGCTCGCTCGCTTGCTGTGCTTTGCTCTGCCCTGGTATTGCAGCCTTCGCCCAGCAGAACATTAAGGGAGACACGCTGCACATTTTGCGCACACGCGGCGCTTCCGGAGATCTTCTTTTTTCTTCTGAGAGATAAACGGGGGCCCCTGCGTCGAACGAAACGTTGTCCGCTAGAATACTGTGGAGGCGTCTCTCAAAAGGTGTTTCACAATGTCGGACGGAGAAGCGCGCGCGCGAATCCCGCGAGAATTTCAAATGAGCGCAAATAAAACAACGGACGAGAATCGCACTTGCAACCCTTTTATTTCTGCCACAGTTTCTTTTTCTGTCTTCGCTGCCCCTATAGCTTGATCTGACAGTGCACTCCCCCCCCCCCCCCCAGCTTGATCTTTCCGGTGAGCCGAGTCGTAACTCAGGCAAGACAGGAAGCGAGATAGGAAGGGCCGCTGGACCCGCGGCTTGGACCATCGGAACGACTAGTGATCTCTCGGAGCTCAAGACGAGAATAGAAAAGCGCAGAAAAATGATTGCCTATCGTTACTGTTGCGGTATATATACGTTGAAAACGGGAATTCCAAGGCGCGTCTGTAGCAATAGTACTCACAGCTGTAGCATACAGGGTGTTCATTTTTTAAGTTTTACAAAACTTTTAAGAGTCGCCTGTGGTAGATAGCATAATTCTTGTCGTTGCACTAGAATATTCGAAGAGGTCCATATTATTAGCACGAGAAATCGAAACATATATTCAACTAATTAGCGAAAATTGAGTAATTAACCTCCCGATTAGTTACCTTACGGCACATATTGCAATTTACCAAGTGTAACCCGTGAATTTGCAGGACGCATCCACTCGAAATGAATTTCCAGGGTCACACCAATTTCGAGTTGTTTTCCAATGTGTAAGACGAAATGCATTGGCGTTCCAGTTACCTTTGTGTTTCGAAGCATGAGAGAGCGTTTTGTTAAAGATGGTCTCCGATACCACGCTGTGAAGATGGTTGGAAAGCGAGAAGCTGCAAACGACAACTAGGACGAGTACCTGATGCGACGTAGGTTGAAATTACTCTCGTGGGGACATTCACGTGTACTTCACCTAATTGCTAGCCTAAGGCGTTTCGATAGCCTGCTACTTGGCTTGCAGCGCTATTTCGTGCACCTACGCAGAGTGGACCAGAGGGAAGATAAATTTGCCGCGCCTCATATGCAGGAGTCTTCGCTATACGTGGCCTTCCCCTACCACTGTCAGAACGGAAATCCTTTACTAGGCGGGTTGTTCTTTTACGTACGAACGTGTATAGCTACGTCACTTCCTGCTTTGTATGCTATACTCAAGGTGCCGTCGCCGCGGCAGATTGCGCAACAGTAATCCTCACCGGAAAACGTATGCGGGGAGCGCTACGTCCTTCGCATGGCATGTTATTTATTTATTTGGACAATACTGTTAGCTTCATTCAGAGGCCATTGCAGGAAAGGGCCAAAATGAAATGCAAAAGCAGACACATACAAATGAAGGCTCTGGAACCTAAATAAAGAATTAAGAGAAGACGTAGCCCGAACAAAACAAGTCAGAGTTAGGATATTGAGTGACAATAATTGTGCAGGGTAGGAAAGGCGCAGTATCCGAGTTATACAACGTAAATAAAAAAAAAACAAGGCGTTTGTGGCGTATATTTACACAAGAAAAAAAAATTCATCAAGTGATGGGATGTTGACTGTATCATATGTTAGTACATTCTATTCCCTGGCTGCTAGCGGAAAGAAAGAATACCTAAATGTATCGCAATGGGATCTTAACTCTGTTAAATGTTTAGAGTGCTTTGTGCGCGTCTTCCCTGTAGATGAAGGTGACGGGTATTGGTTTATGTCAACTTTAAGGGCTGCACTCAAAAGTAGGTAGAGGAGCTCAAGGCGCAAGAAATGGGCTCGATTGCTGATAGTGCTAGGACCGGCTTTATTAAGGAGATCGCAGGGAGAGTCCTGTCTTCGATATTTATTATAAATGAATTGAGCTGCCCTCCTCTGGACCCCTTCCAATTTCGCTATAAGTTGTTTTGTATGAGGAAACCAGCAGATAATGTTATATTCAAGTATCGGAGGAAGTAGGCGTGAGTAACCCAGTAACTTAGTAGTAGGGGATGCGGAGGAGATAGATCGTTTGAGCGAAAAGAGCGCAGTGAGAGCTTTACTTGTTATGTAAGAGACCTGCTTGGTTCACTTTAAGTCAGAGGAAAGAATAACACCAAGGTATTTAAGATCATCCACAGGTTTTATTTCTGTTTGATTAATGCTATATGCGAAATTAATATTTTTTTCTTCCTTGTCACTGACATAAATACTATTTCTTATTCTAAATTAATGGTCATCTGCCAGTCTTGAAACCAGTCCGCAATACAAGACATTCCGTTGTTTAGAATGATGTGATCGTTATGATCCTTAATTTCTTTATAAATAATGCAATCATCTGTAATGTAAGTGTAGGAGCGTATTATGATCAGTCATGTGGTTCGGATACTTGTTCTGAGATTGTTCTTTATTGAAACGTATGCTGTTGTGTATGTCGTATGCGTGATTCCAAAGAATGTATGCACTGTTCGCTTCACTTTGCTGAGTGTTTGTAGCCTCTGCTTTCCGGGGGTAAGAGCCATTGAATTTGGGGGTATGAGCCACTGATGGTGATAGTCTTTCTGTCGACGTTACGCCATGAAGAAATCTCGGTATCCTAGCCACATACAGCTTGGCTGTGAAAAATAAGTGGACCAACAGTGCATTTTTACGGCGAGTTCAATGGCGCATATTTCCAAACTGGTGTCATTCTAAATATTCATTACAAATGAATACGCCGGACAATCTCATAGGTTACAATTCGTAAATTGCAGTATGTGCTGTAAGGTAATTGATCGGGAAGTTAATAAGTGTATTTTTTGTTAATCAGTTGAATATGTGTTTCCATTTTGCGTCCATGTCCACCTTTCTGAAAAATCCAGCTTAAGGACTACAATTACGGTATCTGCAACAGGCGACATTTAAAAATTCCTTAAAACTTGAAGGTTCTCACCCTATGTAGTATAACAGCACCAGATGACTAGCTCTAACTCGTGTTAAGCTGAGTCGTCGGCTACAGGCTCTTTGACATCCTTGCCAAGCGCGTGCGAGCAAACCGGAGGAATAGTTAAGACATAACCACCGCTTCATGAACAGACATGACCACCGCGCCATCACCATCATCATCATCATCATCAGCCTATTTTATGGCCACTGCAGGAACAAGACCTCTCCCTGCGATCTCCAATTAAACCTGTACTGCGCGAACCAATTCCAACTAGCGCCTGCGAATTTCTTAAGTTCATCACCCCACCTAATCTCAACTGCGCTTCCCGTCCTCAACTGTGCCGTCCTCAGCTGCGCTTGCCTTCTCTTGGCACCTTTCTGTAACCCTAATAGTCCACAGGTTATCTGACTTACGCATTACATGACCTGCTCAGCTCCATTTTCTTCTCTTAATGTCAGTTAGAATATCGGCTATCCCTGTTTGATCTCTGATCTACACCGCTCTCTTCCTGTCTCTTAACGTTATCCCTAACATTACTCGTTCCATAGCTCTTTGCGAAGACCTTGTGCTCGAGCTCCTTTGTCAGTCCCCATGTTTCTGCCTCCATATGTTGCCGCCGGATGAATGCACTGATTGCACACTTTTCTTTTCAATGGCAATGGTAAGCTGCTAGTCAGGATCTGACGAAGTGTGCCGTATGCGCTCCAACCCTTGTTTATTCTTCTGTAAATTTCCTTCTCATGACCAGGGTCCCCTGTGCGTAATCGACCTAGGTAAACGTACCAATTCACAGACTCTTGTTTATTTGCCAGGCTATTGATCGTTATCTTTGTCTTCTGCATATTAGTTTTCAACTCCACTCTTACACACTCTCTCTTAAGGTCCTCAATCATTTGTTCTAATTCATCCCCAGTGTTACTGAGCTGGACAATGTCATCTGAAAACCGAAGGTTGCCGAGATATTCGCCGTTGATCCTCACTTCCAAGACTTCCGAGTTTAATAGCTTGAGTACTTCCTCCAAGTATGCATTGGGTAGATAACGCCTCCTTGTCTGACCCCTTTCTTTATAGGTATCTTTCTACTTTTCTCGTGGATAATTAATATATCTGAGGAATCTGAGTAGATATCCTCCAAGATATTTACGTAAGCCACCTGTACTCCTTGATTACGTAATGTCTGTATGACTGCTGGTATCTCTACTGCATAAAATGCGTTTTCGTAATCCATGAACGCTATATAGAGAGGCTGATTGTACTCTGCGGATTTCTTGATTACCTGATTGATGACATGGGTGTGATCCATTGTAGATCCCTTCCTGAAGCCGGCCTGTTCTCTTGGTTGACTGGATTCCAATGTTGCCCTTCATAGTTGGTGGCAATCGTTCTACGTGTACGCAAATACGAATTTTTCGTACAACTTATATGAGTGCTCGTGTGTATGAGTGGCTAGATGGAGAAACAATCGAAACAAAGCAGCACGTTCTTCATAAAATAACGGTATGCTTTATAGATGTGACGAATTTGAATTAGCATTGAACTGCGAATGTCACTACCTCGATGCGTCAGCCCTTGAATGCCTAAAAGCATCTTATGTCTCAATACCTGTAGAGCTTCAGTGCATGTCTTGTGTCAACCAGAACACCAAATTTATTCTTGTGCATAACAGAGACCAACCTGTTTCACCGACCTACGCATATTTTCTCTGATTATTTGTAGTTTAGCACGGTAATGCAAGTTCTGAAATATCACTCGGGAATTCTAGTTCGTTGTCTTCACCCATTTACAGGTCAAGTACTCAGTGGTACATGTCCTTAAGAACAAAGAAGAATATTTCTGGGATTTTACGCGACAATACGATCTTACTTCGACACACCCCGTAGTGAGGGACTCCGGAATAATTCTGGCCGCCTGGGGTCCTTCAACCTGCAAGGTACACGGAAGTTCTCGCACTTCGACCCCTTGGAAATGCGGCCGCCGTGCACGTGATTTGAACGCCCTTCAAGTATAACGGGCGTACCCGCCGTGGTGGCGTATAGTGTGGCTTTGTCGTTGGGCTGGCAGCTAAGGCTGAGGGCGCGAGATCGAATCCCGGCCGCGGCGGGCGCAGTTCAATAAGGTCTAAACGCGAAAACGCTCGTTTACTGTTCATTGGGCTCGCGTTAAAGTAACGCAGGCGGTCAAAATTATTCCGGAATGCCCCACTACTACGTGCCTCATAATCATTCCCTTGAATTTTTACAGCGGAGCTATTTATGGCTATAATCCCGAGACTTCTTTGCCTCCGCAGCCTAAAACTCGGGCAATCACAGCGGGAGGCGCACGCCGCCTGCGCCGCTGGGTTGCTTGGAGCACATACATATGGCGCTCACGTCCACACATCAATTTATCATAACTCAAAGGGAAGTTTTTACTTTTCGAAGCGCGATCAGAATGCCTTGGAACGCATACCTACAAAGCGAGGTACCACAAAGAAGCAGCAGCATGTGCTTGCTCCGGTAGAGGGAGGGAAATGATGGGTCATGTTTTGTTAGAATGTAAAGATACCTACTCAGCGGTCGATTTAGGCACCTCTGTCCTCCTTGAAGTCCTTTGGTTCAGCGAGAGGAGCGGGAAAGAAAACATCTCCGCAGTTGAGATTAGTAAGAGGCGATTAGAAGATTGGTGGATGAAAAGGAGGCAAACGAGAAACAACGGAGGCTTATACAAAAGCAAAGTTCCCAATAGAGGTTCAGCAAGTTTGGAGATGGGAAGTCCTCGTGTTTCTTTTTTCTGTTCTATTTTTTGAACATAGGTAGGCCATTAGGCAATCTAATAACAGCTTGGTGGCGCAACCCACCGATCCGTTCCCTAGGGGATGCTCATAGCATCCATCCATTCATCCATCCACGGTAGCGGTGGCGCTGGTGTGCGGAAAAAAACAACAGAAGGCTTGTTTCGCGCACAGCGTTCGCCGCAAGCGTTTTCCGGTAAAGATTACGGTTACATGAGAATGTTTTAGTTGAGCGTGTTTACGCTCCGCTAAGCAGCTAAGCGGAGTAGAAGCGCGAATGCGCATGCGCCGTCCGCTTAGCCGTAAGCGTGCTAGCGGAGCGAGGAACACGGTCCGCTGAGAAGGTGCCTGAGCGGAGCGTGCTGCGGAGCGGTTTGGCTAGCGTTGGCGTCACAAAGGATTGGATTGGATGCAGAAAGAAAGCGCAGTGGCTATCACGTGGCGTTCCCCAAGGTGGCGCTTTATATTCCATTAGGTAAAATGGACCGGTAACGCATCACAAGCGCACGTCTAGATACTTCACGGAGAAATAAGTTATATATACACATATATACGTTTTACTGTATAAAACTGATCAATAGGTGTTTTTATTTTCTTTCATTACCCTGAATATGGCCAGAGGGCGCTGCAACTACGAAAGGTCCGCTCCGCTACGCTAAACGTATAACTAAAACGTGAAAATCGCCCGCCGCTCCGCTTTGGCTTACCGGGGCCACTCGGAGCGGAGTGGAGCGCAAAGACGCTCAACTAAAACACTCTATTAGCTGCAGTTGCCGGGAAGCGGCAGCTGTAGCACACGAAGCAGGGAGTGACGTAATCACACTTCCATATGCGAAAGAAGAACCCGCCTAGCAAGCGATCTGATTTCACTTGTGTTCTGACAGCACTATGAAAAAGGCCACGCATAGCTAGGACTCCGGACGAGCAGCGGGAACACGTTGTGGGGCGACGGGAACTGCAGCGTCCGTACCTACAACGGCGTCGTGCTCAGGCTAGGCCCGGCGCAGCGGTTCCTGTCCAAAGCAAGCCACGCACGGTTAGTACGCCTCAAGCGCAACCGCGCGAATATGATTAGCGACGAAAGGTACAGCAACGTCAATGCGCATAACGGCATCGTGCTCAGGCTCGGCGTGACTCAGTTCAACGCTACATCACGTTTGGTCAATCAGATCAGGTGATACCACACCTTCGCTGGCCAACCACCTCCTTGACAGAGTGGATAAGAGCATATTTTTTTAACGTGTGCATTAGCTAAACGTGTGTGTTAACTCAGTGCAAGGTAGCTCAGCGATTCGAACGCGATAATTGGCGCGCTTGGCGGCTGGCGCTTAATGCACCACTGGTAAGCCCTAGGTGATCACTCAGAGCTGAACCAAATGCCTTCACAATGCGTCACAGAGCTCTTGGCGTCCATCGCATACCACAGTGTACAAACTGGGTATCCCGAGCGCCCGTGGGTGGAGCAAAAGGTGCCGGCCGCCCTGCATGCGTTTCAATCGCTGAGCACTGAACCTGCCAGAGAATGGCTTCAGATTTTTCTTCCTGTGTTACAGCTCCATGGCATCCACGCTTCCACTTTCGGTCTGCCCGGACACTGCCGTTGCGCGGACCACTTCACCTGAGGGTTTGTACGTCGGAGCGAGGCCTTTGTGGCACGCCAACAACACGATCATCTAATGAATTCACTTCCGTTTGTAAAAATCGGAGGCGCAAAGCTCGGAGTTCCACGCCTGAGATGTATTGATCACAGCGAGAGAGAGAGAGAGAGAGAGAGAGAGAGAATGAAGAGGAAAGGCAGGGAGGTTAACCAGATATGAGTCTCCGGTTTGCTACCCTACGATCACAGCGTTCATCAGTTGGACTATACGGGGTGGTGATATTAAAGTTTGGCGGAATTTTTAAAAAAATTGCCTAAAGCAGATAGCATAAGTCTTGTCCTTGTGCTGGATTATACGACGAGGCGGACATTGCTAACACGAGAAGTTGAGACACTTATTGAACTAAATAGCCGAAATTCACACGATAACGTTTTTGATTACATTGCATCCCATATTACAATTTACATATTGTAGCCGGTGAGTATGCCAGACGTATCCAGTTGATATGAGTCTGTAGGATGGAATTAGTTTCGGCATATTATGTACCAAATTGTGAGGCGAAACACATGGTTGCTCCATTTACATTCGTTCTTCAATGCATAAACGAGAGTTGGGGTAAAAGATTGACAACCATTCCACTCTGGGAAGGTGGAATGGCAGCGAAAGTTGACGACACTCAGAGCTCTCAAACGGAAAGCAAAGTGCGTTCGCTGCCATTCCATCTTCACGGAGTGAAATATGGTTGTCATTTCGTTCAGCATCGCGGGAACGTTCTTCGTCGGTGGTAGTTTCGCACCGGCGCCGTTTACGTTCTCGTTTCTGTTCCCTCCGGCGCTCCTCGTACGCATGTTGTTCTTCGGGTGCACGAACTATGCGTGTCCGCCCCATAGATAACGCAGCTGTTTTTAGCGCCGATACCCCTCCTGGTTATATCCTGCGATAACCTTGACGTCACGCTATTTTTCACGGCGAGCGTTCTAATTGCTCCGCATTTTGACATCTGTGCAGCCACGCAGCATCCGTACGTGATGGATCGCGCACACAAAGCTAACAATGAAACCCATTGTGTATGGGTTCGTTAGAAATCGCCAAGTCCGTTTGTGTTGCCGGACGCCGAAAAAACTGGAAGGTTAGTCATATACAGCTTTCGCTGTAAAAATTGCCACCGCGCAATCATCACCACTCCTCCTACTTCTCCACCTCGACAGTTTCGAGTAAGGACGGCCATTCTGCCCCTGACAGTGACCGCTACATGCAGCTGCCCGGATGATGCAGCCCCCGGACAACGAGCCCGGTATCCAGAAAGGCTTCTTCGATGGCTTTTGGAAACGGAGGAAGAAGGGACACTTCATGTTGCTACGCCCAGCTTAACACAGCAAGCTGATGTTGCCTTCAAAAGGCTCACTCACACTAGGCCGACCAGGCACCGATTTCGGTCTGTCGACTGTCAGCAACAGCATTTTTCCCTTCGTGTCGGTGCCTTTGTCACACTGTACTGACGACGACAAACCTGCCGATGGTCGGTGGAGAGCTCGGCATCGGTACAGTGTGACAGAGGCGCCGACACGAAGGTAGAAAACGCTGTCGCCGAGAGCCGACAGACCGAAATTGGTGTTGGGTCGGCCTAGTGTGAAGGAGCCTAAACTAACAGCCCGACGATCTCGTCGTGGAAGATCTGCCGTGTCGTTAAAGCGTTTCCAGGAAGTCGTCCTTCCCGTTAGTACTGTCTCTATCTTCTGCGTCTCTACCTTCTGGGAACATACATGTGCAATGCGGCTGTTGGATGCAATGCAGCAATGCGGCAATGTTGAAAACTGTAGAGAAGTCGAGAACGCGTGAGGCGAAGGCTCGTGCCAGCGCCATCTTGCCCAGTTGGATCAATAAACCGCATCCTACGGACGTCAATCTCTGTCTTCAACATATTGCTCCTGAAAGTAATGTCTGCCTCTCTCTGTAATGTAGCACAAAGGCTGCGATTATGTTAGTGCAACAGCCGATATTTAAAAAAAAATACGGTAAACTAAAAAATAACCCCTGGTATTGAAACGAGGCAACTGTCCTTACCCGACCACGTCTTTTGCAAACCTTTTCGCCTGCAGCACCGGAATGATCGAAACTGCTGCGATTGGGGCGTGATTGCGGCATCGACGATCAGTTGTGCCCGTGAGCAAAAGGTCGAACAGGTTCCCTTTGAGATGTTCTCGCTACAGCGCTAACAGGTAGTCGCTCGCGACCGAGCTAGCACGACTCGACGACCGATCGCTTTTGGGGCAGGTGAACCTGGAATGCATGTCGATACGATCGTCACATCAGCATGCGTCGAAGGGACTACTGAACATTTTACATCTTTTCTCATAATTATTCATCATGCCCCTCCCCAAGTACAGAGTAGCAAACCGGACATGTATCTTCATGTTGACCTTGCTGCCATTCCCATCTCACCTATAATAAACGCAGCTTGCAGGACCTGTCCTCCCAACAGTCACGACGATGTATGCTCCGTACCAGCGATCGCCAAGGCCCGGTACGTATTTTGATCTTTGTGATCCATGTGGTGAAAACTCGCCTAGCTCTCAGTGTTGACGTTCTCACATCAGCCGTTTTCGCGGAGACAAACATAACGCTTTCACGGCGCACGTGCTGCCTTTCGCGCGGATAATGAACCCGGTAAGGCGCGTTGCGCGTGCTCCAACTAGCGGAAAATAACTCTCAGGACGGCTGCTCCGAGTGTTTACAACGCGAACGTTCAATTAAGCGTTAGCTGTCACGTGGGGTAGGCGTTTCCACTCTCCATCTCGAGTTCGTGGAATCGCAAGTGGGTGTCTGAAGGTCCTCGTTCCATGACATGTAAGCGTGAAGGATGCTTTATAACCCTCTCGTAGCAACTACTATGCTCATCTCCCATGCTAGAGCGCTGGTGGGGCTTTTTAAGCATACTCTGGCGCAGCCGAAGGTGGTATTACGATAGTGAGATTCTGGAATGACGAAGGTATACGACAATGGTGTGAGTTTGTGAGGATGCTGGCATCAAGACGGCTGCACGACGCCCGTACGACGACGATGGCATGGCGCTGACGGCGTGATGACGGTATGACGTCATCAATCGGATGACGGTGTAAACGGCCGCGACGGCATCGAGATGACGCCGTGTCAACGAGTGCACGGCGACGATTACAGCGATGACATGACAACGGCGTTATGATTTAATGACAGCTTGATTACGATGGAATGACGTAGAATGACGTCACGATGAGTATAATGAGAATCGGATAAAGACTATGGCGACGATGGCACACACCCTGAGGCATATACGTATGGGAACTGTGTGACTGTTGCATGCGTTAGGAAAATTCTGGTATAAGTTGTCACGAGGACTGTTAGGGCCTGCTAAAGGACTACGCAGTCTCGCTTGGAACAGAGCAGTGCAGGCCCAGCAACATGCCGTTAGTCGGCTAGAATGTGTGCCACCCCCGCCCCACTCCCATTGTTTCTTTTTTCTCATCCACATCGCTCTATCGTGTCTACGATACAGCGGTGACGGTACATGTGCCATGCGCCATGTCCTGCATTCTCGCAACAGTTGAGAGCTGGATCAGCTGGACGTATTTGCAATAGCCCATTTCCGAGCCTTCAACTGTGCAGGAATTATCGCCTTGTGCTGAAGAGGCTTCGATATCGCTGAACAGAACTGTGCAAGGGGACGGAAAGCAGCCGTTGTTCGTGTGGAAGTGTGCGGCGGCGACGCGCTGACACCGTGTAAATACGGCCCATGAAAATGACTGCCAAGTAGTTGAAAAAGCGCCTACCTGCACGCCGTTCGACCTCTTCGAATCGGAAATGCACAGAACAAAAGTATATAGCGGCAATAAAATCAAACGTTGGAGGGAAGCAAATGATGAAATGAATGAAAGGGGAATGTTGTGCATCCAGGATCCGAATAAATGTACGCAGCAAAGAAAAGCGCCTGCCTGCACATCAAATACCCGAGTTTGGGAGAAACATCCCCCCCCCCCCCCAAGGGAAAGAAGTAAAACCGGGGGAGCGTTGCTTATTTACGTATGTAGGCACCCGCCGCAAGCGTAGCAACGGCGACAGCTCCACTGACACGTTTCCTTTGAACTGAACTTTGAAACAGGGGTGAGAATGATAACCAGGATAGACGGGTTTGTCCTGTCGGTAAAGCTCGTGTGCGCAACGAAATTGGCGAGGCGAAGTTCACTGCTACTGGCATGTCGGTTTTGGGCTAAAATGTTTATTTGTGTCGACATCGCGCGAACAGGCCCCTGCATCATGAGACGCATGGTTCTAAGGCGCTGGTTCTCCGCATATATGAGTCCCCGGGCACGCACAGAAGCCGTTTAACACGATAAATGAATGATTAGGCAAAGAATAATTTCCCCCTAAAACTGAAAAAATGGTAAGCCTATAGCCCATGAAAATATCATTTTTCCGACAAAAAATAAAGTGTGCATAAGGTGCTCGTTCTCCGCAGATATGAGTCCCCGGGCACGCACAGAAGCCGCTTAACACGATAAATGAACGCTTAGGCAAAGAATAATTTTCCCCCTAAAACTGAAAGAATGGTAAGCCTATAGCCCATGAAAATATCATTTTTCCGACAAAAAATAAAGTGTGTCTAAGGTGCTCGTTCTCCGCATATATGAGTCCCCGGGCACGCACAGAAGCCGTTTAACACGATAAATGAACGCTTAGGCAAAGAATAATTTTCCCCCTAAAATTGAAAAAATGGTAAGCCTATAGCCCATGAAAATATCATTTTTCCGACGAAAAATAAAGTGTGTCTAAGGTTCTCGTTCTCCGCATATATGAGTCCCCGGGCAGGCGCAGAAGCCGTTTAACGCAATAAATGAACGCTTAGGCATAGAATAATTTTCCCCCTAAAATTGAAAAGATGGTAAGCCAATAGCCCATGAAATTATCATTTTTCCGACAAAAAATAAAGTGTGTCTAAGGTGCTCGTTCTCCGCATATATTATTATTATTATTTATTCCGTGCTGCCAGCCTGCTTTAGAGGCCCTAGGCAGGAGTGGGACATACATAAAGGCTTTAAGAGTCAATAACATGTGAAACACAAGAAAGAAAAAAAAGAGAAATAAAAAGGTGGAAACAAGCAAAGCGTCATCTTGGTACAATGCAAAAGAAACAACAATAAAAAGGAAGGAAGATATCAAAGAATTCTGCAATACAGCACATGTTTACACAATGGCTTATACAAACACACACAAAAAGAAATTGACGGTGCCCTTAACACGATATAATCTATAGTGTATGGATTAGGATAGAAATCGTGGGAAACGTTTCGGTTCATAGATTAATGAGTGCGTGCATGAAGGACGATATGGTGGAGCTTTGAAGAACGTTTTCAGGCAGGGGGTTCCAGTCATGGATGGTTCGGGGGAAAAAGGACTGCTTAAATAATGTGGTATGGTGCGAATACTCGGGGGAAAAAGGACTGCTTAAATAATGTGCTATGGGGCGAATATGAGTCCCCGGGCAGGCGCAGAAGCCGTTTAACAAGATAAATGAATGATTAGGCACAGAATAATTTTCCCCCTAAAATTGAAAAAATGGTAAGCCTATAGCCTATGAAAATGTCATTTTTCCGACGAAAAATGAAGTGTGTCTAAGGTGCTCGGTCTCGCATATAAGAGTCCCCGGGCACGCGCAGGAGCCGTTTAACACGATAAATGAACGCTTAGGCAAACGATAATTTTCCCCCTAAAATTTAAAAAATGGTAAGCCTATAGCCCATGAAAATGTCATTTTTCCGACGAAAAATGAAGTGTGTCTAAGGTGCTCGGTCTCCGCATATAAGATTCCCCGGGCACGCACAGAAGCCGTTTAACACGATAAATGAACGCTTAGGCAAAGAATAATTTTCCCCCTAAAATTGAAAAAATGGTAAGCCTATAGCCCATGAAAATATCATTTTTCCGACGAAAAATAAAGTGTGTCTAAGGGGCTCGTTCTCCGCATATATGAGTCCCCGGGCACGCACAGAAGCCGTTTAACACAATAAATGAACGCTTAGGCAAAGAATAATTTTTCCACTTTACCTCCCCTTCCCCTCTCTCCCCAGCGTAGGGTAGCCAACCGGATTTTTTTTTCTCTGGTTAACCTCCCTGCCTTTCCCCTTTCCTCTCTCTCTCTCTCTCTCTCCCCCTGAAATTGAAAAAATGGTAAGCCTATAGCCCATGAAAATATCGTTTTTCCGCCGAAAAATAAAGTGTGTCTAAGGTGCTCGTTCTCCGCATATATGAGTCCCCGGGTACACGCAGAAGCCGTTTAACACAATAAATGAACGCTTAGGCAAAGAATAAATTTCCCCCTGAAATTGAAAAAATGGTAAGCCTATAGCCCATGAAAATATTTTTCCGACGAAAAATGAAGTGTGTCTAAGGTGCGCGGTCTCCGCATATAAGAGTCCCCGGGCACGCACAGAAGCCGTTTAACACGATAAATGAACGCTTAGGCAAACGATAATTTTCCCCCTAAAACTGAAAAAATGGTAAGCCTATAGCCCATGAAAATATCATTTTCCCGACAAAAAATAAAGTGTGTCTAAGGTGCTCGTTCTCCGCATATATGAGTCCCCGGGCACGCACAGAAGCCGTTTAACACGATAAATGAACGCTTAGGCAAACGATAATTTTCCCCCTAAAATTTAAAAAATGGTAAGCCTATAGCCCATGAAAATGTCATTTTTCCGACGAAAAATGAAGTGTGTCTAAGGTGCTCGGTCTCCGCATATAAGATTCCCCGGGCACGCACAGAAGCCGTTTAACACGATAAATGAACGCTTAGGCAAAGAATAATTTTCCCCCTAAAATTGAAAAAATGGTAAGCCTATAGCCCATGAAAATATCATTTTTCCGACGAAAAATGAAGTGTGTCTAAGGTGCTCGGTCTCCGCATATAAGAGTCCCCGGGCACGCGCAGGAGCCGTTTAACACGATAAATGAACGCTTAGGCAAACGATAATTTTTGCCCTAAAATTGAAAAAATGGTAAGCCTATAGCCCATGAAAATATCATTTTTCCGACAAAAAATAATGTGTGTCTAAGGTGCTCGTTCTCCGCATATATGAGTCCCCGGGCACGCACAGAAGCCGTTTAACACGATAAACGAATGATTAGGCACAGAATAATTTTCCCCCTAAAATTGAAAAAATGGTAAGCCTATAGCCCATGAAAATATCATTTTTCCGACGAAAAATAAAGTGTGTCTAAGGGGCTCGTTCTCCACATATATGAGTCCCCGGGCACGCACAGAAGCCGTTTAACACGATAAATGAACGCTTAGGCAAACGATAATTTTCCCCCTAAAACTGAAAAAATGGTAAGCCTATAGCCCATGAAAATATCATTTTTCCGACAAAAAATAAAGTGTGCCTAAGGTGCTCGTTCTCCGCATATATGAGTCCCCGGGCACGCACAGAAGCCGTTTAACACGATAAACGAATGATTAGGCACAGAATAATTTTCCCCCTAAAATTGAAAAAATGGTAAGCCTATAGCCCATGAAAATATCATTTTTCCGACAAAAAATAAAGTGTGTCTGAGGTGCTCGTTCTCCGCATATATGAGTCCCCGGGCACGCACAGAAGCCGTTTAACACGATAAATGAACGCTTAGGCAAAGAATAATTTTCCCCCTAAAATTGAAAAAATGGTAAGCCTATAGCCCATGAAAATATCATTTTTCCGACGAAAAATAAAGTGTGTCTAAGAGGCTTGTTCTCCGCATATATGAGTCCCCGGGCACGCACAGAAGCCGTTTAACACAATAAATGAACGCTTAGGCAAAGAATAATTTTCCCCCTGAAATTGAAAAAATGGTAAGCCTATAGCCCATGAAAATATTTTTCCGACGAAAAATGAAGTGTGTCTAAGGTGCTCGGTCTCCGCATATAAGAGTCCCCGGGCACGCACAGAAGCCGTTTAACACGATAAATGAACGCTTAGGCAAACGATAATTTTCCCCCTAAAACTGAAAAAATGGTAAGCCTATAGCCCATGAAAATATCATTTTTCCGACAAAAAATAAAGTGTGTCTAAGGTGCTCGTTCTCCGCATATATGAGTCCCCGGGCACGCACAGAAGCCGTTTAACACGATAAATGAACGCTTAGGCAAACGATAATTTTCCCCCTAAAATTGAAAAAATGGTAGGCCTATAGCCCATGAAAATATCATTTTTCCGACAAAAAATAAAGTGTGTCTAAGGTGCTCGTTCTCCGCATATATGAGTCCCCGGGCACGCACAGAAACCGTTTAACACGATAAACGAATGATTAGGCACAGAATAATTTTCCCCCTAAAATTGAAAAAATGGTAAGCCTATAGCCCATGAAAATATCATTTTTCCGACGAAAAATGAAGTGTGTCTAAGGTGCTGGGTCTCCGCATATAAGAGTCCCCGGGCACGCGCAGGAGCCGTTTAACACGATAAATGAACGCTTAGGCAAACGATAATTTTCCCCCTAAAATTGAAAAAATGGTAAGCCTATAGCCCATGAAAATATAATTTTTCCGACAAAAAATAAAGTGTGTCTAAGGTGCTCGTTCTCCGCATATACGAGTCCCCGGGCACGCACAGAAGCCGTTTAACACGATAAACGAATGATTAGGCACAGAATAATTTTCCCCCTAAAATTGAAAAAATGGTAAGCCTATAGCCCATGAAAATATCATTTTTCCGACGAAAAATAAAGTGTGTCTAAGGGGCTCGTTCTCCGCATATATGAGTCCCCGGGCACGCACAGAAGCCGTTTAACACGATAAATGAACGCTTAGGCAAACGATAATTTTCCCCCTAAAACTGAAAAAATGGTAAGCCTATAGCCCATGAAAATATCATTTTTCCGACAAAAAATAAAGTGTGTCTAAGGTGCTCGTTCTCCGCATATATGAGTCCCCGGGCACGCACAGAAGCCGTTTAACACGATAAATGAACGCTTAGGCAAACGATAATTTTCCCCCTAAAACTGAAAAAATGGTAAGCCTATAGCCCATGAAAATATCATTTTTCCGACAAAAAATAAAGTGTGTCTAAGGTGCTCGTTCTCCGCATATATGAGTCCCCGGGCACGCACAGAAGCCGTTTAACACGATAAACGAATGATTAGGCACAGAATAATTTTCCCCCTAAAATTGAAAAAATGGTAAGCCTATAGCCCATGAAAATATCATTTTTCCGACGAAAAATAAAGTGTGTCTAAGGGGCTCGTTCTCCGCATATATGAGTCCCCGGGCACGCACAGAAGCCGTTTAACACAATAAATGAACGCTTAGACAAAGAATAATTTTCCCCCTGAAATTGAAAAAATGGTAAGCCTATAGCCCATGAAAATATCGTTTTTCCGACGAAAAATAAAGTGTGTCTAAGGTGCTCGTTCTCCGCATATATGAGTCCCCGGGTACACGCAGAAGCCGTTTAACACAATAAATGAACGCTTAGGCAAAGAATAATTTTCCCCCTGAAATTGAAAAAATGGTAAGCCTATAGCCCATGAAAATATTTTTCCGACGAAAAATGAAGTGTGTCTAAGGTGCTCGGTCTCCGCATATAAGAGTCCCCGGGCACGCACAGAAGCCGTTTAACACAATAAATGAACGCTTAGGCAAACGATAATTTTCCCCCTAAAACTGAAAAAATGGTAAGCCTATAGCCCATGAAAATATCATTTTTCCGACAAAAAGTAAAGTGTGTCTAAGGTGCTCGTTCTCCGCATATATGAGTCCCCGGGCACGCACAGAAGCCGTTTAACACGATAAATGAACGCTTAGGCAAACGATAATTTTCCCCCTAAAATTGAAAAAATGGTAGGCCTATAGCCCATGAAAATATCATTTTTCCGACAAAAAATAAAGTGTGTCTAAGGTGCTCGTTCTCCGCATATATGAGTCCCCGGGCACGCACAGAAGCCGTTTAACACGATAAACGAATGATTAGGCACAGAATAATTTTCCCTCTAAAATTGAAAAAATGGTAAGCCTATAGCCCATGAAAATATCATTTTTCCGACGAAAAATAAAGTGTGTCTAAGGGGCTCGTTCTCCGCATATATGAGTCCCCGGGCACGCACAGAAGCCGTTTAACACGATAAATGAACGCTTAGGCAAACGATAATTTTCCCCCTAAAACTGAAAAAATGGTAAGCCTATAGCCCATGAAAATATCATTTTTCCGACAAAAAATAAAGTGTGTCTAAGGTGCTCGTTCTCCGCATATATGAGTCCCCGGGCACGCACAGAAGCCGTTTAACACGATAAATGAACGCTTAGGCAAACGATAATTTTCCCCCTAAAACTGAAAAAATGGTAAGCCTAAAGCCCCTCCATCTACGCGCCACCGCCGCTCTCTTAAGTAGCGCCAACCTTTGTGTGCGCCGCCTTTTCCCCTCACACCAAATCCGGTTCCGGCATTTCCGCTTCCGGTATTTCCGGTTCCGGCGTTTCCGCTTCCTGGAGTTGCGCTGCGAGAATTTTCGCTCCCATTGCAGACGATGGTGAGGCGCCCGTGCTAAGCAACCGGTGCGAATCTGAGTTGCTCGCGCTAGCCATTCCACCAAGCGTCATTCGCGTGCATCTACGCGCTTGTTTGCGTACGCTGCGCCCACACGCTTTGCCTGTCGTCCTCTTTCGCTGACAAAGTGCGGAGAGCCATGGACTGTGGCTGCATCATCGGCTGCTGCATGTGTCCGGCACGTTGGAAATCACCCGCCCCGGCGCCTCTCGGCGATAACGACCTGTATGAACTTTCTTTTTACTGCAAGGTGGAGGACAGTTGGCCTTTACGAACAGAATATATACAAAATGTAGGCATATGAAGTGTTGACAGAGTGGTACATGCAACGCACAGTATTTGTTCATACAATAGCAGTAGGTGTAAGCCAATTTCACATTTACTTCACAAAGCTTGAATAACTCTGAAAGCATTCAGCAAATCAACGCTGCTCCACTTCACCAAACAAGTAGGTGTCTTTTTGACCAATAACTAAACTGACGTACATCAAAATTTGGACGCTTTGAGTAAAGTTGAGTAAGTAAGGCTAAACAAAGCCCCTCCATCCTCGCTTCTGCCGGCATAAAACTTCGGTGGCGCGTAGATGGAAGTGCTTTAGCGCTTAGGCCAGGGACGGATACAAGCGCGACAACAGAAGTATGACACACCTACCGCCCGAAATACTGCCGCGTTCGCCTCCTGAACACTCGCAATAAAAAAAAAATAGCCATCGTAATTTCACGTTGCAACACACAATTCGCCGTACACCTTTGCTCACGCCACAACACACGAACATAACTCGCCGTACACGCGAGCAGATGCTCGCGTCACAACACACAATTCGCAGTGCGCATCTGCTCGCGTCATCCACACAATTCGCCGTCCACCTTTGCACGCGTTACAACACGCGCACACGCACCAATTCACTGCACACCTCCGCTCATATCGCACAAGAAAAGCACACTTGTTTTCACCATGTCACTGAATGCCCTCCACGCAAATTTGAACTTGTTATATTTCATAGCTTCACGTCATTGCAGTCCTTCACGTAGTGCACGCACTTGGGACATTCGCTACCTTCGATCGTACGAGACAACTTCAACCTCAGAATCAACAGCATAAACTCTATGCGTCTGCCGTACAAATTGGCGTCGCGAACTCCTTCACTAAAGTCCCTCCATACGTGCTGGCTGGAGGGGATGTATGCTTCAAAACAAGAAGAATTCAAAGGGGACAAGCTGTCGTATTCCGCTGAAGTAGTAGTTTGCGGCCGCTGTTTTCCAAATGCACGAAAAACGGGAGCGGTCTCCAAGCGCCCAGGCACTACATTCCACTGTACGTTGTCTCTCGTGGCACAACCCGTCGCAGGTTGACGCGAAGCAGCGAACACGACCAGATCGCCGATTACAATAGGCGGTGGTTCTTGGATGGAATCGCATTCACAGTTTCAACCGCAGCTGGTGCAATTAAAGCCTCTCTATCGACGCGAAAGTAAACAACGCTAAAAACATAGCGTCACTTCCACTCGGAACAGGAAGTTGAAGCTACGTAAGTTCCGCTTCACGCCGGAAGCTAAGGGGGTGAGAGGAGAGGAGCGTGGAGGAGGAGGTTAGGTTGGCGGTACTTAGCTTGGCTGGCGGTGGCGCGTAGATGCAGGGGCTTTAGGTAAGCCTATAGCCCATGAAAATATCATTTTTCCGACAAAAAATAAAGTGTGTCTAAGGTGCTCGTTCTCCGCATATATGAGTCCCCGGGCACGCACAGAAGCCGTTTAACACGATAAACGAATGATTAGGCACAGAATAATTTTCCCCCTAAAATTGAAAAAATGGTAAGCCTATAGCCCATGAAAATATCATTTTTCCGACGAAAAATAAAGTGTGTCTAAGGGGCTCGTTCTCCGCATATATGAGTCCCCGGGCACGCACAGAAGCCGTTTAACACAATAAATGAACGCTTAGGCAAAGAATAATTTTCCCCCTGAAATTGAAAAAATGGTAAGCCTATAGCCCATGAAAATATCGTTTTTCCGACGAAAAATAAAGTGTGTCTAAGGTGCTCGTTCTCCGCATATATGAGTCCCCGGGTACACGCAGAAGCCGTTTAACACAATAAATGAACGCTTAGGCAAAGAATAATTTTCCCCCTGAAATTGAAAAAATGGTAAGCCTATAGCCCATGAATATATTTTTCCGACGAAAAATAAAGTGTGTCTAAGGTGCTCGTTCTCCGCATATATGAGTCCCCGGGTACACGCAGAAGCCGTTTAACACAATAAATGAACGCTTAGGCAAAGAATAATTTTCCCCCTGAAATTGAAAAAATGGTAAGCCTATAGCCCATGAAAATATTTTTCCGACGAAAAATGAAGTGTGTCTAAGGTGCTCGGTCTCCACATATAAGAGTCCCCGGGCACGCACAGAAGCCGTTTCACACAATAAATGAACGCTTAGGCAAAGAATAATTTTCCCCCTGAAATTGAAAAAATGGTAAGCCTATAGCCCATGAAAATATCATTTTTCCGACAAAAAATAAAGTGTGTCTAAGGTGCTCGTTCTCCGCATATATGAGTCCCCGGGCACGCACAGAAGCCGTTTAACACGATAAACGAATGATTAGGCACAGAATAATTTTCCCCCTAAAATTGAAAAAATGGTAAGCCTATAGCCCATGAAAATATCATTTTTCCGACGAAAAATAAAGTGTGTCTAAGGGGCTCGTTCTCCGCATATATGAGTCCCCGGGCACGCACAGAAGCCGTTTAACACAATAAATGAACGCTTAGGCAAAGAATAATTTTCCCCCTGAAATTGAAAAAATGGTAAGCCTATAGCCCATGAAAATATCGTTTTTCCGACGAAAAATAAAGTGTGTCTAAGGTGCTCGTTCTCCGCATATATGAGTCCCCGGGTACACGCAGAAGCCGTTTAACACGATAAATGAACGCTTAGGCAAACGATAATTTTCCCCCTAAAATTGAAAAAATGGTAGGCCTATAGCCCATGAAAATATCATTTTTCCGACAAAAAATAAAGTGTGTCTAAGGTGCTCGTTCTCCGCATATATGAGTCCCCGGGTACACGCAGAAGCCGTTTAACACGATAAATGAACGCTTAGGCAAACGATAATTTTCCCCCTAAAATTGAAAAAATGGTAGGCCTATAGCCCATGAAAATATCATTTTTCCGACAAAAAATAAAGTGTGTCTAAGGTGCTCGTTCTCCGCATATATGAGTCCCCGGGCACGCACAGAAGCCGTTTAACACGATAAACGAATGATTAGGCACAGAATAATTTTCCCTCTAAAATTGAAAAAATGGTAAGCCTATAGCCCATGAAAATATCATTTTTCCGACGAAAAATAAAGTGTGTCTAAGGGGCTCGTTCTCCGCATATATGAGTCCCCGGGCACGCACAGAAGCCGTTTAACACGATAAATGAACGCTTAGGCAAACGATAATTTTCCCCCTAAAACTGAAAAAATGGTAAGCCTATAGCCCATGAAAATATCATTTTTCCGACAAAAAATAAAGTGTGTCTAAGGTGCTCGTTCTCCGCATATATGAGTCCCCGGGCACGCACAGAAGCCGTTTAACACGATAAATGAACGCTTAGGCAAACGATAATTTTCCCCCTAAAATTGAAAAAATGGTAAGCCTATAGCCCATGAAAATATCATTTTTCCGACGAAAAATAAAGTGTGTCTAAGGGGCTCGTTCTCCGCATATATGAGTCCCCGGGCACGCACAGAAGCCGTTTAACACAATAAATGAACGCTTAGGCAAAGAATAATTTTCCCCCTGAAATTGAAAAAATGGTAAGCCTATAGCCCATGAAAATATCGTTTTTCCGACGAAAAATAAAGTGTGTCTAAGGTGCTCGTTCTCCGCATATATGAGTCCCCGGGTACACGCAGAAGCCGTTTAACACAATAAATGAACGCTTAGGCAAAGAATAATTTTCCCCCTGAAATTGAAAAAATGGTAAGCCTATAGCCCATGAATATATTTTTCCGACGAAAAATGAAGTGTGTCTAAGGTGCTCGGTCTCCGCATATAAGAGTCCCCGGGCACGCACAGAAGCCGTTTAACACGATAAATGAACGCTTAGGCATAGAATAATTTTCCCCCTAAAATTGAAAAAATGGTAAGCCTATAGCCCATGAAAATATTTTTCCGACGAAAAATAAAGTGTGTCTAAGGTGCTCGTTCTCCGCATATATGAGTCCCCGGGTACACGCAGAAGCCGTTTAACACAATAAATGAACGCTTAGGCAAAGAATAATTTTCCCCCTGAAATTGAAAAAATGGTAAGCCTATAGCCCATGAAAATATTTTTCCGACGAAAAATGAAGTGTGTCTAAGGTGCTCGGTCTCCACATATAAGAGTCCCCGGGCACGCACAGAAGCCGTTTCACACAATAAATGAACGCTTAGGCAAAGAATAATTTTCCCCCTGAAATTGAAAAAATGGTAAGCCTATAGCCCATGAAAATATCATTTTTCCGACAAAAAATAAAGTGTGTCTAAGGTGCTCGTTCTCCGCATATATGAGTCCCCGGGCACGCACAGAAGCCGTTTAACACGATAAACGAATGATTAGGCACAGAATAATTTTCCCCCTAAAATTGAAAAAATGGTAAGCCTATAGCCCATGAAAATATCATTTTTCCGACGAAAAATAAAGTGTGTCTAAGGGGCTCGTTCTCCGCATATATGAGTCCCCGGGCACGCACAGAAGCCGTTTAACACAATAAATGAACGCTTAGGCAAAGAATAATTTTCCCCCTGAAATTGAAAAAATGGTAAGCCTATAGCCCATGAAAATATCGTTTTTCCGACGAAAAATAAAGTGTGTCTAAGGTGCTCGTTCTCCGCATATATGAGTCCCCGGGTACACGCAGAAGCCGTTTAACACAATAAATGAACGCTTAGGCAAAGAATAATTTTCCCCTGAAATTGAAAAAATGGTAAGCCTATAGCCCATGAAAATATTTTTCCGACGAAAAATGAAGTGTGTCTAAGGTGCTCGGTCTCCGCATATAAGAGTCCCCGGGCACGCACAGAAGCCGTTTAACACAATAAATGAACGCTTAGGCAAACGATAATTTTCCCCCTAAAACTGAAAAAATGGTAAGCCTATAGCCCATGAAAATATCATTTTTCCGACAAAAAGTAAAGTGTGTCTAAGGTGCTCGTTCTCCGCATATATGAGTCCCCGGGCACGCACAGAAGCCGTTTAACACGATAAATGAACGCTTAGGCAAACGATAATTTTCCCCCTAAAATTGAAAAAATGGTAGGCCTATAGCCCATGAAAATATCATTTTTCCGACAAAAAATAAAGTGTGTCTAAGGTGCTCGTTCTCCGCATATATGAGTCCCCGGGCACGCACAGAAGCCGTTTAACACGATAAACGAATGATTAGGCACAGAATAATTTTCCCTCTAAAATTGAAAAAATGGTAAGCCTATAGCCCATGAAAATATCATTTTTCCGACGAAAAATAAAGTGTGTCTAAGGGGCTCGTTCTCCGCATATATGAGTCCCCGGGCACGCACAGAAGCCGTTTAACACGATAAATGAACGCTTAGGCAAACGATAATTTTCCCCCTAAAACTGAAAAAATGGTAAGCCTATAGCCCATGAAAATATCATTTTTCCGACAAAAAATAAAGTGTGTCTAAGGTGCTCGTTCTCCGCATATATGAGTCCCCGGGCACGCACAGAAGCCGTTTAACACGATAAATGAACGCTTAGGCAAACGATAATTTTCCCCCTAAAACTGAAAAAATGGTAAGCCTATAGCCCATGAAAATATCATTTTTCCGACAAAAAATAAAGTGTGTCTAAGGTGCTCGTTCTCCGCATATATGAGTCCCCGGGCACGCACAGAAGCCGTTTAACACGATAAACGAATGATTAGGCACAGAATAATTTTCCCCCTAAAATTGAAAAAATGGTAAGCCTATAGCCCATGAAAATATCATTTTTCCGACGAAAAATAAAGTGTGTCTAAGGGGCTCGTTCTCCGCATATATGAGTCCCCGGGCACGCACAGAAGCCGTTTAACACGATAAATGAACGCTTAGGCAAACGATAATTTTCCCCTAAAACTGAAAAAATGGTAAGCCTATAGCCCATGAAAATATCATTTTTCCGACAAAAAATAAAGTGTGTCTAAGGTGCTCGTTCTCCGCATATATGAGTCCCCGGCACGCACAGAAGCCGTTTAACACGATAAATGAACGCTTAGGCAAACGATAATTTTCCCCCTAAAACTGAAAAAATGGTAAGCCTATAGCCCATGAAAATATCATTTTTCCGACAAAAAATAAAGTGTGTCTAAGGTGCTCGTTCTCCGCATATATGAGTCCCCGGGCACGCACAGAAGCCGTTTAACACGATAAACGAATGATTAGGCACAGAATAATTTTCCCCTAAAATTGAAAAAATGGTAAGCCTATAGCCCATGAAAATATCATTTTTCCGACGAAAATAAAGTGTGTCTAAGGGGCTCGTTCTCCGCATATATGAGTCCCCGGGCACGCACAGAAGCCGTTTAACACAATAAATGAACGCTTAGGCAAAGAATAATTTTCCCCCTGAAATTGAAAAAATGGTAAGCCTATAGCCCATGAAAATATCGTTTTTCCGACGAAAAATAAAGTGTGTCTAAGGTGCTCGTTCTCCGCATATATGAGTCCCCGGGCACGCACAGAAGCCGTTTAACACGATAAATGAACGCTTAGGCAAACGATAATTTTCCCCCTAAAACTGAAAAAATGGTAAGCCTATAGCCCATGAAAATATCATTTTTCCGACAAAAAATAAAGTGTGTCTAAGGTGCTCGTTCTCCGCATATATGAGTCCCCGGGCACGCACAGAAGCCGTTTAACACGATAAATGAACGCTTAGGCAAACGATAATTTTCCCCCTAAAACTGAAAAAATGGTAAGCCTATAGCCCATGAAAATATTTTTCCGACGAAAAATGAAGTGTGTCTAAGGTGCTCGGTCTCCGCATATAAGAGTCCCCGGGCACGCGCAGAAGCCGTTTAACACGATAAATGAACGCTTAGGCATAGAATAATTTTCCCCCTAAAATTGAAAAAATGGTAAGCCTATAGCCCATGAAAATATCATTTTTCCGACGAAAAATGAAGTGTGTCTAAGGTGCTGGGTCTCCGCATATAAGAGTCCCCGGGCACGCGCAGGAGCCGTTTAACACGATAAATGAACGCTTAGGCATAGAATAATTTTCCCCCTGAAATTGAAAAAATGGTAAGCCTATAGCCCATGAAAATATTTTTCCGACGAAAAATGAAGTGTGTCTAAGGTGCTCGGTCTCCACATATAAGAGTCCCCGGGCACGCACAGAAGCCGTTTCACACAATAAATGAACGCTTAGGCAAAGAATAATTTTCCCCCTGAAATTGAAAAAATGGTAAGCCTATAGCCCATGAAAATATCATTTTTCCGACAAAAAATAAAGTGTGTCTAAGGTGCTCGTTCTCCGCATATATGAGTCCCCGGGCACGCACAGAAGCCGTTTAACACGATAAACGAATGATTAGGCACAGAATAATTTTCCCCCTAAAATTGAAAAAATGGTAAGCCTATAGCCCATGAAAATATCATTTTTCCGACGAAAAATAAAGTGTGTCTAAGGGGCTCGTTCTCCGCATATATGAGTCCCCGGGCACGCACAGAAGCCGTTTAACACAATAAATGAACGCTTAGGCAAAGAATAATTTTCCCCCTGTAATTGAAAAAATGGTAAGCCTATAGCCCATGAAAATATCGTTTTTCCGACGAAAAATAAAGTGTGTCTAAGGTGCTCGTTCTCCGCATATATGAGTCCCCGGGTACACGCAGAAGCCGTTTAACACAATAAATGAACGCTTAGGCAAAGAATAATTTTCCCCCTGAAATTGAAAAAATGGTAAGCCTATAGCCCATGAAAATATTTTTCCGACGAAAAATGAAGTGTGTCTAAGGTGCTCGGTCTCCGCATATAAGAGTCCCCGGGCACGCACAGAAGCCGTTTAACACAATAAATGAACGCTTAGGGAAACGATAATTTTCCCCCTAAAACTGAAAAAATGGTAAGCCTATAGCCCATGAAAATATCATTTTTCCGACAAAAAGTAAAGTGTGTCTAAGGTGCTCGTTCTCCGCATATATGAGTCCCCGGGCACGCACAGAAGCCGTTTAACACGATAAATGAACGCTTAGGCAAACGATAATTTTCCCCCTAAAATTGAAAAAATGGTAGGCCTATAGCCCATGAAAATATCATTTTTCCGACAAAAAATAAAGTGTGTCTAAGGTGCTCGTTCTCCGCATATATGAGTCCCCGGGCACGCACAGAAGCCGTTTAACACGATAAACGAATGATTAGGCACAGAATAATTTTCCCTCTAAAATTGAAAAAATGGTAAGCCTATAGCCCATGAAAATATCATTTTTCCGACGAAAAATAAAGTGTGTCTAAGGGGCTCGTTCTCCGCATATATGAGTCCCCGGGCACGCACAGAAGCCGTTTAACACGATAAATGAACGCTTAGGCAAACGATAATTTTCCCCCTAAAACTGAAAAAATGGTAAGCCTATAGCCCATGAAAATATCATTTTTCCGACAAAAAATAAAGTGTGTCTAAGGTGCTCGTTCTCCGCATATATGAGTCCCCGGGCACGCACAGAAGCCGTTTAACACGATAAATGAACGCTTAGGCAAACGATAATTTTCCCCCTAAAACTGAAAAAATGGTAAGCCTATAGCCCATGAAAATATCATTTTTCCGACAAAAAATAAAGTGTGTCTAAGGTGCTCGTTCTCCGCATATATGAGTCCCCGGGCACGCACAGAAGCCGTTTAACACGATAAACGAATGATTAGGCACAGAATAATTTTCCCCCTAAAATTGAAAAAATGGTAAGCCTATAGCCCATGAAAATATCATTTTTCCGACGAAAAATAAAGTGTGTCTAAGGGGCTCGTTCTCCGCATATATGAGTCCCCGGGCACGCACAGAAGCCGTTTAACACAATAAATGAACGCTTAGGCAAAGAATAATTTTCCCCCTGAAATTGAAAAAATGGTAAGCCTATAGCCCATGAAAATATCGTTTTTCCGACGAAAAATAAAGTGTGTCTAAGGTGCTCGTTCTCCGCATATATGAGTCCCCGGGCACGCACAGAAGCCGTTTAACACGATAAATGAACGCTTAGGCAAACGATAATTTTCCCCCTAAAACTGAAAAAATGGTAAGCCTATAGCCCATGAAAATATCATTTTTCCGACAAAAAATAAAGTGTGTCTAAGGTGCTCGTTCTCCGCATATATGAGTCCCCGGGCACGTACAGAAGCCGTTTAACACGATAAATGAACGCTTAGGCAAACGATAATTTTCCCCCTAAAACTGAAAAAATGGTAAGCCTATAGCCCATGAAAATATTTTTCCGACGAAAAATAAAGTGTGTCTAAGGTGCTCGTTCTCCGCATATATGAGTCCCCGGGCACACGCAGAAGCCGTTTAACACAATAAATGAACGCTTAGGCAAAGAATAATTTTCCCCCTGAAATTGAAAAAATGGTAAGCCTATAGCCCATGAAAATATTTTTCCGACGAAAAATGAAGTGTGTCTAAGGTGCTCGGTCTCCGCATATAAGAGTCCCCGGGCACGCACAGAAGCCGTTTAACACGATAAATGAACGCTTAGGCATAGAATAATTTTCCCCCTAAAATTGAAAAAATGGTAAGCCTATAGCCCATGAAAATATCATTTTTCCGACGAAAAATGAAGTGTGTCTAAGGTGCTGGGTCTCCGCATATAAGAGTCCCCGGGCACGCGCAGGAGCCGTTTAACACGATAAATGAACGCTTAGGCAAACGATAATTTTCCCCCTAAAATTGAAAAAATGGTAAGCCTATAGCCCATGAAAATATTTTTCCGACGAAAAATGAAGTGTGTCTAAGGTGCTCGGTCTCCGCATATAAGAGTCCCCGGGCACGCACAGAAGCCGTTTAACACGATAAATGAACGCTTAGGCATAGAATAATTTTCCCCCTAAAATTGAAAAAAATCGTAAGCCTATAGCCCATGAAAATATGCATGCATCTTGAGACGCATGCGGTTATGCAATGTGCCATAATTAGTTTGTCGCTGCCAAGTGAGCGCGATACTCCGTAGTGTTCCCGTCGCGACAGCGCGGCAAGATCCGTGATATGGAAACTCGCCGAAGGCGCACCTTTAACGTTGTACTCGCACCCAGCTGTGCAAGAACCGTTGCAGTCACGTGGTGTCTTGTGCCGGAAGAAAACGGCGTGATGGTTCGTTCACTTGGCTTCGCATCTGGATGCATCACCCTACCACGCGCGGCTGAAGTCGCCCGGAGCGATTTCGCTGCGCTGTATTACGAATTGCACTCCAGCCGTTGGCGGCATAGAAGGAACGCACTTGTCGAGGCCCCGTCTTGAGCCCGCGCATGCAAGTGGGCGAATATCGCCATTAGTATTATGACTCACCATTGACTCACCATTGACTCACCATTGACTATTATGACATCACCATTAGTATTATGACCGCCGAGTGACAGTGTTTTGTGGCCGGCTGCCATCCCGTCCAGGTAGGCAAGGGACTCGTCGACCTCAAGCGCCACCCCGGAACCTCAACGCAACGGCGTCGCACAATTGCGAGCGCCTACCATACACCACGCTCCCACACCACCTTACCGTGAGCGATCGAAGCATGACGTCAGTGATCACCATTCTACCTCCTCGTGTATGTCGAAAAAAAAATAATAAACCGATACAGAAATATGTTTTCGGCAGGATTCTGAGCGCATGCTTTCATCCACTCCCTTTCCGGAACGATAGGCCGCGATAGAAGCCCAGCTTCCCGGCTGTTATCGCAAGGTACTGGTCGCCTTCATTCACTCTGCTGCTGTGCCGTTCCCGTGGCCGAGTGGTTTAGATGCTTAGCTTGGGAGCGCAAGGGAATCCCAGCGGCGGTGGTTCGATTCCCGGCGCCTGCATTGCTTAAAAAAAATTGCGATGCGGTCACCGAGGCTTGAACGATCGTTAACTTATTGTGGGGCAGCTGTAACTTCGGGATGGAGGGGGTAGAGTAGGCGGGCGCGAGGAGGTAGGTAGGCTGAGGATTAGGGGAAAGGGGGTGGGGGACGGCTAGTGCGTCAGGTCGTGTTCCAGGCTCATGTGAGTCCCGCGCTCAGATGAGCCTGGCCTCCTCTCGGCCACCGGAATGTGGTGGACAAGATGGAATGGTGTGTCGTGGTGCACATCATTTCTTCTCGCTGTCCCCCGGGTATCCGAGAGGATGGATACCTGTTGCTCCGCTTTTTCGTACTCCTGGACGGAAGTGTCACTGCATCAGCGCGGGATCACCGTCGAAGAATGGATGCTACAAGGTAACGTCTAACACATCACTGAAACTCTATGCGCGTGAAAACCGACCCGACCTCATCGCTGATCGAACCCCCCTACGCGCGTGAAAACAGACCCGACCTCATCGCTGATGGACCCCCCCCCCCATGCGAGTAATAACCGACCGGACCTCATCGCTGATCGACCCCCCCCCCTCTGTGCGAGTAAAAACCGACCCGACCTCATCGCTGATTGACCCCCCCCTCCCCCCTTATGCGCGTGAAAACCGACCTCACCTGATCACTGATCAAGCCCCCCCCCCCCCATGCGCGTGAAAACGGACCCGACCCCATCGCTGATGGAACCCCCTCCGCCATGCGACAGAAAACCGACATCACCTCATCGCTGATCGACCCCCCCCCCCTATGCACGTGAAAACCGACCTCACCTCATCGCTGATCGACCCCCGATGAAGACGCATGCGACCTCATCGCTGATAGACCCCCCCCCCCCCCTATACGAGTAAAAATCGACCAGACCTCATCGCTGATCGACCCCCCCCCCTATGCACGTGAAAACCGACCTCACCTCATCGCTGATCGAACCCCCCCCCCCCTATGCGCGTGAAAACTGACCCGACCTCATCGCTGATGGACCCCCCCCCCTATGCGCGTGAAAACCGACCCGACCTCATCGCTGATCGACCCCCCCCCCCTATACGCGTGAAAACCGACCCGACCTCATCGCTGATCGACCCGCCCCCCCCCCCTATGCGCGTGAAAACGGACCGGACCTCATCGCTGATGGACCCCGCCCCCTCCCCCGCTATGCACGTGAAAACCGACCTCACCACATCGCTGATCGAACCCCCCCCCCTATGCGCGCGAAAACGGACCCGACCTCATCGCTGATGGACCCCGCCCCCTATGCGCGTGAAAACCGACCCGACCTCATCGCTGATCGAACCCCCCCCCCCTATACGCGTGAAAACCGACCCGACCTCATCGCTGATCGACCCGCCCCCCCCCCCCCCCCTATGCGCGTGAAAACGGACCGGACCTCATCGCTGATGGACCCCCCCCCCCTATGCGCGTGAAAACCGACCCGACCTCATCGCTGATCGACCCCCCCCCCCCTATACGCGTGAAAACCGACCCGACCTCATCGCTGATCGACCCGCCCCCCCCCCCCCTATGCGCGTGAAAACGGACCGGACCTCATCGCTGATGGACCCCGCCCCCTCCCCCGCTATGCACGTGAAAACCGACCTCACTACATCGCTGATCGAACCCCCCCCCCCTATGCGCGTGAAAACGGACCCGACCTCATCGCTGATGGACCCCGCCCCCTATGCGCGTGAAAACCGACCCGACCTCATCGCTGATCGACCCCCCCCCCCTATACGCGTGAAAACCGACCCGACCTCATCGCTGATCGACCCGCCCCCCCTCTGTGCGAGTAAAAACCGACCCGACCTCATCGCTGATTGACCCCCCCCTCCCCCCTTATGCGCGTGAAAACCGACCTCACCTGATCACTGATCAAGCCCCCCCCCCCCCATGCGCGTGAAAACGGACCCGACCCCATCGCTGATGGACCCCCCCTCCGCTATGCGACAGAAAACCGACATCACCTCATCGCTGATCGACCCCCCCCCCTATACGAGTAAAAATCGACCAGACCTCATCGCTGATCGACCCCCCCCCCCTATGCACGTGAAAACCGACCTCACCTCATCGCTGATCGAACCCCCCCCCCCCCCCCTATGCGCGTGAAAACTGACCCGACCTCATCGCTGATGGACCCCCACCCCCCCTATGCGCGTGAAAACCGACCCGACCTCATCGCTGATCGACCCCCCCCCCCCCTATACGCGTGAAAACCGACCCGACCTCATCGCTGATCGACCCGCCCCCCCCCCCCTATGCGCGTGAAAACGGCCCGGACCTCATCGCTGATGGACCCCGCCCCCTCCCCCGCTATGCACGTGAAAACCGACCTCACCACATCGCTGATCGAACCCCCCCCCCCCCTATGCGCGCGAAAACGGACCCGACCTCATCGCTGATGGACCCCGCCCCCTATGCGCGTGAAAACCGACCCGACCTCATCGCTGATCGAAACCCCCCCCCCCCTATACGCGTGAAAACCGACCCGACCTCATCGCTGATCGACCCGCCCCCCCCCCCTATGCGCGTGAAAACGGACCGGACCTCATCGCTGATGGACCCCGCCCCCTCCCCCGCTATGCACGTGAAAACCGACCTCACCACATCGCTGATCGAACCCCCCCCCCCCCTATGCGCGTGAAAACTGACCCGACCTCATCGCTGATGGACCCCCCCCCCCTATGCGCGTGAAAACCGACCCGACCTCATCGCTGATCGACCCCCCCCCCCCTATACGCGTGAAAACCGACCCGACCTCATCGCTGATCGACCCGCCCCCCCCCCTATGCGCGTGAAAACGGACCGGACCTCATCGCTGATGGACCCCGCCCCCTCCCCCGCTATGCACGTGAAAACCGACCTCACCACATCGCTGATCGAACCCCCCCCCCTATGCGCGTGAAAACGGACCCGACCTCATCGCTGATGGACCCCGCCCCCTCCCCCGCTATGCACGTGAAAACCGACCTCACCACATCGCTCATCGAACCCCCCCCCCCCTATGCGCGTGAAAACGGACCCGACCTCATCGCTGATGGACCCCGCCCCCTCCCCCGCTATGCGCGTGAAAACCGACCCGACCTCATCGCTGATGGACCCCTCCCCCCCTATGCACGTGAAAACCGACCTCACTTCATCGCTGATCAGCCAACCCCCCCTTATGCGAGAAAAACCGACCTCACGTCATCGCTGATGGACCCCCCCCCCCCTTACGCGAGTAAAAACCGACCCGACCTCATCGCTGATGGACCCCCCCCCCCCCCTATGCGAGTAAAAACCGACCCGACCTCATCGCTGATGGACCCCCTCCCCCGCTATGCGCGTGAAAACGGACCTCACCTCATCGCTGATCGACTCCCCCCCCCCCTATGCGCGTGAAAACCGACCTCACCTCATCGCTGATGGACCCCGCCCCCTTCCCCCCCCCCCTATGCGCGTGAAAACGGACCTCACCTCATCGCTGATCGATCCCCCTTATGCGAGTAAAAACCGACCCGACCACATCGCTGATGGACCCCCCCCCCCCCCGTATGCGAGTAAAAACCGCCCCGACCTCATCGCTGATGGACCCCCCCCCCCCTTATGCCAGTAAAAACCGACCAGACCTCATCGCTGATCGACCCCCCTCCTCCATGCGCTTGAAAACCGACCCGCTCCCAGTGGATACGTCAAAAGTATGCAGAACTGACCTGCCTTCATCGCCGATACACGACCGCCCTCCCGCCCCCTCTAACTGAAGACTGACGAGACCTGACAGTTGACGGACACCCCTTTACACGTGAAAACTTACCCCAACCCATCGCCAATTGCCCCACCCACCCCCATGCACTTAAAGATTGCCCCACCGTCATCGCTAATCTACACACGTAAGGTTAACCGCGATCCCATTGCCAATGAGTTGGGGGAGCAGTATCAACTTGAGCAGACGTATTACGGCATGCAAAGGAAGACAATCAAAACGGACTCGTGGGGTTCTCAGAACCCCACAGCTGCGGATGGCGCAGCGCACTCTTTTATTGCAGTTTGAACAGGCTTGCGATCATACCTTGCTGGTGAAGCAGCGCACTGACACGGACACAGTGAAGAGACACAAGAAAAGACGACACTCGCTGCACTTGCAACTATTTTATTTCAGAACACATATTTATATGCAGTGTTGCGAGTGTCGTCTTGTGTCTTCACTGTGTCCGTGTCAGTGGGATGCTTCACCAGCAAGGTATGATGATTACATACCAACTGGCCGAACTTTCCACTTTATTGAAAAGTCTTGCTTTGCACTTCCAAAGTGAGCATGTGTTGCCTCCTGCTGCCTTCTTCGCTGCGTACAAAAGTGCGCGCGAGCAGATACATGCGCGCGCGCACGCACGCACGCACGCACGCACGCACGCACGCACGCACGCACGCACGCACGCACGCACGCACACACACACACACACACACACACACACACACACACACACACACACACACACACACACACACACACACACACACACACAGGCGCGCACACGTATCCCCTCTGAGAGAGAATGGAGGAGCCCTAAAGTGCCGCTCCCTACCGCGTTACAAAGGTGGACAACGGTAACTCTACAAGGCTGAGCCGCAGTATTCGCCGTTTTCCGTCACTCATTGCGCACACGAGGCGGTTATCAACGCAGTCTGTTCTGCCTTCACTCTGCGAACGTCGCCAGTGCTTGGAAAGGTACGAGAGATGACTAGGGGACGGCGTTTGGGCGGTGGGTTACTGTGGGAAGGCATATACCGGCCAATCAAAGAGCCTAGCCAGAGTAAGTGGACGCACAAAATAGAAGCCGAGAGGGAGCGCGCCAAAAGAACCATTAGTCACGGCGTTTTCATTATTGGCGACGACGATGTGTGGCGACCGCTATGGCGGCTGAGCACGCTACGTTACCGTACGGGCAGCGTCAGTTTTTTTTTCTCTCGTATCCTTCTACTCTGAGCGGGTGCCCACCCAGCAGTTGCACATTATGAAAGCTCGTCGTATTGCCATCCGTCTTTCCCTGCTGCCGAACCGATGAGGCGCGCAAAGGAGAATGCGGAGAATGTACCCCGCTTCCGCTGTTGCTGCGTGAGCAGTCGCTGGAGTGAAAGAAATAACGCGAGAGAAGAACGGCGTTTCCTTCGACGAGCACCGGCAGCGATTTAGCGGACGTGCGGAAGCAAACTAAATTCGGAGACGGGATTGATTCGTTCTCCCACTGATCGATGGATTGATTCAGGACCTGTTCAAAGCGAGTGTGTGAACGAAGGAAGTACGCAGTCTGACGAGACTTGCACGACGCAAATTTCGCGCAATATTTTGAAGAGCACTTACTTGGCACAAGTTCCCAAATTCATTGGCGGTACCCCATGCTGCACTTCACACTCTAGGTTTCGTGTAAGCGAATGTACGCGAACTTCAGTTTGCAGCAAGGAGCTCGTCTGTAACAGTCAATTGATTTCCATAATTTGTGCATTCGTATGCAATAAGCGCCTCGGGGATGAAAACATCTTGAACCTTAAATGAATCCTGGCAATCGCAGTAGCTCTCGTGCATCCTACTAAGCGCAAACCTAGCATTATTCCATTGCTATAGAGAGGGGATAAAAAAAAAGCTCGCAGTTGGTCAACCAACTCAGACGTTTGTATGGTTATCCTAACACCAGGAGAGAGCGCCAGACGGGGCTGCTTAACCAACGTATAAAGCATATGCAAAGTAGTTCAGCCAAATGCGTTGCAGTAAATGCATTTCGAAACTTTTTCCACTGGCTGCCATGCGATGCGAAATTTTTTTTTTACATATGCAGGAAGCAAACTTCAAATGAATCGAGGAAACGAAAGAAATATGTTGCAAGTATTACGCAGCATAACTTCAAACTACATCAGCAGTCTGCCTTTCTTATTCACTAATCTAATGCTCCACATTCGCTGGTAAATTAGTCATCGCACCGCGCTCCCCGTGGAAGTAACTTCGCTATAATTACCATCTGAGGACGTGTACTGGTTCGTCAAAGTCATTAATAAGAGAATTCAGTCATTAGTCACAGCTGCAGCCAACATAAGACACACACGTACAGTATGGACGTCACCACCACTCTTCAATACTTACTGTAGACAGGCGGTACGACGTTCCAATGGAAGGCTGAAAAACGAGATGTTGAAATGGGCAGCGTGGTATTTAATTTGCTCAGCAAAGACGCAGCTATTGCGCGGGGACCACTCGGATTTCCCTATTGAAATGCACACGAAATACAAGAACACTCTCGTTGGGAAATCGTCGAAACCAACCTCAATGGGCGCATATTTGAGAACTCTTATTTTCCCCAATCGGCTCTTTTTGTTCGTATCTTTTGAGCCCATAAATCGCATTTCCTTAACTATAAGTGAATACGCTGTGGTATTCTTTTTGTTCGATTGGTTTTATTAAAAACGATCTAGCGCTTCCCTCACGAGAGCACGCCTGTCTTTGTCATGCCCCTGCCTTGACCATGCCCAACGTAAAGCCCTTTTCTTAAACAACCGCAAGAAAACACGACGAACCAATCTCATTTTCTTACTTGGACTGAGTGCAGACTGCTGAATTCTCGCAGATAAGAAAATGTGAAGCCGCGAAAAATAACGCAAATGCCAAGAGGTTATCATCACTGGAAAGTCCGCTTCGCTACTCTGTCCTGGGAAACGAGAAAAGGAGGTTAAACAAAGTACGACACATTTGGGGCGAGAACAGTACTCGCCCAAAATAGAACACACGCTGAAGCTCCGTGGCGGTTCGTGTAGGCCACTTGGAAGAAAGGGAGCTCACCGCACACTTGTTCTGCCAAACGGTGGGGCTGCTGTTGAGGAAAGCCATTTCGCAGACAGACAATTATTTAACAACGTTGTCACCTTTATTGTGAAGACAGAACATGCCCCTTCCAGTAGCAAGGAACGCGTCTCCAAAACGCAGTGCTTATGTCTCCATATTTGGTGAAGCCGACCACTGCAACGAGCGTAAGAGAAGTCGCGGAGAAGTAAGGAGGCACATTGGCTTCATTCTACCATGGCTTCGGGGTGTTCAAGCAACATATGAACACCGAGACTCACTCGGCGTGCTATATAGCGTCAAGGGGACACGACACGACATGTCATATTGCGGATGTGGATCAAATTTATGATTCAGAAGAAATAGTGATACCGAGAAGTTCAGTGTTGGTTGTTCAGCACTAAGTCTATGCTGCATGGAACTCTTGATCATCGAGACGTTAAGGCCAAGTCGTAAGACTTTACGTTTCCTCTTGCTCCGACTGTCACAGGAAGAACGCACTTGCATGCAGTCAATAAGCCATTCATTTTGTTCGACTGAATCATCAAAACTGTATCACTCGAAGTGTCCGATACTACGGCTAGGTTAAGAGCGCTCACTAGATGGGGCTGTATGATTCTCAATTTAAATAATTTGCATCTTTATGCAGCGGCTGAAAGAACGTGTGAGTACGACATTCTGTCGGAGGATGCCGCGACGCTCAGTTAATCCGAGAAAATATGCCTCAGTAGCGAACAAATACAGTAAACGTCGCGGTGCGCACGCCATACCGTGCAATTGTGCTTCAAACTTCAAGTGTCCACTAAAAGATGGTCGCCCAGGTTTTAACAAAACGCCACGTACGGCATATTCTTGTTCACGCTAAGGCTCGCATGTGAGCAGAGCAGGCGAGTTCAAGAGGAAGTTTCGCCGACATCTACATCTGCGTACTTGGACAGGGGTTTCATCTCGGAATCATCCGCACTTTCCTTGTATCGTCGCCGGCATCGGTACAGTGCCGTGGCTACAAACAAGACGGTGACTAAGATGCCAGCGGCGATGAGAAGGGCCGGAACGCTCCAGGCTGACCCGGTAAGTGGCGCGGCCGCCGAATGCTTCTCCTGAAGCACCGGCATTGCCGACATGTCGTTCAACATGACATCGTTGCCTTCGTCGTTTTTCGACCGCGGGCTGGACGTGGACGAGGCCCCAGGCGGCTTCGTGACGGGTTTCATCACGTGGTTGCTGTCCTCCGTCGGCGCGACTTTGGGAGTGCGAGAAGATGGCTGCCGGCTCGAATAGGGGCGGTTGGAAGTCGGCATACCTGAAGTCGACTGATTTGAAATCAGAGGTTTTGAAGCCAACGTGCTTGCCAAGTGTGAGTGTGTCGAAGGATGGACGTCGGGAGGCGAAGTTGCAAAAGCTTCCGTCTTCTTGGTTGGCTTTCGTGTCCACATGGCGGGCTTTGTGTACACTTCCGTGGCTTTCTTCCTCGGCTTGGTAGGCTTGGTCGGCTTTGTCAAGGGAGTTGATGTTGCCGTCTCGGCCATCGAGAACGCTCTCGTTGCAGGACCTCTAATAGGGGGAACGCTTGAAAACAGCCTTGAGGACGCAGTGCTATATGGTATTGTCGTGTTCACTACGACAAAATGGCGTGTAGTTGGACGACGAGTGGCCGTTGTTATTTGTGGTAGCCCAAGCGTTGTACGCTTGGCGGCTTCTGTTCTCGTTGACGTGAAAGTGCGCCAAGTAGTAGTGCGGCTTCTCGTATACGGCGCCGCAGTGGTCACCTTGCTTCCTGAGGGTTTTACTGACGTAGCATCCGGTCCCACCGTATTGCCGTCAACGCTTGGGTAAACGCTTGGCCATGTGGTCGGACGAAGCCAAGTTGTTGCGTGAAGCCAAGCGGCAGTTGTCGGTGGTTGCCGCCTTGGTGTATGCACTCGTGTGCCCGATACTGTATCCAGTGTAGTTCTTGGTGTACTGGCCGAGAACGCAGGACTTGCGGTGGTCGCATGAGGCTTTCTGCCTGCGCTCGAAGTTGACGGCTTTTGCGAACTGCTAACAAGAAGATGCGTCGTAGGAACGGAAGCAGTGGTCGAGTCCCTTTCCCGCCAAGAAGAACTTGAACTTGCGCTGTAGGTCGAGGCCGCGGTAGGCGAATTGGAAGTATGTGGCGATACTTTTGTCGGAGGGGGCGCATGTGTCGGAAGCGATGTTACCAGACTTGTGAGCGCTACTGCGGCTGAAGTGCCGGATGTTCCACCGCGAATCACGCTGATCGTGGGAACAGCAAGTGGCAATGGCGTTGTAACTGCCGAGGACGACGATGGCGAATGAACAGAGGCTGTAGTTTGGGGAGACCTTGGCTGCACCGTGGAATCATATAGCAGAGTGGTAGGCGTTAAGCTCTCGGAAGGCCGCTGGTCGGGCCCATGTGTGGTCGGAAAGTCCTCAGTGCTCGTTGCTATGGCACCGGCTCTGTTCGTGCCAGTCTCTGCCACATCTTCCTGATTCACGGAAGTGCTAGCCTCCGTCGTCGTCGTATCCCACGTGTCACCCGAATCTGTCAAGCGCAAAGAGATTAAGAATACAATAAATACAGCAAATTCCAAGCAAACATCACTCTCCTGGCAAATGTACGTATACCGACACTAACTTGCCTAATGGAGGAACGAATTTGCCCAAATTACTTTTCGCAGAAAACAATCAGCCTATATCCCCCTTAGAAGCTCAGCGTACACCTTTTCACTCAATTCTCAGAAATGGCCAAACTGGACGCGTACTTCATTACTCCTGCAATTGCACGAATACTGCCACTAACTTATATGATTAGTAAACGAATTTGCTCAACTTAGTTATAGCGGAAAAAACCCCAGCCTACAGACAGTACCTCACCGCATTTCTATCGACTGAATTCTCTGAAAAGCTGATGAGTTCTGCACCGAGATTCACTATAGCGAAGGTAAAAAAATTTAACATCCTCCATTTTTGCAGGAACAAAATCAACACACAAAAAAAGCTTTCCTCTTAGTCCTCTTACGACCTTAATCCTCTTTACTGCACATATGGTCCCCAACATCTTGCATGTTGTCAACGATAGCATGATGCGCGGTTACAAAAAAAAACAAAAGCAAGCACGTGTAGAGCTAGACAGCATAACGTAGGCAGCAAGAACGATCTTTCTACTGTCAATCAAATGTGCAAATCACTCACACAAGCAGTCCTTGTCCGACATAGCGTATACAGCGGTGTGTGAAACTCACCCGCCGCCATGCGCTCAAATCACATCACACAAAGGTCAACACACCAACAGCTATTCGATTTACGAGACGGATGTCAAGTTTAGAAAATATGCCCTGCGCTGTAGATTTCCGAAAGAGTCAGATTCAGGTGAAGAACCGGGGCGATGTGTTTGAAGCATCGGCTTGGTACATTTCACTGCTATATGAACTAAGATAAATCCACTTTCATTTCCTCTAATCTATCATTTCTTAAATTCAGTTAATAAGTCGAAGTAATTTCCCCTATGTTGTCCTTCGTGTAATGATTGTTAGCTTCTATATATATGTATATATATATATATATATATATATATATATATATATATATATATATATATATAGAGAGAGAGAGAGAGAGAGAAAGAGAAATATGACGTACATGCATAAAAATGAAGACAAAGAGCATAGCGGAGGATGCAGCGTCACGCTTAACCGTGAATTTCATATATATAAAGTCCACCAGGGTCGATACGAAAGCAACAAGAAATTGTTGACCCTGATATAAATATTCAAGTTTTAGACATCATATACAACATGAGTGCTTCTTCATAAGGTCGTAAGCAGGTAGCATAAGGTTTTGCGGTAGCAAACGTGCATTTAGGAGTTTAGCAGGAGTCTCCACGTAACAAAAGAAAGAAAATATAAAAACACGACCACAGTCAACGAGACCATCTGATGAGGAGCATGTTAAATTACACTATAGCGTGTTTGCAGAATATGCGAAAACGTCAAGCTACGAGGCGGACTGCAAGAAGCTACAACAGACAACGAACCACACTAGCCCGCGGAACACAGTACAGGCAGCAAATATATATTTGCGCAGGCGTCACAAAAACGCTAGATTTTGGCTAATGTAAAAAAGTAAAACAAGCAAACAAATACAAATATCAAAGTAGCCAGCTTAGATATTCATTTACAGCCATTTAAAGAGGTTTCTTGAACTTACCAGATAATCTGCTTTGGTAATGCGTCGAATTACAAACTGATATGTGACACTAAAAGCACCAATAAATTTTTCCTCAATTAGAGCATCTTTGGTTGAAGATATTGAAGCCAAGAAAACCTGGTGTAGTTAGCGTTGTCGGGGCAACTGACCGAGCAACCGCTTATATATGCGCGTCGCAATACATTTCAGCTGACGAGCGACAATTTCAGGACAAATAACTGCGGAATACAACGATTGGTCCTCTCAAAGTAAAGCGCTTTATGCTGGAAGCGAAGCATAGCATAACTAAGAAGCGGCGCTGTTGTTGGCAGACGACGCCGTTGGCCTAAAAATTGCAACCCGGAGGAACTCCATTGTTACGCGTTTTTACAGTGAATCTTACAAGTGATTTCGCCAAACGTCTCAACGTAAAATATGCGTAAACTAATTTAAGAACAAGAAGTCGTAAAGGAGACAAATGATGCCATCGTTGGCGAACGTGACTTTTCTCGGACGAGTCTAAGTACTGCGCAGGATAAGGAGATGGCCGGAAAAGGACCGCCTGACGCCACCTAAAAAGAAAAAAAAAACGAGCTCCCGTAAGCACAAGGTGCGTTTCCCGCAGCCTAGGCGCAAATACGTTATATCGCCACAAGTGGTGTTATCGTCCCATCTCGTCGTCTTCTCCTGAAAGCGCTGCACCAGCGGGTCTGCAACGCCGGAGGCCATATATAACCGGTGTCCCCCACCAAATGCGCGCTCATAAAACCGCATTCATATAGCGGCGCCCTGTTGACTTCGAGATGAGGTTATTTCCTCTATCCAGACGGCATAGTCAGTACAGCGGTGTCGTTAGTGCTAGTTATGAGGCTACCCGTAGCACCGACGGAAAAACGAGGCACGTATAGATCAAACGAAGAAGAGAGAAAAAAAAACGCAGTATGGCATGGGCTTTGGTGCTCACGCTGAGTGCAATGCTGGGTGCTTCTCCAAAGACCAGAACCGAGGATGTCACACGTGAGGTTGGGTTGACGTCAAGTTTGGTTTACCCGTTCTGGAGCTGTAGACGCTGAATACAATGTCACGTATAGCTACTTTCATGCGCTGTTTCGCGGACTGTCACAGTAGGTTGTTGTTGTAGTAGCTTTCCGAATGTGATTATCCTAGTACAGTATACTGTGGTCGCGCCGACGAAGAAACAAGATAGGCGCAAATAAAAAGAAACATCACGCAGTACCGAATCAGACCATCACATACCAAAATTTGTGTTCGAACTGTGTGATTCAATAAGTGTTATTAAGCAGGGCTAGCTGGTTTACACGTAGCCTATTGAATTAAGCATACATCAATTACCCTTATGTTTCGACTAAGGTTTTCAACCAATCTTATCTTCTAGTTTCCATAGATGAGTGGAATAAGTTGCCTATTGTAATTACAAATAAATGTAACCCTTCAAGGTACCGAGTCGAATCGTGAAAGACAGTGCGAGGTCTTTAAAGGGAAGGCAGGGAGGTTAGCCAGGCAGAGCCCGGTAGGCTACCCTGCACTGGGGAAGGGAAAAGGGGATTAAGAAAGAATCTATGCTGTCAACCACATACTATTTATTTATTTTGTTTTTACTCCAGTTCTACTTATTGTCGCGTAACCTTGCCGCGTGACTGTTCTACTTGTGTTGTTTGTATTACGTTTTGTTAGTTTTCCCGCTCTCATGCGCATGTTACCGGTTTCTTTCATGCTGACTTTTTTTACAGCATACATGTTTACTGTTGATTACTGATGATTCTCCCTTCGCGATTACGTTATCCCCGACTAGGGATCATCAAAGAGAAATACGTGATAATGACGACTGATGGCGAGCAGCGCAGGTGACGGTATCCCCGATGCAACCACCCGATGTAACTCTTGCTAATACCAATGGTTCTCCTGTTACTGAATCAGAATGTGCTAAGTTATTAAATGACTCATTCTCAACAGTTTTTACTCTTGAGGATATTACTACATGCCCTAGCATTGATGTTGTTTCCGGTATTAATATGACTGAAATAATTATTGATGAAGCTGGTATTTTATCTCTACTTGGAAAATTAAAAACGTCATCTGCATCTGATCATAATGGCTTCAACAACAAAATACTTAAACATATTTCTTCTGGTATCTATCGTTGCTTGGCAGCAATCTTCTCTCTATCAATGTCGTCAGGCACAATTCCTCAGGACTGGCTAATAGCAAAAGTAGTGCCCATATTTAAATCAGGGGATCGCTCGTCTCCACTTAACTACAGACCTATATCTTTAACTAGTACCATCTGTAAACTCTTGGAACACATTATACACTCACAAGTAATTACATATTTAGAGCAACACAATATCATCTTCAAATACCAGCACGGTTTTCGCAAGGGCTTCTCATGTGAAACACAACTTGCAGGATTTACTCAGGATTTACACTCATCATTGGACGCCGGCATCCAAATTGACGCCATATTCCTTGACTTCTCAAAAGCGTTCGATCGAGTTCCTCACCACCGGCTCTTACTAAAACTTAGACATCTTAATATTCACCCACTTGTTCTGGCATGGGTGCAAGCCTTCCTCTCTAATAGACAACAGTTCACGTCCGTCAACAACTTTGACTCTCCTTTCGTCCCAGTCTCATCCGGTGTTCCTCAAGGAAGTGTACTAGGTCCATTGCTTTTCCTAATTTATATAAATGACTTACCCTCGTCCCTCAAATCTAAAGTTAGGCTATTCGCTGATGATTGTGTTATTTACCGCAACATCTCTTCTGAAGCTGACCGCCAATCGCTACAATCTGACCTTGACTCCTTAACTTCATGGTGCACAACTTGGCTAATGACACTAAATCCTTCAAAAACTAAAGTGATGTCTTTCTCTAAAAAAGCTTCTCGAATTCCTACCTCTTACTTGCTAAATAATACTTCAGTGGAACTTACGACCACGTACAAATATCTTGGAGTTAACTTTCAGTCTGACCTGTCCTGGAATAACCATATTAACGTCACCCTAGCTTCAGCAAACCGCTCACTTGGGTTTCTTAAACGTAACATGAAACATACCCCATCGCACTTACGTAAACAGGCTTATATCACTTTAATCCGTCCTAAAATAGAATATGCCTCAGCCATTTGGGATCCCGATCAAGTCTACAATATTAAAAACATCGAAGCCCTGCAGAACCGCGCTGTGCGTTTTATTTTTTCGGATTATTCACGTCACACCAGCGTCACTTCATTGAAGAATCGTGCTGAACTGCAAGTATTATCATGTCGGCGTAAAATCGCTCGCTTATCACTTCTTCATAAGCTTTACCATCATGCATCACTTCGCGAGGACTTCTTTAGGCCACCCCCTGCCATCTTTCCCCGCCGTGATCACCCTTTTAAAATCGAACGCTTCACGTGTCGCACACTAACTTATGCCAGATCATTCATCCCGCGCACCATAACCGAGTGGAATAGCTTGCCATCACACATCGCAACCGTCACCGACATAAATGAATTTCAGAAACTTCTAATCCTTAATGAAAGTGCCTAAACCTTTCTTGTGTCATGTCCCACCCCCATTTTTTTTTTGTTAAGAATGATGTTAAAAGATCTTCTTGTCCTCTATGTAACATGCATATTGTTTTGGTTATTGTTCCTATTTTTATTGCGATGTTTTGCCTTTTTCTTTTAAGTTTACGTTTTGTATTGTTTACTGATTCGTTGTACATTAATGGTCTGAGTGCTTTCTATGACTCAAATTACCCTCCATTTTTCGTGTGTTTGTGATACGTATTCTTCTTGTACACTTCTGATTATTTTTTACTAGCACAATAATCTTATTCCTTTTGTATTATTATCTTTTGTGGTTATTGTTTATTAGTTCCCAATTTTTGTTTTCAGCTTACTACTCACTTATTACATCTGTATGCGTTACTGCACCACCACCCCCTATGTAATACCCTCCTGCGAGAGGGCCTTTAGGGGTATTCTGAATAAATAAATAAATAAGCGAGACAAACAGCAAAGATGAGCTATAACCTAGAGTTCGCAGCCTAGGCATCTGACCTTTTGATATCACTTGTACCGTTGTCTGCGCTTCCGTATATTTCCGTACATTTCCGTATATATTTCCGTATATTTTTAGCTGCATGTGTATGTCATGCCTTGCTCTACACAGTTTTATCGGCGAGGAGGAGGAACGTAGCCTAGAACCAGCGCGCCACCCCTCTGTCATCCTTGCACTGCAATGTGCGGATCGCCGTTTTTCCCATCAGCAGCTTGGAACAGTAGCGGTTTCATAGCGAATTAGTGCCATTTCAACGCGTTCTGTCTGTGCTTGCTGCGATGTCAGACGACTCAATGTCAACGGGCTCCCACTGCGCTGTATTCGGCTGCAAAAATAACTTTCGGAAGCAAACGTGAAGTGCTTCGATCTTCAGCCGTGGTGACTTCGTGGCACTAAATAACCAGCAAGCAAATAACCAAAGGGTTCAGCAACCTCCGGAAATGTTTCAAAGGAAGTGCAAGTCGCAGGGTACACGGTGTCAGAGGTTGAAAGGCAGGGGTATGCAATTGAAAGTGCAGTGCTCGCAGTAAACAGCGAAACTTGGACGCTAGTTAAGGCAATGAGTTGCGGTCATTGACATCAACCGAGAAGTGGGCCGAGCAGGCCGCAAAGGCGCTTTTGTGTGTGACGGGATACATCTTAGTGAGTGTAGCACCACCGGTTGGTCGTCGATTCGCGGCGCGGTCCATAGTTTTCTCAGGCGGGCCCCAGGCATTCAGGAAAGAAGCTTAAGTATTGACTGCAGCGACACACCAGTCAAAGGCAGAATTACACCAAAAAGAGTCGGGAAAAGACGCACGAAAGATAAGAATAGAGAAAGTAAGACTTGTTACATAAACATGTAGGGTGGTTGCAAGCAGGAAAAAAGGCTGGAAATTCAAACGCAGCTGAATGACGAAGCGATCAGCATGCACGCGTTGACCGAAACGCATCTACGAGATTTGGAGGAGCAGCGTGTTGTTGACAATGTTGTGTGGGAAGGATGCAACAGAATGAAAAGGCGGAGACATGCTAATTAGGCGAGGTCTGAAGTGGAAAAGAGTAAAATACACCTGTAAGGAGCATTTATGGATGAGCGGCACATGGTAACTCAAGAAGACGTGGCTGGGAGTAGCTTACCTATGGAGAGGCAGTGATAGAGATAAAAATAAGGAATTGATCGATTGCATTAAAAGCGATAGCAATCAGTTCAAGAAATCGAGCCAGGCGATACTAGTGGGAGGCACGTACGCGCACATGGTTGATTTAGACGGATATGCTGAATACAACGGCTCCCTAGAGCTGGTTCTGTGTGATGAACAGAACCTTATAGCAGTTAACTGTGAGAATGAGTGTCAGGGACAGGTAACATGGCAGTGCGGAAACATGCAGTCATGTATAGTCTCAGAAATGGTCTACGAACATGGGAAAAATAGCCCGGTTAGCGATTACAGATATTTAACATTAAAGTTTGAGAGAAATACTAACACAAAACACGAACCAATAGCATCAGAATTTCTAAATGTGAATCAAGACCAAATAACAGAGATGAAAAAAAACATGAAGAAAATGATAGCTTTTCCTAGATCAGTCTGGGAATATAAGGAAGTGGTAGACGTTATGCAGCAGGAAATAAGGCAGACACGGCAAAAAAAAAAATTGTTGGATCGGAAAGAAATTGTAAGCGATGGAACAAGAAAATAAAGCAAGCTATAGAAGAGCTTAAGCAGGCGTCTAGGGATCATCGGGAAGCCAAAAAGTTGGGATTACACTAAGAAGAAGCGCGCCTTAGATGGAATAAATACCGAGAAAAAAAAATGGCTGTGGCTTAGGTAAGGTTAAGCCCAGGATGCGAAGCATACTAGCCTTTATTTTAGTTGTTGAACCACTGTTTAGCCTGGTGAACTGCTGTTGCTTGGCTATATTTGGTTCGGCTAGACGAAGAAACAACTCATGCATTACTTCTTCGCCTTCAAGAGTGGAACGCGACAGCGTTCCCGTCGACCCGCCAAGGGGTGTAAGACAATGGGCTGCAGGGCAGCGACTACGCGCCCCGCATTGGACGCGGTGAGCGTCGAGCAAAGCAGCGTTCGGCGCGGCAACGAAATGTGCGCCTGAGCAAGAGACGCACGCCTTAAAAACAGCGCGTTTCTAAGGCAACACCGCATTCACTAGAGGCGCTTTTGTACCGCTTTGAAGCGTTGTACTCGTGGCTCAGTGGTAGCGTCTCCGTCCCACACTCCGGAGACCCTGGTTCGATTCCCACCCAGCCCGTCTTGCAAGAGTTGAGCCAAAGCCACTTCTCCTCTGTCGTGACGTCACGGTGTCACGTGATTTCATGGTCACCGCCGCGCCTGAGGAGCTGGGTTGAGCCCTCGTAATATGCTTCGCATAAAAAAAAGAAAGGCGGCGTGTGAGGTCGTGCAAGGCAAAAATAAAAGCGCAAGTGAACGTTGGGTGCTTAACATTCGCAAGAGAGACAAATGTTCTCTAAGATAGTTCTGGATCCATAGAAGGGCACTCGGAGCTCCAAGTAAAAAACCTCCCTGCGTTTTCTTCCCTTCTCTCTCTCCCTCTCTTCTGCGAACGGCTATAAAGGATGAAGATGGTAACATCTACGAAGCAGACGATGCAAATGCGTTACATCACATACGTTATTAGGGATAACTTCGGCACTTTGGCAGCACGACCCGATGAAATCCCAATACAGGTAATTGAAAACCTCGGTCCAGTGAGCAAGGCACTGCCGACTAATGCCATAGAACAAGTGATTAGAACGAAGAAAATTACGGTTGGATAGCGTGAAAGCAAGATTAACCTCATGTACAAAGGCAAGGGTGATAAGGACAAGATAAGCTCGTACAGGCCAGTTACAGTAATGTCGGTGATATATGGAACGGCAATGCAAGCCATAAAATTGGTACTGTCGAAATGGGTGGAGAAAGATGGTGTGCTAATGGACTGCAGAACCGATTCAGGCAAGGCAGACGCTTAGAGGATAACATGCTTGTACTAATTCAGTGCACAGAGATTTCAGTAGCTCAGAATAGACCTTTATGGATAATAGCACTTCTAGATATTAAATGAGCCTATGACAACGTAGACAGGGAATCGTTGTGGGATATTCCTAAGTACGAAGGCACAAAGGGCCATTTCGCAGAGCTGCTAAGGGAGATATATAGGTGCACCCAAGTGCAAGTTGTATCAGAAGGTCGAAAAAAGCAATGAAGTGGTGGGAATTCACCAAGGACTGAAGCAAGGACGTCCTCAGTCTTCATTGTTGTTCACATTTTATGTTAAGGGCATAGAAGACGACTGGGAAACAGCAAATTAGGGTTTGATTTATCCTACACGCGTAATGGACAAATTTTGCAACAGAAGCTCTCTGGATTTCTGTATGCGGACGACATAGTGCTAGTAGCGGGCAATAAAAGAGATTTACAGACACTTGCGAATAGCTGTGGCAATGGAGCGACTAATCTAGGCTTCAAGTTTAGTACAGAGAAATTGGGAATTATGATCTTTAACGACGACACGAGTAATTACGTGGTGTCAATTCAACAGCAAGTCATACCCACAGAGAAGCAATATAGGTACCTCGGCTTATCTTTCTTTCCCGTCCCCAGAGTAGGGTGGCCAACCAGACGCAGTTCTGGTTAACATCCCTGCTCACTCTCTCTATTTCATCCTCCTCCTCCTCCTCCTGTATATACGTCGGAGTATGCATAAAAGACGGGAAGACTTACTGAAGCACCCATCAAGAGAATCTAAAAATAAAAGGGAGGCGGAATGCGGCAATACTGAAACACGGGTCATTGTGGGGCCACAATAAGTATGGGACAGTGCGTGGAATCTGGAAAGAGTAACGGTGCCAGGGCTAACGTTCGCAAATGTCATTCTATGCTTAAAATCGCATATCTTGTCGGGGTTGCAACTTAACCAAAGTTTCGTAGGCTGGTTGCCTAAGAGAGCCCATTGTAAAACCACAAATGAGACAATGCAGGGTGACATAGGTTGGGCTTCTTTCGAAGTAAGAGAAGCACAGAGCAAAATTATTTTTTTTAAGAAAGACTCAGGAACATGGATGAAAATAAATGGGTAGCTAAAGTGCACAAGTATTTGTACTTGAAAAGTGCGGACACAGGATGGAGGAAGAAGTCAAGAAAGTTGGCAGCCAAGTACAAGGTAAGTGAAACTGTAAATAGAAAACCAGGAGTCATCAGAAAGGAAACAAATACAGCTAATTGGATGCAAAGAATGGAAGCAAAAAATACCACGTAGATTTGTAAGAACGAGAAGAAAGAAATTGGAAGGGAAAATCTGTACGATAACACAAAGGGCAGTGCCTTGCTATTTGGGGCTCGATCCGTTTGCCCAAGGACAAAAACATACTGGAGCAAATATGCGGAAATAGATGAGGCATGCGCACGGAGCAGCAAAAATCCAGAGACCATCCAGCACATCCTAATGGAATGCGAAAAGCTTCACTCAGTGTGAACCGTAGGTAACGTACACCTTCGAGAAGCACTTGAACCTAAAGCGGATGGAAGCGTCAACCGGTCAGCAGTCCACATAAGCAAGAGACGCTTAGAGTATTTGTGGGAAAAAAAGCAGGGAAGAGATTGACAGGACCGGATGTTTTGCAGTCGTGGATAGCGGTACAAGGTAGATTTTGAAGTAAAAAAAGAAACAGATTAAGGAGATATATACAAAAACGATAGATAAACGTGTATAGCATGGTTCGGAACAACATTCATTTGGGCTAGATTGTGCATACTTGAATTAGGAAGGAACAGCGCCAACTAAGACACAGGACAAGCTCTTGTCCTGCGTCGTTCTCCTTCTCGTGGTCGTCTTAGTTGGCGCTGTTCCTTCCTAATTCATGTATAGCACACCTGATTAAATTAAGCAAGCAAGGTCACCATTTTTCACCGCTCCGTTTCAAAGGGAATGACATTAAATCATCATCATCATCATCATCATCATGGTGGTGCCCTCAACCAAACGGTCTATATGGCATGCGGTATATACCTGTTCTAGTGCCACACCATTCTATCAGTAAAGTTGCTCTCACCTTGTCTTAAATTCTTGACAAAGCTATTCCTCGGAATCTTGAGAATGACAGCCCACAAGCAAACGACATGAAACCAAACGCCGACAGCGCGTGCCTTTTATGTTAGGTCTTCTAAGAGTTAAATATTGGAAGTGCGAAGCAATAACAGAACCCTGAAAATGACGTAATTTTATGGAGGGCGGCTGTGCACACCTCCGGGATTGGCCCACACAGCAGGCCGCGTTTCTACCAGATAGCTCGCTTTCGTGCATAGCGTTCGCCGCCAGCGTTTCCAGAAAAACATTACGGTTACATAGACTGTAGTTGCCGGGAAGCGTGAGAAGCAGTCGGTGGTATTTGAATGCTACCGCGTTCCACTCTTAAAGGCGAAGCTCAAGCTTCCTTCAAACTTATGTCACAAAAATTGGCAAGTAAATAAATATGTGGTGCTGCTGCAGTTACGCGTCTATTATTTTCTCTTTCCTAATTCTGTCTTTGGGAGACGTGAAGGCGTGTTCTATGTTAACGAAAGAAGGATTTCATTTCGCCTTCAGAAATATTGCAGACCTTTTTTTTCTTCTTCTACTACAGTCAGAACTGCTGTACAATATTTTACAGGGAAATAAGCACAATCATACATGCCCAGACACAAGCCTGTCTTAGTTACTTTTCTTGTGTCCGTGTATGTGGGTGCGCTTATTTCCCCGTGAAATGTCGTGCCAACTACTACAACTTATATTAAAGCTGTACAATAAAAGTGAGATTAAAGCTGTACAATAAACGTGAGATTCTGAGCAGGTTTCATCGTAACTTCGAGTTCTGGTGCCTGCGTGATTTTTTTAACAAAGGACTAAGAAACCAATGTAAGTCAAGAAGACTGAAAACATCATTCCTACGCGCAGAACAATGAAGCCAATAAGCGAAGAGATTGGAAGATCAGAAAGAGTAGCTGCCAGCTACATCCTCAGCTGTATATATTACTAACACTACCCGCCCCCCCCCCCCCCCCACACACACACACTGACGCACACCGTACTTCCCAGTGACTGGATTCACCCACGCCGGAAAGGCCCGCGATTTCAGGTATGGCAGTAAACTAAACTCAATAGCCATAACTATTTCACTGCGAACTGGAGCTCGTGGGACCCAATTCGCAGAAAATCAAAGCACAGTATCAGGGCCTACAAAAAAAAAAATCGTTTCTTCCGCTATATGATGGTGTTTACTACTTGTGTTGGTTATATTTGCCCAGACTATAAAAAATGGTTATTGATAGTTCTGAGATGTCGTAATCCAGTCAGGGCAACGTAAGTAGAAATCTAAGTTACGAAGCTATGGTTACTGCATGTTAAACACATTGTTCAAGAATGTACAAAAACAAACAAAATACAGAGAACAAGAAAGTGGGGGAAACATGGCAATCAACCTCCCACCTCCTCCTCCTCTAACATAGGACAAGAGTCTGAATCCAACTCTAGGCTTAAGTATGGGGGTCACCGTCCCATATACGAGTGCTTAAATACCGTGCCACAACGTAGAGGTGTGTAAAACAAGAATGTGTCCTCGTAAAAGCGGCAGACAATTGGAACACTGTTCCGGCTTTAAGACGATTATTTATTTTGTTTTATGCGAAACAAAACGCGACTGACTGTCCAACAAATCTGCACTTAATTACTCCAAAACTACGTGGACTCATTAGAAAACGCTGAAAGCTTTCTCCTACCACCTTGAATTTCTGCCAATGGAGCCTGCCGAACTTTAGGATGAATGTGGGTAACGCTGGCACCTTTATCAGCGCTGTATGATAATTTGCGACAAAGAGAGAGAGAGAGATGCAAATGAAAGGAAGGCAGGGAGGTTAACCAGACTTAAAACGTCCGGTTTGCTACCCTGCACTAGGGGAAGGGAAAGGGGAAATAAAGACGGAAAGAAGAGCGTGACAAAAATGAAAGCATGAGAAAAAAAAATATGAGAAGGGACGAAATGGGGTCATTAGAGTCTTTCTAATAGGCCACTGTCACGTAGAAAAGTCAACAGAGCTTTGACCGACTTTTGCTGCGACGACAGTTCACGTCGGCATTCCAAAACTGACTGTTCTGAAAGTGGCCTGTCGTCAAGGCGCGCCAACGCGGTCGCTAGTGACAGCCGGTGCGCGCTGTATCGAGGACAGTGGCAAAGCACGTGGTCGATAGTCTCTTCGCCGCCGCAGTGTCTGCAAGCCGCGCTGTCATCCATACCGACTCGGAAGGCGAAGGATCTTGTATAGGCGACACCAAGCCACAGTCGGTAAAGTACAGCTGTTTCGAGTCGAGAGAGTCTAGGCGGGGGTCGAAGTCGAAGGGATGGGTCCAGTCGGTGTAGACGTGTATGCTTTAAGCTGGGTGTGTTCCATAAAGTTTTGATGGCTTCATTTGCAAGCACACGAATTTTCGTTGCAGCGTCTGTTCTTGAGAATGGAATGGAGTCTTGTAAGCCCTCCTCGTGTGCAGATCGTGCTGCTGCGTCGGCAAGTTCATTGCCCATTATGCCACAGTGGCTTGGAATCCACTGCAACGTGATGTCGTGTCCTTGCTCGACGAGGTGGTGAAGCAGCAGTCTGATTTCCATAACTAGTTGTTCGTGGGGTCCTCGGCGTAGGGCAGAAACCAAACAATGAAGAGCAGCCTTGGAGTCAGTGAACACGCTCCATTTCCTGGGTAGTTCTTCAGAAATTACACGAAGTGCACAACGAATAGCAGCAAGCTCCGCGGCAGTCGATGTAGTCTGGTGAGATAGTCGAATCTTAATTGTGGAAGGTTTTGCAGGAAAGATCACCGATCCTGCAGACCCATTCACCGTGGTGGAAGCGTCAGTATAAAGATGATGATGCTCGTTGTAAGTCTCATACAGCAAGAGCAGTGAAAGCTGCTTGAGTGCTGGAGACGAGAGTTGGGCCTTTGTTCGTATTCCTGGTACCATTAGTCGAACATTTGCTCTAGCCAAGCACCATGGTGGAAACGGAACTTTCGCTGGAGCTGTATAACCTGATGGAAGGTATGCACGATAAGGCAGGACTGTTTCGCAAAAGGAAGCACGTGGTCGATCCTCTGGCAGTGAGGCTAGATGATGGGCAGGGGCTCGAGCAAGGTGTCTTACGTGTGCTCTGAGCGCTTCCATGACTATATGGGTCTTGGCTGGGAAATCGTGTGCAATGGCAATTGTTTCAGCCGTTGACGAACACCGCGGCAATCCAAGACACACTCTAAGTGCCTGGGCCTGGACGCTTTCGAGTGTGCGGATATTACTTCTGCAGGTGTTGGTCAGCACAGGCAAGCTGTATCGCAAGTACCCAAGAAAGAGCGTCCTGTACAGCTGCATCATTGCATGTACTGAAGTACCCCAGACATTTCCTCCAAGAAACTTAAACACATTAGAGATATCTGTCAGGCGCTTCTTTAGGTAGGCCACATGAGGACTCCAGCAGAGGTCACGATCAATTATTACGCCTAAGAATCGGTGCGTCCTGACATAAGGTATGCTTTGGCCGTCGATAGAGACATCGTATGATCTCATTGGCTTTCGGCTAAACGCGACCAATGCGCATTTTTCTGGCGAGATCTTGAGGCCTTGTTCATTTAAGTATGCGACAAAGAGAAGTTAATTGCTCTGTGGCATGTCCGTCCGAGAACAAAGTACAACAGTCGAGCAGCCCGCTTCTTACGTCAATCCGCAAAACAATGTGGGCATACCATATGGCCACTTTACTCGCAACATCATGCCCTCGTTAAACCTAGTGCCCTTGTGTATGGTGTCCCTCCCACACGTACTCAGTGCTTACTCGCTCCCTTTCTTCCTCTTTCTATTCGCCTTTCCCCCACCCCCAGTGTAGGGTAGCAAACCGGATGCTGTTCTGTTTGACCTCCCTGCCTTTTCTACCCTTGTTTTCTCTCTCTCTCTCTCATGCCCTCGTTCTTCCACCTCTACAAGTAGATACACAGTGCGATCGTCGGAAAGCTTCCGCGACAGGACTACGCGTATATCTCGCGATAGAAACGCGCTGCTCTTTCAACCGCACGCATCCGCGGCCAGCTCCTCAGAAACGACGAGCGCAGAAGCAACACCAACAAAAAAAGGCACTCTCCTCCTGCTTTTTCTCGCGCTTCCTGGTTTTCAATCGCATTATTCTTTCAGCCGCATCCATCCTTCATGCTGTCCAAAGAATATACACAGGCGAGAACCACGACAGCACTCGGGGCCCAACAGACACTGCACACCATGCGCCCCTCGCAGGCACAGCAACCGACGCAAACAGGGGAGACGAAGAAGGCCGGGCCCACGTCGCCGTAGTAGCGTATTCGACACCGCGCGGTGAGCAAGCCATACAGCGAGCGAACCAAGCCCATTACAACGATTGGGTTGCAGGCACGCGAAGGGCGATCGAAATGAAAAGTAAAGGTGAATGCGCCAGATAAAAGGAACAAATCTTGGAAGAAGGAGAGAGGCATGTGCGAGAGAGAGAGAGAGAGAAACCGCGAAGTTCACCGGACAGCTCTAGCACTCTGCCGAGCGTGGCCAGGCGCCGCCTTGCCTCGCTTCTGCCGCTGCTTCGAGACGCCGCTCACAAAGCCGACGTTGAGCGATGGCCGATTGCTTTGTATGCCCGCTCATAATACACGCCACGAGAAATCTCAATCAAGCAGGCTTTCTTATTTACTTGTTTCAACGCGGCCCCGCCTCCTTGCGTCTGTCCGTCTGTCTGCCGGCCTGCCTCGTTCGTTGGCCTGTTTGTTCCTGCTTCGAGGCCAACTAGACAGGCCTGTGCGGTTGCGCCGCTGAAAACGTTAAGAGCAAGCTTTAGCTCGGGCCCAACTCCGGCGCAGCCCATTCACGTGCGTGTAAAACGCAGAACTGCTTTCCCGAGATGACCCCTGGGCCGATTTTAATGAAATTTGCTGCATTTTGGAGAGAAAGGTAAATTCTAGTGACTGTTAGAAGCGAAATTTTGATGTAGTGCTTGAATGTATCTACAAAAAGAAAAGGATGGAAGCCTGACGTTTAGAAGTTTGTCCCTCTGAATCAGAAACAGACATAGCCGCTCTGTAAACTGCATCCGTTACTGCATCTGAAGCGGACAAATTTGACATACAAATTTACCGCTTATGTGAACTCGTTACCATGTTTACAAATATTTAGGGAAAGTCGTACTTACATAGCAACGGCATGTTGTGAAGCAGTGTATAATACATGAATTTTGTCCGCCTTAGATGTACTGTTAGATTAAATTTACAGAATTGTGATACATTCTTCATTGCCGAGTAATAGTTGCAAACGACACTTTCGTTTTCTGTAAATTTGCTACTTTAGACATTTTTTACTCCCCCCCCCCCCCCCCCCCAAAAAAAAAAACGGTCTAAATGAAGAATATGCTGCCAACAGTCACTGGACTATAACGATTTCTTTTATATAACACAAACCTCACCAAATTTTGTGCACTGGTTGCCGATATAAACTACTTCTCATTTCCATTGTATGTATATAGGAGCCTCCCAGCTAAAGCTTCCTCTAAAGATGGCTTCGCCACAATATAAGCATGCGTGCGGGCAAAATTCATTCCTTTCGTTCAGGGGAAAGGGGAACTTAGCGAGTTTCGACGTCGACGAATGAGATTGCACGCTGGCGCTCTACACCAGGATTACTAAAACAAGGAAGCGATACTAGCTCAGCACTATGACGGAGGTTAATTATGTTGATGCGCCGCTTTACGGCCGCTAACACGTTACCAAAGGCGGCGTGCTTGGGCAGCGGAACCGTAATGTCTGCTTCTCCCGGCAGCTTGAACTTCTGAAACGTTGCCGTTCGACCGAAGCGGCGAGTATACACAGCAACTTGTATTTATTAAGGCACCTATCATTTTGCCGCTAGAAATGAAAGGGAGCAACTAGCTGCACTTGAACGGGGATTCGGACTATAGTTGGCTGTTCATGACCATCTAATGACAGCGCGGAAAACTAAGGGCGAACATAGAAGCGGCACACAGTACGCTAACCTAACTTGCCATTTTGAATCGATTTGGCATGTCGTTCAAACTAAACCTTCGCGCATAGCTTCTTAGCTGTAGAATAACTTTGCAAGAGAGACAAAGCAAATTATAGTCAGCGCTGTGCATTTATTTTCTACATGCCTCCCTCGTTTTATGTGCTGTTATTAGAAGGACAACTAGGCGAATCTCCAGACACACCGTACGCAATAACAACGTAAAAAAAGAAAGAGCATTTAACTACGTCAATAACAAAAGTTATTTGGACGGCACAGATACCAGCCGAAGCTGGCATATGGCCATAACTATAATCACTGCTAGCCGGTTACAGCACACGGTCGACTTCAAGCGAGAACCAGAGTAATTCAGCAGCACTGCGTGAAGGCTGAATGTGGAAACTTATTGAGGGCAGACCATAGGAAGACATGACGGTTAACCACAATTTCGAGAATAACCAGAACCTGTGGTCCCTGTCCTCCCTGCATGAACCTCGAGTCCGCAGCATGTATTAAATAATTACTCATAAACAAATTTCACGCCTTTGGCAATCTTACGCCGAATGAGACGACGGGCAGAGGATAAAGCTGGAGCCTTGGCGCGTTGAAACAGAGTTTCGAAAACGTAACCTTTGCAGAGAAGGGCGTATTCGCGTTGCTAAAGTTCCCTGCGTCATCAGGCCTATACATAACATACAGAAAACGCTGCCTCATACTGTTGCTACTGCTGGATTGCATGCGAGGCTTACCTGGTTTGTGCCCTCTCTGTCTTGCTATCCCTCTTACCCTTCCCCCCGTGCAATGTAGCCAACCAGAACTACCTATCTGGTTATCCTCTTATTCATACGACCCTTGCATTCCTCTCCGCCTAAGCACACCGTTGATGAAACCCACCACAAGGACTCACTGGCCATAGCCTTCTCCTGCCGAGTTCGAAATCGAGGGTTCGATTCCCAGCCAGGGCAGCGGCGACATTTCAACAACGTCGAAATAAAAACACACAACGCTAGTGTATATAAATTTACGTGCACGTCAAAGAACCCCTACATGTGGTCGAAATTAATCGGGAACCTTCCACTGTACCGTGTCCCACATAACCGGCTGTGCAGCTATGGAACTCCTCGATCTCTCTCCTATATTCTTGCCGACTTTCAATTCCCCTTCCCACCCACTACAGTATGTCAAACCAGAATCACTTCCGGTTGACCTTGTGTATGGTGTCCCTCCCACACGTACTCAATGCTTACTCTCTCCCTTTCTTCCTCTTTTTATACCCCTTTCCCCACCCCCAGTGTAGGGTAGCAAACCGGATGCTGTTCTGGTTGACCTCCCTGCCTTTATTATCCTTTTCTCTCTCTCTCCGGTTGACCTACTTGCCTCTCGCACTCCATTCTCTCTCTCTTTCAGCAATTTCTCTCACCGTTGGGTGCATTATGCTTACCGAACGTGTATGTAACAGAACAGCGTCCAGTACACGAATTTCGCACTTGCACAGGAAGTTCCGGAAGAAAAAAAGAACCCGAACAAGTTTTTGTAGAGATGATTGATGGGTTGTTGACGCCATTCTAAGTTCAGCGTATACAAAACGTTAATTACGTCTAAATGAATTCCTGCATGCATTACTCGTCGCCGATTCATGCGGTTCACAACTTTTGCACTCTTTTGTATTAACTTCGCTGCGTCACGATGGTTTGTTTACCGCGGACGAAGGATGGCAGTTGCCGGTTATGCCGTGCGGAAGATTAAAGCGCCTATGCAAATTGACCTGCCAGAAGCGGAAAAAGAAAAAAACATGCGGCGTGGATACATGTGTCGAGTGGCTTTTGCTCTCTCTCTCACTTCTCTCTCTCTCTCTCTCTCTCTCCCGTCTCTCTCTCTTTTTTTTTGTTGCTTGCCGTTTACAAGACACGTTAAATGCATCCACCCGATTCGGCGCTTACCATTACCCCGGTAACGTACAAACGCCTGCATGACATTTTACTTGACTGGAACAATTACCGTGCGGAAAAGATGGGTCTGTCACTTGAAAAAGAGAAAGGATAGTTTCCCCGAAAAGCACTTAGTAAAACGCGGAGGATTTCAAACATCTCTTGCACCGGCGGCCAACGGTGAACAAATATTTGTTCCACCACGATGAAGCGACGAGTGGAGAACATGCTATTTCGCAGTTCTACACCCGCCTTCACAAAACGCTTCGTACACGAGCGAGGCTTCTCAGAAGAAATTCCTTACGATCGTTATAGCGAAAGTTATTCTTAGCAAAGGCTACCAGCCGAGAATATTTTTCAGATGAGAAAGCTTCTCTGACTTTGTCCCCTGACGCGCGTGAGTCATTTTGTAACGCAGACAGCGCGTAATTCGGTCGACTGCGAATGACACTGATATAGTCGTTGGACGCAGCACCGAGCCTGGAAGTCTAGTTTCCCGCGTAGGATAATAAATGAAAAATAAAGAGAAAGGTTATCAGAGACGTAGGAACCGCGGCTTTCATTGGAAGCGTTACAAAGATCCCTCGAATATACCATTCAAGTCCGCCACGCAGGCGGGTAACATTGTAAATGGGACTCGATTTCGGCGGCACCCAGGTGGTCCCGCAACAACTTATCCAAAGCCGCCGATAGCGTTTCAGAAAACGAACCACACGCGAAATGTTGACGCACGAAGAAGCACAGCCCATTTTAAAATCCCAGGCACATTTATTGCCCAAAATGTCGCCAGCTGCCCCATCCGACGAGTGAGGTCCATTTCCGACAACTTCTCTGGGAATTATCAGCAACATTTCTATCTTTCTGTTTTTTTTCCTCCCACGATGGTAACGGTGGCGATTCCGTTATCCATTTATACGCGTTCGTCCGTCCTCCAGGGTCGCTTCCAAAAACGGCGGACGCACTCGGTCACAAAGTCGTCGCCCATTGAGCTCCCCGCTGCCGTGAGACAATGACCGCGATATGGGAAGCGCATTTCCTCTCCTGTTCCCTCCCCCCCCCCTCTTTATTTTTTTTTCCTTCCTAGGTACTTTTGTGTGGAAATGCTCTTCGCGTCCATCAGTCGACGTCCCTTTTCGGAAAACACATTACCGACACTCGCACTAGGTTTGCAACCCCCCCCCCCCCTCCGCTCATCTCTTGATGAAATTTCTGGTGCCGCTTTTGCTTCTGGTCTCCCACTGCACGTAGAGCTTTGGTTGCGAAAGAGCAGGGCGTCGTCAATACCCCGCGCGGTCTCCGCAAACCTGGCGCTAAACGTCCCGCTAGTTCCGTGCAGTGTGGCGGGAATCGCGGCTGCGCCGTCGTTCGAGTTTTTTTGGCGAGGCACGACACAGCCTGTCCTTGCACTATCGTCGCGTGTTTTTTTTTTTTTTTGAACCACCTTCAAAAAACGCTGAGAAAGTTGGTAGGACTCGCGTGTTGCCCTTTCGCGTTTCACTTGCCTCCGTGTATCGCATACGCCTGACTTTTCGCGGTCGCTGTAATGAGGTGGAAAACAGCTTTGAAGTCCCACGGCGAGTGAGTGTTTGGTCACAGATAGCTTTTATTTGTATTAAAATGCGTGCGACTCGTGCAATTCTGAACAAACAGTCAATCGGGTATTGTTTTTTTTTGTTTTGTCATCGTTGTAACGCCGAACGCGGCGTTCTTCAGACCGTGTCAAACTGGCTAGATCATATGCCATTTTCCCAAACGAACATCATTGGTCCATGGCATATTGCGTGGTGTCCGGCTCACGAAGTCACGCAGGCGTCACCGTGTGAAATGACCCGGTCCAGTGACCAAGTTTTGGGACAATAGGAAGGCCTGCGTGTTGGCGCCGCTAATGCCCTCTTTCCTCGCTTTTCTTTCCACCGCTTAACGTCTTTCCTCCCGCGTAGAGTAGCAAACCGGATACGCATCTGGCTAAGTTACTTTTTCCTCCTCCTCCTTAGAGAAATGACAGGATCGGATCCAGAAGCCGTTGCAAGGCTCCTACTGCGAGACTTGCGCAAGGAATCTCAGTGCAGAAAGGACGACTGTTTATCTCACCATTGTGGGCTTTAGAGCAACGAATGTTCTGTGGTACACAGTGTGCAGGTTTGGGACTAGCTGCAGATGCGACTAATTGGAAGCAGATGATTACAACAGACTCAAATTATTCTATTTTCACTCCGCCTACTTAAGCAATTAGTCTTAATTATTCAATTTCTGAAATATCATAATCAGATGAAAAGTGTTAATGAGGAAATTGCAGAGCGACATGAAAAACTCCCGATACAGCTTTATGTTCCTCATTACGTGCTACCTAAGTGTTTTTCTCAGTGTGAAAGAAGCCCGCAAATGCACGCGAAGTGCCTCGAGCGGCCAGTCGCGCGGCAATTTTGCGTGCATTTGCCGGCTACTTTCACGCTCGAAAAAACACTTATGTAGCACGTATTGAGGAACATAAAGCTGTATCGGGAGTTTTTCATGTCGCTTTATAATTTTCTCAAAACTTTTCACCTATATCTGAAAAGTTCGTTAATAAATACTAATTATCAAATTAGGCGCAATGAAAACAATAATTGGATTACCTCAAAGCGACGGCAAATAACATTACCTTTGTTCTGTCCAGCTACGGGACATTCGCATATTTCTAAACTCTGGCTAAAGTCAGCTGGCACACCCTGTGTATCGAGAGAAGGTGCCCGGATTTATTCCTACTATTTTAAAAGTGCACCGATCGACTTGCTGACCTCTACAACAGCTGACCAGTGGCACCTTTCAGTGCTAATTAAATGATTAATTACCCGATTAATCTGCGGATAGCTACAACAGCTGTCCGCAGCAGCAGCTTTAGTACTAATAAACTAATTGTTATAACTATTAACTAAAAATTAAAAACTTTTAGAGTAAACTAATAATTAAAATTCGAGCTACCTGCGGCGCTCCCGCCCTCTGGCGGCAAACCAAAGCACGGGGGCGCCCACGATATACGGCGCCTACAGAGAGTTAAACTGCGGAACCTAGTCTAGTAACGTTGTGCTGCACCCTCCTCCTCCGCTTTCCTCCTCACGCTCTCTCCCCTACGGCCGTCGTTCATCCCCCGTTGAGCTCCGCGCTCGCTCTTTCATCCTTCGCTGTGCCAGTTCGTTCGGTTACGAGGGATGCCGACGCTCGCCGCAGGAACGGCCGCCTATAGAAGCTGCGCTCTAAAAGAAAGGCTACAGTTCCACCGGAAAGGCGAAGCAGTATTATGACAGCGAAGTATAATACAATTACACGAAGGAATAATGTTACCGTATATATACGCCTAAGGACCGCACCCTCAACTTGAGAGGCAATATCGCAAAAAATCCAACCGAGAAGCAATTGCGTTCGGTGCGCTGATTTTAATCGCGCTCGACAGCAAATTTCCGCGCGCTCCTAGGTGGCGAGAGAAGGCACGTTAGCCGTATATATTGGCTAACGTATATACTCGTATAACGTATATATAACAATATATATGGCCATATATATTGTAGTTAACATTTTCTTACTAAAATAACAAGCGTAGCGTAATCCACGGACCATGTAAACCTGTAAATATCTCCCTGGATGACCACGAGAACCCATTGTCACAACGCTGGCATCATGAAGAACGCCGGCAGCGGGGGCGAACGGTTCGTACAGCAGCACGATTCACCGCGACTCCAAAAATGAGATTCATCATCGTATGCCTATTTTTAGGTCCGCCATACAACAGCATCTGTCAGCGATATCCAATTACCACTGTCTATTAACTTAGATTACGCGATCTAACAACTCTAGGGGCGCGGAAAGACCGCCCGGCAAGGAAGACAGCACGCACGAAGTTAACAACCATCCCTGCGCGCCCTTTATCACTGCACACACCAATCATTACCGCCAATTATATACGGCACGCCGGCCGCGTAAGCGTCAGCCACGCACAGTAATTCGCAGCTATGGTAGGACTAGAGAAGATGCTCTGCTTCCCAAGCGCGCGTTTGATCACGTGACCTCAAACTAACCCGAATATTGAGTATGCTGGAAAATAACGCCCATCAAGCATTTTCGGGCACAGACAGTGTACGGGTCGCTCATCCATAGGGTTTTTGGAATTTATACAGAACATCACGGCGACGGCGACAGCAAAAATTTGCCTGGAGTGGCGATATAAGTGGACTCTCTCCTGCTACGAGGTCTTGTACATACTCATATAAGGCTGTACCTTCAGTGAACAATTTTGGAGCTGGCGCGTAGTTTCTTCAAGTGCAACCATTATGAACGGTCTTGTATAAATAAATAAATTATATATATATATATATATATATATATATATATATATATATATATATATATATATATGTGTATATATATATATATATATATATATATATATATATATATATATATATACACACATGTACATATACATATATATATGGGCCTCAGCCCCTCTCCGCCTCTTTCCAGAAAAATGGAAACTTTGCGCCTATGCCCGTAAGCAAGCAACGATGCAATGGGTGAATATGCATAAACAAACAAAAGTAATAAAGAACGAAAGAAGAACGAAAGAACAAAACAATGAACAAAGCAAAGAAAGAAAGAAAGCACGAAAAAATGAACGATAGAATCTATAAGTAGTGCATTACGTGCTCGCATGTGTAGTTGAGGAGGTCGACCTACAGCGCCAGACGTCTACTTCACACTGCGGCGGTTATGTCTCGCAAAAAGTCCGACTCCTCCAAACCTAACGACACAATGCATCACATCGCCTGCAGCAGGCTTTCGCAATCGCGTGTCACGGGAGTGTAACATGCTGCCGATTTTTTTTCTTTCCCCTCTGCCCTTTCTTATATGGAAAGCCGCAGAGCACTACCGCCCGTTTGTGCGCGTGCGGGCTGGCCGCTCGACCCTTTCCCGTCTGGCGCAATGGTCACGGCGCCTGCACCAAAAGCCGAGCTGTACTCCAACCGTCGCAAGCAGCCCGCGCTCACACAGTTTGGCGCCGCACCGCGGAATCAGCCAGGCGGGGCATAATTAACCATCGACCGCCAACGTCCGAGCCGCGCTTTTCCGCTGCACTCTCTCTCCCCGGCAGCGACGACGACGACACACTTCGCTGTGTAACGATGCCGCAAAACCGAGCGCAAATACAGCGAGATAGGCGGAGAGGTTTGGGTACACGGCGAGCGTCCGGAGGGACGAATGTACGGCAAAGAGAGGATAAGAAAGAATGAAAAAAAAAAGTGAAGCGCTGCGCTCCGCTGAAGTGACAAATAGAAAATAGGAGGGCAGCGAGGCAAACGAGCGATCGGGCACAGTGCTGGCCGTGACAGCGGTCTCCGCGGGAGGGGGGGGAGAGCTTCTGGCAATGGAAAACGGCTCGAACTGCGCGCGATGGTCGGAGCAAAAACACTGGCACGGCGGCAACAACGACGACGACGACGACGACGCGGGCGGAACAAGCCGGCCCGCAGTGCCGCACTGCCGGAGATGAACAGCGCTTTCCGGGAGGCAAAAGAAAACCATTCGCGGATGAAAGCTGATGGGCGCTCTCGCGCGCAGGCTATATCATTCATTTCGCTCCGAAGCTGCATTCCTGGGGGCAACGGCCGATTTCCCGTCTCGCCCTTCAGTTCCTTTCTTTCTTTCTCTCCTTCCAGAAAGCGCGCATTTCCGCAATAATGACCTCAGCGAAGACCAGAAGACTTGGATGTACGCTGGGAACGCGTACGAATGCGACTGGTTGCCTTTCGCACCGCAGAGATTATAGCACCGACCAGATGGGATCAGTAGCTGCGAATGATGTCGCAGGGGCCGGCGTAAATAAAGAGATCAATTACACTGCAAGAGACGCAGGAAAATTGGAAGTAAACAAGTAGTGCCGCTGTCAATTGGGACTGCTAACGCTACGGGAGGGGGGGGGGAGGGCAAGGGGGACAGATGGTTATGCTTACACGCAGCAGTTGTAGTTTCGAAAAGCGATGCAAATGCAGGGAGCTTGACCAGTGCAAAGTACCGGCTAACCACCCTCTGCAGGGAAATGGGTAAAGGAAATGAAAGGTAAACAGACGGACAGAAGACATGCGCAAAGAGAGAAATGAGAGGAGTGTCGCTGGGTGCAGGGAGGTGATACGATCTCAACCGAGTGACGTTGGTCTTCACCGCAAGACTGGGGAAACGGTGGCGACGGTGGGCATTTGGGATGATGACAAAAAGTACGAAAATATGAAAGGTAAATAGAAGGACAGAAGGCATAGGAAAAGAGGGAAATGATAGAGGAGGAATGAGCTCGTAGAAAAGAATGCATTCACCTCATTGGTGCATGTTTGTGACGCTATCTGAGTCTCGAGTGGTTCTGCCTAACACGAGGGCCTAGACGGCCTTAAATAGCACCTGGCGGTCTTGTGGCGGCCGATGTCCACTTGGGAAACTTGGGGAACTTGTGGAAGTGTCAGTCAATGCCTTTGTCAGGTTGTGAAGTCGACAACCTCTTCCCCTTCGTGTCTTCTCACTTGGGTCCTCGCCTTTACGTCTGCTCAGGGCGCAGATGGGTGACGAATTTTTCGCGGACGAGGTCAATTATCTGGCCATGGGAAAGCACGCTGGAATGTTTCCTACACTTGAGCGGCCGAAGTGCAGGCCCATCATAACAGCCTTTCCGGGGATGAGGGAAATTGGCTCGACATAGAAACGTGCGCTGGAATGCGATCATAACACGGGCCGATCCTCGCACTAATAATGGCCGGCAAACCTTCCGCTACAGCGCCACTTATATCGAGTGCGGTTGAGCCTGAATTTCGTCACAAGCACACCCAAAACTAAACAAAATCACGGGTTCAGACTGACGCGACAGGCTGCGCCCCATCCACACCAACTCGCCCTGCTTGCCCGCCCACGTGGGTCACCAGTCGCACTTCAATTTCGCGAAAACTTGCACCTCCCTATATTGGGTCGGGACGCTTCCTCGTCCAGCTTTGCCCTCGCCACATTCCCAGCCAAGCACTTTGTGCGTAAATATGCACGCCAGGCGTACACACGAAAGGCACTGTCGGAAATATTTGAAACCTGCTGCAAACGTGCTAAAACACTTATGACTGGACCTGCCATGACAAGCTTGAATACAACGTGCAAAACGTTTCACTAGAACGAATTAGAAGGTAGACGGCAATGTGATTTCGGTGTCAGTATGTCGTCACGCATCGTAGGTTCCATTCTTTACACCGGGAATATTTTCGATTAGCTGGCTAGGTGCTTTCCAAGTATGCTAGACAATAAATGCGGTTGATGTTTTCATATCTGACGTTCCTGTATAGAGTGTCCTCGGATGGAGTTCACATTCTGTAAACTTAACAAAATCCATTCGAATTGAAAAATTCTCACTACGTTCTGCAGCTCTATGCTTTTCATGATTCTGAGGACACAAAAAAGTTCGGTGAAACTAAATTTTCCATTAACAGAATTAATTGTCGCGAAACAAAGATTCTCCCCCTCACCACCCAGCGTGAATCGAAGTCAACGCTCACCACTGAGCCATCGTGCAACACTGGGGCTTGACAACTTCTGCGGGGCTTAAATGTCTCGTTGTTCTCGGGGGGTCTTCCACGTATAACACATGGACCCTCTCTCTCTCTCTCTCTCTGTGCGTGTGTGTATGCGTGCGTGGGTGGTGGTGGCGGGGGGGGGGGGGGGGGGAGGCAACGACGTATTGAAAAAAAAAATCTCCAATCGTGTATTTCTTGCTGCTCTTAAATTTGCATCGTGATTCCTGTCCGGGAACTAAAATTATGTTTGTAAGCAACCATCGTGTGCATGTATAAAATAGCTCAAAACTAATTATTACTTGTCTCGCCTCTTTCTACCAAGATTGCGCAAATGTTTTCACCAAAAGTTCACGGCGTTTTCAATCTTTTCATTGGAACCGGCAAAAAAAGAAATTGTCCCCGCCTCGAAAAGAGATTCCACCTCCAATGTAACAATCACAGGAATAAAGATATTCCAGCTTTCCCAATATATAGGTTTGTGTACTCATTCTCAGCGTTGCGCCTTAAAAGGGTCAACAAGAAGAAAACATTTGCGACGACTTGTACTCCTATATGTTCTAATATCAAGAGCTGTCGTAGACTGGGCCGCGAAAGATGAGAAAGGCGGTCGAAAGGATAGCACCAATATGTCTTGGGGAAAGAGCAATGAGATGCCAAACAGTTTCTGACAGTTAAAAATATTGCAAAGTCGAAACGCCGGATGCATACATGTACTCTTTCCGATTCCTTCGCTTTTTTTTTCTCCCCTCTCGTACACAGAAGCTCTCCCAGTCGTAAAACTTGGTTAGAAGGCTTCGACCGTAGAGTTTTTCTTGACATGAAGGGAGTTTGCATTTAAAGCAGGGTTCCCTTCCTGTCTTCGTTTCTCTTTTTTTTTTTGGCACTTCTCTCGTCCAAGAACGTATGGCACCCGAGGAAGCGAAAGATGGATTTCCATAGATTTAATGAGAAGGATGAGATGCGAGACCAGTCGTGACAGTTGGCTCAAGCCTGATCCGTTAGACAAGCCCAGCAGTGCTCATCACCCAACCTCCTGAATAGCTACAGATGCTCGCCCCCCCCCCTCCTCCTCCTCCTCCTTTATCGTTCACAGCCGTCTGCAAAAGAAAGGCTGTTTTGCAAGACTTGTCAAGGAATGAGGTTGGCTAAGAGGAAAAAATAAAAACCTTGTTGCATGCATTAATGCCACGTCAAAACACGACAGACGTGAATAAATTGTCGAAACTGATACGAACGATGTCGCGGTGGTGGAATGAATTTCGATAGAGACAAATAAGGGGAAACGCAAGGCTTGCTTTTTGTTATTTGGAACCGTATGAAGCCGACAGACAGTGAAGCGAAGGAAACCATAGGAGAATAAATTGCGCAGATCCAGTGCACATGTCGGAATTAGGTGAAACGACGCGAAGCGGTTAATGAACTTCTACAGAACTAACGACGATGTTTACAATTCACCCTGTGCAATGTGTAACCTTCTATAATTGTTTATCTGTATCCATCAGAAAGACCGCAAAGTTTAACCTCTTCCAATTTTTTTTTATGCTTATGCACTGCACCGCTCGCAGGTTATGTCGAAATCCAAAAGCGAAGACAGGTGGATGTACAATGCGAGACGACAAGAGGACGACGATGGAACGTTACACAAGCGATGCTCAACCAAATGGACTGCAGCGTAGGCCTGTCCACTCGTCCCGCTTTCCTTGGGTATTTGCATGAAGGAAGGAAAAAATATACGAGAGAGCGCCCTACCCAGTCCTCGCACTATAGGAGAAAAGTGCGGAGGAAATCGCGCAGGTCTTTTTCCGCGGTAGCGGCCACATTGTCGGGGCTCAATGGCAGTTTTATTATCGTGGTGTATGCTACCCCGTAGATCGCGCACCGTGGCAAAGGCGTCGTGGGTGCGCAGGTATGCGTTAGTCTTCGCGTTTTGTCCCGCGTGTCATATAAAAACTAGCATTTGTGCCAGTGTCACGTGGGACGAAAGCGCTCTTTCAAAGCCAAGAAGCGTCTCGCTGGGCAGGCATGTGTTCGGTGTACGCCGCAAGTAGGCGGCGTACGACACGGACACAGCACGAACCCAAGCGAACAACTCTTCACGTGGCCTAGAACTGCGCATGCGCCGTCACATCCGGGACAGCACGCCGAGAATGTGCCTCGAGTATCCATCCAATAAACAAAATTACATTTTTTGAAATTCTACTAATTCTACCTGATTCTACTATGGTAACCGCAAATAGAATCAGGAGCAGCTTAGACTTTTGTCAAGCAAAGGACCAGGCAGGATTCCGTAAAGGCTACTCAACAACAGATCATATTCACACTATGATTCAGGTGATAGAGAAGTGTGCGGAATATAACCAACCCTTATATATAGCTTTCATCGATTACGAGAAAGCGTTTGATTCTGTCGAAACCTCAGCAGTCATGGAGGCATTACGGAAGCAAAGTGTAGACGAGCCCTATGGAGAAATACTGAAAGATATCTATAGCGGCTCCACAGCCAACCTAGCCCTCCATAAATAAAGCAACAAAATCCCAATAAAGAAAGGCGTCAGGCAGGGAGATACGATCTCTCCTATGCTATTCACAGCGTGTTTACAGGAGGTATTCAGAGACCTGGAGTGGGAAGAATTGGGGTTAAGAGTTAATGGAGAATACCTTAGTAACTTGTGATTCGCTGATAATATTGCCTTGCTTAGTAACTCAGGAGACCAAATGCAATGCATGCTCACTGAGCTTGAGAGGCAAAGCAGAAGAGTGGGTCTAAACATTAGTCTGCAGCAAACTAATGTTTAATAGTCTCGAAAGAGAACAGCAATTTACAATAGGTAGCGAGGCACTGGAAGTGGTAAGCGAATACACCTACTTAGAGCAGGTAGTGACCGCGGACCCGGATCATGAGACGGAAATAATCAGAATAAAAATGGGCTGGGGTGCGTTTGGCAGGCATTTTCAGATCATGAACAGCAGGTTGCCATTATCCCTCAAGAGAAAAGCGTACAATAGCTGTGTCTTAGCAGCACTCACCTACGGGGCATAAACATGGAGGCTTACGAAAAGGGTTTTCCTTAAATTGAGGACGACGCAACGAGCTATGGAAAGAAGAATGATGGGTGTAACGTTAAGGGATAAGAGCAGATTGGGCGAGGGAACAAACACGAGTTAATGACATCTTACTTGAAATCAAGAAAAAGAAATGGGCATGGGCAGGACATGTAATGAGGAGAGAAGATAACCAATGGTCATTAAGGGTTGCGTACTGGATTCCAAGGGAAGGGAAGCGTTATAGGGGGCAGCAGAAAGTTAGGTGTGCGGATGAGATTAAGAAGTTTGTAGGGACGTCATGGCCACAATTAGTACATGACCGGGGTAGTTGGAAGAGTATGGGAGAGGCCTTTGCCCTGCAGTGGGCAAAGGCCTCTCCCATACGTCCCTGCTGTTCATGATCTGAGAATGCCTGCCAAACGCACCCCAGCCCATTCTTATTCTGATTATTTCCGTCTCATGATCCGGGTCCGCGGTCACTACCTGCTCTAAGTAGGTGTATTCGCTTACCACTTCCAGTGCCTCGCTACCTATTGTAAATTGCTGTTCTCTTTCAAAGCTGATGATGATGATGATGACATTGTTGTTTATTTACTGCACTGCTACTCACTCGGAGCGTGGCAGACAGGGCAATATTATATATATGTATATATAACAGGGTAGGTGCCAGTACCCTGACATTTGCGAATACGGGAACACATGCAACATATGTGTTCTCATAAGATCATACGCGGTTATTAGATATGCGGCATATGTGTATATTCGCTATATATGGGATATATTCGCTATCGCAATAAAATTTCGTGGCAGCCGATTCACAAGGCATGTATATTTGCGCTATGACATTCATGCGCAGGAGTTCGAGATGACTAACACATCGCGCTCCATGCATGGACGTTCAAAAAATGGGCATTTTAGGTGAAAATAAAACTGTTCCTCCGTTGCAGCTCTGCTAGCAGGCAGTCACGCGGGACTTCCTTTAGTACTTCACGAGCGCCATTTAGAACACGGCAAAAGGAGAGTTGTTGCGTAAGAGAAGCTAAGCCGCATCGCTAGAGTTGCTTGCACTTTCCTACGTAATATAGCAGGCGGTTCATCATCCTTGCGCAATTATTTGGCGGGATACAAAAATGAAAGAGTCCGATGATCCAAACAACGGCGACAACCTCCTTTCCATTACCTCCTCGCATGCGCGCGTATTTGGGACACTGATTTAGTTCGCCTTTCCTACCACAACGAGTCGCTTAAGGGCATTTTTTCCCCTTTGTTCGTAAGCACCTTATATATGCACCTCTGAAATGTGTGTCGCCCGGACATTATTATTATTCCTTGCGTTTCATATCTTTCATAAAGTAACCTATTTCGCGCAGTTATTTCGCGGCTCGCTCCCTGTGTGCTGCTTTCACCGCATGATACAAGCAGTTCGCGCTTCGCTGAAAAAAATAGAACAGCTTTAATTTTCCCTTTCTTGTTTAACTTACTTGCAGCTAGCATGCTTATAGTATCGTTGTTCACTCTTTCAAAGTGTGTTCTGAAAGCCCCCATCTTACATTCCTGCTATAGTCGTCCTTAACTGTAAGCGAAAAAAAAATAATGAAGAACAAATTAGGAAAAATGCTTGCTGCATGGAAGCCCGACTGTTTAGCAAGTGTTTCCTAGGGTACTTTTATTTGCGAGTTAGCTATCGCGTCGTTCTGTATGATTATTTGTAGTGTATGCTGGCACTCTGTAAGCCTTGCCAATACTACAACAACTGCTTTGAACTTCCAAACTTCTGATGATTATTCCTACCAGTGCAGTCGCAGTCAACTTTATGTGGCAACAAAGCTTAAGCTACAGCAACGGGGCATATGCACATATGTTACTGCGCCAAGTAGTCCGGCAGAGTTTCACAGTGCCTTCCGTTTCGGTATCTCAATGCCGATCATGAATCAGCGTAGCTTGCTAGGCTTGGGAACCGTTTAGCATTTCATAAAATCCGGAATAGGAAAGCGAATAGGTAAAATTCAAATTCAGCGCTGAGTGCTGCATCTTAGATGTCTTAAGTGCTGCAGCGAAGATGACGCGTTCTGTTCCCCAACCAAAACTCGAATGCCTCTGTGGAACTATATCCAGGTGTGCTGTCACGCGCGCACTTTGATTTCGTAGCTCTCCTTTCATTGACACAGAAAGTTCACCTCCGGTATTGAACGGTACCGCCACCACTTTAAAAGGACGCACGCAAAATTCATACTGAAGTCCAGTTCTAGTCCTAAATTCGTGATGCCATTGCCATAACTCTTGCGAAAGCCAGAAAAAAAAATAGACAGGAATGGTAAAAGGACGGTAAATAGAAAATATTTCAGATAGTATCAAGAAACAACCTTCTACAACACTAATAAACGAGTAGAAAAGGGTTTAACCGAGGGGCCCGATATTTATCAGTCATAATATAAGAAGCAAACAAACACTGACACCATGGACAACATAGGGGAAATTACTTCCCAGTTGAAAATGACAACAGAGGTTGTGTTCAGTACTACAGAAATTTCTGTTGTACAACAGGATTTTTCTGTAGCAACTACAGATTCCTGATGGAGCGACAGACTTTTCTGATGTACAACAGACATTTGTTGTTGCTACTACAGAAGTACAGTCTGTTGTATGTCTGTTGTTACAACAGAAAGCTGAAGCTCTACAACAGATTTTTGTAGTACTACAGAAAAATTTGTCATCACTACAGGCACCCTGTTGTCCCAACAGAAATGTTCCTGAAGTAACCCGAAAAACTTCTGTAGTGCTACAGAGAGCTGTTGAAATACTACAGAAACCTATTGTGGCAACAGGCCCCCAATTGTCACAACAGAAGTGTTCCTGAAGTAATGCGACCAACTTCTGTTGTACTACAGAAAAATGTTGTACGACAGAAACCTATCATTGCAACAGGCCCCCAGTTGTCATAACAGAAGTGTTCCTGACGTAATGGACAAACTTCTTTTGTACTACAGAGAACTGTTCCACAACGCAAACCTATCGCCGCAGCATGTACCCAATGATGACAACAGAAGTGCACTGAAATTGTGTGATGCGGCAAGCTTCTGTAGTGCCCGGTTGAAAAAGACAAAAGGAATTCCTGTCGCAACTACAGAAATTCTGTTGTACGACAGAATTTGTTGACATTTCTTAATTGGGAGACATTTTTGACGTTACGACAGAAATTCTGATTTCGCAACAGAAGCATTCTGTCGCGACAACAAGAGTTCTGAAGTCGGAACAACAGCTTTATATCTTGACAGCGACTCCGACGTTACGACACCAATTCTGACGTCGCAGCAGAAACATTCGGTCGCGACGGCCAAGAGTTCCGAAGTCGCAACAGAAGCGCTTTCCGTCGCGATCCTTTAAAATTGTATGTTTTCGCATCGGTGGTGTACACTGTACTTTTCTCTTGCGCGGTATTCAATCGCGCTTCTCTGAAGCCGGCAATGCTGATGGCACCGACACCGGTATTAAAGTCGACGTGGCGAATAGTTATAATTGTGCCGTGACGACGTGGCACCAACAACGCCCTACCGGCCTCCTCAAAATCGGCCGCTCATCAAAATCATACCATCTGCGGGAATGGCTGCGTATCCGTTTTTTTTTTTGGTAAGATGTGGCACACAGGCCTGTGGACTTACATGTGCTGTTACACTGACACATTAGTTAATTTCCCAGGAATATTTCACAAGCTTATGCGAAGCGGAAAAGAAGATTTGGGTTGTTCCACAAAGTTGCGTGAAAAGCTGTCTCGCTCGGGTCTCATTAATCTGGTACAGTGCTGCCGTGAGAAGCCAGTATGCTGTCAGAAAGAACTCTCATCCACGAATGTTTATGTAGCTATTTTGCATTGAACACACGAATTATATGCGCGCTCAAAAGGGTAAAGAACGAGAGACAACTGTCGAAACTAGCAGTAATAATCCTAAAAGTCAACGTTGTCTATTCCTGAATTCCTTATTTAATATGGATATCGTACATCAAAATCGATGTTCTAGCACTGAACGATGTACCTGTCGATGGTACGAACACATTGGCTCTTCTAGAGATGCGGCACTTGACGCGGTGGAGAGATAGCGGATCTTGACTCTCAAAATGCAAATGTAAACATCAGCGCATCAGCACGTCGTACTGTTCACATGGCCAAAACGTACACTCGAAAAGCATGTCACTCATCGTGCCCAAAGTGAGCCTCCCGAGTGGGTGGCTATTCTTGATGAACTGATCAAGCTGAAGCGATTTTAATATATAATGTTAGCCAAAGTGTGGTTGACATGTTTTAGCGTTTGAATGTGTTCTTGGTTTGTGCTGCAAACAGGCAATAAAGAAAAAAAAACAGTGGTGGTGGAGTGGTAAGATGCCGAACTCGGAATCGTGAGGTCGCATGTTCGAATCCTCGGCGAAGACATTTTTTCAATTTTTTTTTACTTTTATGTTTTTCTTTTTTGTACTAACAAATTTACATAACCTTACGGACGTCTCTGTCAATTTTTAATAAAATATTGATCAAGAACTACAGGACTTTCTACTACAGGACGTCACACTACAGACAACAGAACTACAGGCAACAGAACTACAGGCAACAGAACTACAGGCAACAGAACTACAGACAACAGAACTACAGAAACAACGTCCCAAAATACGACAGACTGTGAAAGTTTCCTGTTGTGTTTTTCAACTGGGTTGTGCTTAATAAATGCAATAAAGAATCGATAAATTAATGGAAATCAAAGTGGACGAAAAAACAACTTGCCGTAGGTGGGGAACGATCCCACAACCGATAAATTAATGGAAATCAAAGTGGATGGAAAAACTTGCCCCAGGTCATCTACTCATTGATTTATCTGAAGGTTGTGAGATACCGGACCAGGAAGAATTTTTCTTCAACTATGAGGCTTTTCTTTCGAGGAACCCGTATGGGTTTCCTTTGTAGCAATTGCTACGAACGGGTGGATGTCTGATTTTCCCTTTGTTCAACACTAAAGCACTCCTGAAGCAAGAAAAAAGACAAAAAGACGAAAAAAGAAAAAAAAAACAGTCGAATAGCGACACTGCCTTGACGCTCCCAAATCAGTTCGAACATGAATTTTGACGGTGCTTGCTCGATCCTATGTACCGTTTACAGCGGTTAGTGTGGATAGCGCAAAAGAGGTGGCGCTATCGGTTACGACGCCATAGACTGCCTTCCGAGTGCCACCGAGTGCCTTCCGGGTGCAAGCGCATGCCCCAATTGCCGCAATAAGGGAAATGGGCTTCTGTTAACTCTACTGACTGGATATGATAGCATATTGCATATATGAAGTGAAGTGCGGCTTGGTACACCTGAAAAAGTATCCTCCGGTACTATGCACTATCAGTCTATACCCTGCTGTACCCATAACGGTAAAGGCGAGTTCGCGTACTACACAGACAGTGTACTTCAGCCAATGAAAGGTTGTCTGTCACGGTTAAATGGGTATTTTTACAGATAGGGCTAGTTAGCTCTGAAATATGCATATTTACCTTTGATATGACTGCGATATGAAGAGTTCGAAGCGTGAGTTGGCTGGAACAATTCAGTGTCGTTGTGTACGTGAAGTTTTCATGCCACGGCACTGTCGTGCTTCTAAACAAAGATTTTGCGTTCACCAATGGGAATTTTAGCAATCTAGCACGAGACGACTAGCGACGGGTCCTACGCATGCGCAATGGCAGTCGATTGCCGCATGCAGTCATGATAAACCAAGAACGTATCCATGTAAACACGTTTTCCTATGTTGAGTCGCAAGTGCTGGAATTAAAAGGGCGTTGTTTTGTTGCAAACTTTGCTCTGAGAGCGTAAAGCATCATGAAATACCCATAACCGAGTGCAGTTTCGTTGGAGAAGGAAGAGAAGGAAATAAAGAGAGGAGGTAGCTTCGTTGAAGCGCAAAACAACAAAGCACTTTCCGAAATTCCGAAAATTCTTTCCCTTTCTTTTTTAACCGAGTAGCCACCGTTGACCGATGAGCAAATATAACAAGAGCGTAGCTATTAGAGCAGACCTCCATGTACATAGCTCCGACTGTTCTCTCTGATTATGCATCTCTGGGGATACCAGTCTCTCGCATGTTCTGAAGAACCGGTGGTTGCGAGAGGCAGTGAAAACGCCGGAGAGGCATCCTTAATGGAACTCGAAGCAGTATCAGCGACGTGACCACCTCGCGCATGACCATCGCAACGTCGGAATACACAGTACTGATGTAGTAATATAGTTGTGTGCTAACGGAATCGAGATAACGGAATGATACAGACAGACAGACAGACAGACAGACAGACAGACAGACAGACAGACAGACAGACAGACAGACAGACAGACAGACAGACAGACAGACAGACAGACAGACAGACAGACAGACAGACAGACAGACAGACAGACAGACAGACAGACAGACAGACAGACAGACAGACAGACAGACAGACAGACAGACAGACAGACAGACAGACAGACAGACAGACAGACAGACAGACAGACAGACAGACAGACAGACAGACAGACAGACAGACAGACAGACAGACAGACAGACAGACAGACAGACAGACAGACAGACAGACAGACAGACAGACAGACAGACAGACAGACAGACAGACAGACAGACAGACAGACAGACAGACAGACAGACAGACAGACAGACAGACAGACAGACAGACAGACAGACAGACAGACAGACAGACAGACAGACAGACAGACAGACAGACAGACAGACAGACAGACAGACAGACAGACAGACAGACAGACAGACAGACAGACAGACAGACAGACAGACAGACAGACAGACAGACAGACAGACAGACAGACAGACAGACAGACAGACAGACAGACAGACAGACAGACAGACAGACAGACAGACAGACAGACAGACAGACAGACAGACAGACAGACAGACAGACAGACAGACAGACAGACAGACAGACAGACAGACAGACAGACAGACAGACAGACAGACAGACAGACAGACAGACAGACAGACAGACAGACAGACAGACAGACAGACAGACAGACAGACAGACAGACAGACAGACAGACAGACAGACAGACAGACAGACAGACAGACAGACAGACAGACAGACAGACAGACAGACAGACAGACAGACAGACAGACAGACAGACAGACAGACAGACAGACAGACAGACAGACAGACAGACAGACAGACAGACAGACAGACAGACAGACAGACAGACAGACAGACAGACAGACAGACAGACAGACAGACAGACAGACAGACAGACAGACAGACAGACAGACAGACAGACAGACAGACAGACAGACAGACAGACAGACAGACAGACAGACAGACAGACAGACAGACAGACAGACAGACAGACAGACAGACAGACAGACAGACAGACAGACAGACAGACAGACAGACAGACAGACAGACAGACAGACAGACAGACAGACAGACAGACAGACAGACAGACAGACAGACAGACAGACAGACAGACAGACAGACAGACAGACAGACAGACAGACAGACAGACAGACAGACAGACAGACAGACAGACAGACAGACAGACAGACAGACAGACAGACAGACAGACAGACAGACAGATAGATAGATAGATAGATAGATAGATAGATAGATAGATAGATAGATAGATAGATAGATAGATAGATAGATAGATAGATAGATGATTTGTGTAAATCATCGTGTAAATCATCGCCGGCACTAACATTCTGCTCGCGCTTTCACTTGAAAGCGTTGCATCGCTGGCGAATAACGATCCACCCGGAAAACAATAACAGCGCTTGTCTGCATTCGCTCAGCACGTCGTCCACTATAGGAAGGGGAAGCCAGAAGGCGCTCAATGGCGACGTGGTCGCGAGTGCAACGATGGCAGCTGCCATGCAGGGGCGCTGTAAAATGTCTAAGCTATCTTCTAATCGACGTATATTGAATACAACAACAGAGCAGAAACTCTTCAATTCTGCAAGTTTCATGGACATTTAATGAACCACAACGAGTCAGATACAAATAAAGCTTCGAAAGCAGTGACATCACGCTGACGTACTTAGGTTTTGGCACGAGCTACAACAAAAATAGAAATTTAACCTTCATTTCCGCCCGTAACCATCAACCCATCACGACAACCCACATCACGACACACCAAGATGCCGACTTAAATCAGCGCTAAGTAAATTAGACCGCAGACCTTTCAGTTTAAGGAAACTTTTGGGCCCTTGGCCAACAACGGCCTTGCAGAAGAGCGCTTTAAAAGCACTAAAGGCTTTCTTTGAAGACAGCGGCATCGCTGGACGCTATTAGTGCTTTCATAGTTCTGTTCATTTCAATGTGACTCTATATATCCATCTGTTTGGGAATTATGTTATGTTGACTGCTTTGTTGTGACTGTATGTGCTAATATATTTACAAGATGTATATACCACCCGCTGACTAGACAATGTGTGGACTACATAAGTGTGGAGACATTTGCCATGTATATTGTATGTACCCGCTGACCCGCTGACCCGCTGACTAGAAAATGTGTTATTAGGCGACATTATCGTTTCTACTTTTGAGACTTTCGACTACATAGGTGTGGAGACATTTGCCATATTCTTCCTGTGGAAACGTTGCTTTATAAGTCCTGGTGCTTGTGTGAAATGATTATTTGATATGTAACCGTGAACCCTGAATAATGTATGACGGAACCACCCAAGAGATAAGGAGTAGCCGGCGCCTTAAATTGCGCGCCAACATCTCCTTATATCATATCAATAAAAAAGAAAAAAAACCCCATCCCCGCGATGCGGACGACAACAGAGTCTTAAAAGAATGTCATTCTAAACTAATTTAGTGTTGTTTATATTACTGCCCCCTCTGCAGAAATACGAAAAAAGGAAAGACGAATAATAAAGGAAGAGTCAATAGTCCACGCCGTGTTGCACACAACTTCTTGGATGCACAAAGCTGCGACGGCGTGCCGCTGTCAGTTTGAATGCGGCGCCCCATTTGCCAAGCCGTCGCCTGCCAAATTCGTGCGAATGGGTCGCAGCAGCGCGCGCGAGAGAGAGAGAGAGAGAGAGAGAGGGAGAGAGGGAGGCCGTCACTGAGAAACACCAGCGGCGGGGCGGGAAAGAGGATATCGAGAAAAGAGGACTCTTTTCAGCTCTTGTCTGTCGCGTCGCGTTTCAGACGCGAGGAACTCGCGACGAGGGCAGCTGCAGAATGGCTCGAGGCGCTCGGTCCACGCTGTTTGTAGCCGCTGGTAATAGTCAAACACGAATGGGGGGCAGATGGTGGCGTTAGGTTCAACAAATGGAGGGACAAATGTTCGAGCGAAGGCGCCAAGCATGAGACGAGACAGGCGACGAGCACGGCGCGAATAAGGCGCCGGGCGAGGTTGCGAGTTAGTGAGCGAGGAAAGGATTCGGGCAGGTGAGCGGCGTGCAAGAAAGTGTGGTGGCAAAGGAACCGCCGCGTCAAAGCGAGGAGACGAGTGCTGGAGAACGTGGGCGAGAGTGAGTGACTTGGTGAGGGAAGTAGAGAGCGAGTGAAGAGAAGGAGTAGGCAAACGTGCGAACAAGTAATCTAGAGATAGAGATAAAAAAAGGAAGGGAGGTTCGGTAACTGAACTAAACAACTACAGACCTATTCCGATTCTCTGCATTTTCATAAAAATAGCCGAGACCATTACAAACAAGAGACTAACCTGTTTTCTTAACTCGCACAATATTACTGCACACCAGGTACACGGCTGTTGCAAAAACAAGTCCGGTAAAGCGTCGATAATAGAATTGATCTTATTTCTCAGGTATAAAAATCATATTGTAAGAATAAAGGGCTGCTCCACGATTATCTTTAATGAAGACGATGCAAATGCGTTATTTTCAGGTACAAATGCACAGGACGATTGTAATGAGAGCGAAGGGTTGGCTACAGGATTCGGGCTCGTCTCTCAAAGCCAGCAGGCTGCAGTTAAATGCTGGCAAAACCAAGTACCTAACTTTCAAATCTAAGCGTACTACCACCAATGAAAATGTGGACTAACTATTCCTTTGCATTATTATTTAGAGCGCGCACTAAAATATTAATGCAGATGTACCGACTCGCCCAGCTAGCTACCGTATTACTATTCCTGAACACTCCCATGCGAAGGGTAACAGCTGTTCCAATTTTTGGAATCACTTTTCAGGAGGGCCTGTGATGGTCACCGCATACTAATACTTTGACAGGTTCCGACACGTTGTACAATTTACAATGAGGCGCTCGATATCCTATGCACTTATGTAATCACGGTCTTCTTAATGATTTCTAGTGTGCGCGTCAACAACACAAATCTATGCTCGTTAATTAATTTTTTTTAATTATGGGGTTTTACGTGCCAAAACCACTTTCTGATTATGAGGCACGCCGTAGTGGAGGACTCCAGAAATTTCGACCACCTGGGGTTCTTTAACGTGCACCTAAATCTAAGTACACGGGTGTTTTCACATTGCGCCCCCATCGAAATGCAGCCGCCGTGGCCGGGATTCGATCCCGCGACCTCGTGCTCAGCAGCCCAACACCATAGCCAATGAGCAACCACGGCGGGTCATTATGCTCGTTAAAAAAACACACACAAAATCGAGCAGTATATACGGGCCATAGGTAACGTAAGCCGCTGAGAATGCATTGCACCACGTTATAACAACTGACGTAAAAATATAAATAAAGAAATCGAGGCATCAGGAAAATAGCAAACGGACAAATAATTATCTCTCGCCAGGAATCGAGGGAGGTCATGCATGCGTCCCCAGACTTGGAGGACCAGCGAGAGCTGGTGAACCAGGTCAATGGCTCCCTGGACTGAGGGGGCCAACCGCCTTGGGTGAAGGAAACTCTTTCTCACTGATTCGCATTATTAAGTGTTTATTATCTCTCTCTCTCTCTCTCTCTCGCAATGTTCAGTTAAAGAACGTTTGTACATAAGAATAAAGATTATATGTAAGCGAAGGTCGAGACCGAGATATCAGGAACAATGTTAGTCTCTGAAAATGCCAATACTTTAAATGAATATTTCTTGGTACTAGAGCTGATAAAATCTAGAATATCAACTTAGAAACTTAAATAGAAAGTGATGGAACTGCTATTAGAGTACTGAAACAATTACAGATGTGATTCTTCATGCGTTTACATTAGTGTGTTAACCAATATGATGCTGCTGCAATACATCTCAACAAGTTTCAAAAGATGCGAGTGTTCGAAATTTTCATTATGTAAAATGTTTTCAGTAGAACTGTTGAAGAATACGCAAAATAATGCGCATTCTAAGCACAAGTTTTCTCATTTCTGCCTTACTGCTGTAGTTGTAGGGGTGTCATGGCCCTGTCAGGCAATTGTTGGCCTGGGCCGCTATTTTGTAGCGATGCCTTATGCTATGCTAATCTTATCATCCACCACATACGGCCGCCTGATCCCGTTGATAATGTGGGCAGACCGTCGCTCTGACCACTGGCCAAGCGCGAAAAGGCTGAAAAAGCATAGAATCGGAAAGGGCATCGCTACAAAAAACACCACAAGGAAATATTTTGTAGGATTGCCTTCAAGAAAGAAAGGAACGAAAAGAAACAGAGAGAAAGAAATTATGTCAACATGACTTTTTGCAGTTTGCTACCCTACAAGTGGAGAAGAGGGCGAGCGACGTAGGCGTAGGCAGCGCGAGTGAGTGAGGAGGCTATACGGAAGAAAGCGAGTCATCGACAACAGTCTGTACTCCAAGCAACATCTTACTTCATCCCCATCATCAATTACTACGCTTCTAAAGAAAAAGCATCGAACTCGTAGCTGAGTGGTAGCGTCTCCGTCTCACACTCCGGAGACCCTGGTTCGATTCCCACCCAGCCCATCTTGCAAGTTGTTTTTTTTATTTATGAAGTGCCTGCTGGGATTTATCGCTCACGGCCAACGCCGCCGACACCGACACCGACGGCACCGGCTTTTCTGCGACACGAGCTCCTTAACGTCGTCGCGTTAAAATGAATGACTCGACACTCCTGCGGATGATGGCCTGGCCAGACGCTCCGAACGCCGCGTCGAGCCATGGCAGCTCAGCGAATAAACCCGCATTTGTAAGCTCACTAAAGCACCTCCAAGGCCACGCGTACACCTAGACGCCACGACGCTTCCAAGTCCTTGTCAGACCATTCGACGAGTACGCAAGCTATTCGGAAACCTGGTTGCTCTGACTTTTCTCTTCAACGAGCACACGCCGAGACCGGCATGCAGAACTCCGCGGCGCCGTCGGAAGAAGAAAAGAAGAAACCGTGTTCGTCGTTTCGCCAAGCATACGAGCGATGCGGGATGTAGGGCATCGAGCCGTGCGACGCGAGCGGGTATAAATGTTCAAACGATAGCGAAGGAGTGCCGAGAGCGAGGAATCCGAAATGCAGGCTGCCCGGCGATCCGGCCGAGCACAGTGATCTTGCCTCGCTGATAGGTTGCAACGGCGACGGCGTAGAGCATCAAATTGCCATGCCGAACGGCCCGGGAAACAATGGCTCCAACCTTCCGTTGTTTGCTTGTTTGTCCGCTCGGTGAAATAGAAAAATGCGTTGCGACAAAAACCACCAACAGAAAGATGCGAGGGAATCTAGGGAAGGAGGAATAATGAAGCGGAGATAAAAAAGGGGGAACTGTGGGTAAAAAAGGGGGACTAGGAAAACAAGGGTCTTCAAGTGAAGGGAAATGGGGAAATAAAGAAAACGCGGGTCAAATGGAACGGGGAAAATGTAGGGAAATGAAAATAGGAAGAGGTTTGGTGAGAGGGTGAGTAAGGTAAATAAGAGGGGAGTTCAAAGAAATGAGGCAGAGTTGGGAAAAGAGGGGAAAGGGGGAACACGGAATTTTCTGCGCTTCGATTTACGTCAGTCATACACACACACGCGCGCTCACGCTCGCGCGGCGGCCGGCGCAGTCTTCCGTGCCGTTCAAATCTCTGGGACGGGCGGGCAAGCATCCAAGAACGAAGGAGGCGCAACATATATCACTCGACGCATTTCCATGCAGTGCATCGCTTGATTCCTCTTTTCTTTCCCTGTTGCTTTCCTGCTCTAGTTCAAACAGGCACCGGCGAAGATTCAACCCGCACTATCCCAGCAGGGCATTACAGCAGGTGGAAGGAAAAGAGGACAGCTGGAGCGACACGAGGCGAAGAAAAAACAAGGAGTCAGTAAAGCTGGCACGAGCCGACTTGATAGCCGGGACTTTCTCAAGAGTGGGCGGGGACGTAATAAATTTTTTTGTTCCCAGTCTCGCTTTCCCCTACAGTCGGCCTCGTTGTAGCCTATCATCGTAGCCTCTCTTTCCTAAAAGCGTGCAACGTGTTTCGTGGGACCTACACTTCCCGTCGAGCCAGCCGGGGCTGCGATACACCGAAAATTTATTCGCCCCGTGTGGAGTAGCGCCCTGCATGGATCGTATTTTAACGCGATAGCATTAAGGGTCCCGTGTCCCGCAAAAAATGCGGTGTCAGCGTCCGGCGCCGACCGTCCTGTGAGCGAAAAATCATTGTGAACCAGGCATACCGAACAATGCAGGCCCTCCGCATGGCGCAGAGCCGTTACTGAAACTAATTTAATTTCACAAGGTAAAATGCTTCAGAAAAACCGTAAAGTACGACTTACACACAACCTACAGACATGATAGTGTCGGACTGTAATTTGAAAGAGAAAGCATAGTTACGTTACGCGGGAACTCAAACACCGCCCATCTTCCAGCGTTTCTACCGTTCATAGAGCGGCGTGCCACGCTCGGTTGCTTGCAACACCACCATCCAGATGGCGCTCGGCTCCGCGCATCCGCGGCCCACGCAAGAGGCCGCGTTTCTACCAGGAAGCTCGCCTTCGTGCATAGCGTTCGCCGTTGGCATTTCCCGGTAAACATTACGCTTACATGTGCTGCAGTTGCCGGGAAGCGTGAGATGATGATAGTGACCTAAAGAAACGAAAGACGCTTGATTCTGCAAGCAGTCGGAGATCTTTTGATGCAATCGCGTTCCACTATTAAAGGCGAAGCTAAGCGTCCTCCAAATTTATTTCCTGCGCACTTACAGCGTCGACGCGTCTACTTCGCGTCACTCTCTATTATCGCGAGTTGTATTAACGGTCGAAGCAAGTTTGGTGTGGTCTGCTCTCATGCGTGGAACGCAATGGGGCACTGCCAAATGGACGCGCCAACTCGGCGTCAAATATTCGGTGGAAGTATGGCTTCTATGTGGTTCGCCGCTTATGAGTGATTATCCGCGGACGCCTGCACGCCGGTCATTTGTGACGCTAAAATACAACGTTGAAGATGCCGAAATATTACAAATTGACATCGCGTTATGGGAATATGGTTTCACTGATGATTTAATTCTAAATTCCCTATGCCCGAGGCTGACGGAACATTAGCAAATTTCTCAAAAAGAAAAAGAAATTGAAAGCAACACGCACGTGAACATTTCTGACACGTTTCCTTGCGCTTTTCAACCCCCCCCCCCCTCGCCTCTGCTTCTCCCGACGCTGCAGTTGCGGCCAACAGAGTTATAAATCTGACACGATCAGATGTAAAATAACGCTTATCATTCTCTTCGCGAAATATCAGCTAAAGACTTGTTCAGTCGCAAGGCGTTTCTTGTCGTCTTAGGCAAATGGAAGCCTGACAGCTCATATTTCATTTTATTACATAACGTTTCTCCTTCACGCTTTTAAGCTGCTAATATATATACGCGCGTCTCAGGCATAAAAGAAAATATACAAATTTCGATTTCGCGAGGCACGCGAAGTAGCCTCTCCACTTCGTGTGCCCGCTAGCTCACGCTGTCTTCGAGAAGTAGACTTCCGCACCCTGCACGGCTCTAGAGAGGCAGTGTATGTGCATACCAAGTATATCTCGCCCCTATTGTCTTTTCCCACAACTCTCTGCCCTTTACTCTCGAATCTCTGCATCAGGCGCCAGGGCCCTCGGATGTGGCCAAAAATTGGGGACGCGCTTAATGCGCAGAGAGAGATTGTTTGTACGCACGTAAGCGAAAGCGTGCTTGATGAAATATATACAGAGAGAGAGAGAAAGAGAGAGAGAGTATATTCATGTCGGGTCGGCGCGACCGACTTAATTCAGTGAGCGGGCAGCCATCGTTTGACGCGGTAGTGCAAAATAAAGAGGCGCCGCGCATCGGTCGGAGGTCGCCTGGGGTGTCGACCGCGCTTTTGTGGCGCTCGCTCCGGCGACGTGATAAACGAGCCGCGTTGCCGGATGCGAAAAATGGTGCGTGGCGCATGGCCCTGTACGCCTGCAAGTCTCCTTCCGCTCCCTCCCCCCCCTCCCCCTCTACACCCTCGCATCCGCCCCTTCATCTTTCTCGAGGGAGTGAATCAAAATGAGTTTTCTTAACTGAGCGCCCCCGACAGGAGGGGTAGCTTATTTACAACCACTGCGATTCGCAACAAAAAAGAATCGTAACAAAAGAATAAATATGCACGCACACACACACACACACACACACACACACACACCACACACACACACACACACACACACACACATATATATATATATATCGACATCATGTAGCATTTGGTGGCAGGTTATTGCCACCAAACGCTACATTTGGTGGCAATAACCTCTTTCGCTCATTTCATGCTGCTTATCAACTGATCGCAGTACGTAACGTGCCAGCTTCTTTCGTGTGATGGTCTCTTTTCTCTTTTTTAGTCATACCATAAGAAGCCAACGAACACTGACCCCAAGGACAACATAGGGGAAATTGTGCTTGATAAATGAAATCAAGAAACGACAATTTATGGAAATAAAAGTGGCTGAAAAAAATTTCTTGCTACAGGTGGGGAACGGTCCCACAACATTCGCATCACTCGTGCGATGCTCTACCGATTGAGCTACCGCGGCGACGTTTCCCCCATCCACTTTCTTGGGTATCTATGTTTGCTAGTAGGAGCCTGGGAGTATTAGCCAGCGCCACCAATCACAAGCCTTGGCGGCGGATGTGGAACATCCTTTCTGCCGCAGGCGTCACGAGAACGCCATCTTTTTTTGTGTGTGTGAAGGCAACCGGTCAATAAACCCACACATGCTACCTGAAGACATCAATGTTGCCGGATTCGAGATCCTCGTTATGTAATATACGAGAAAGGCGATTAACCGAGAGGCCCTTGGTCAAACCCCTTTTTTGACATTTACGCTACCTGGGGGCGGCTCGCACGAACATCTAACAGGAAAAATAATAATGACTTTAAGAACGCCTTCAATATACTGGGTGTCTCACGTAACTTCAGCCAAACCTTAAATGTGAAAATGCCACGTAGCGCACAAAAGCAAGGTAATGTTGATTGCCGTTGCTTGGAGGTACGCATATTCTTTTTCACTCTGCCTAATTAGATAATTAGTGTTAATTAATCAACTTCTCGAATATCAATTACAAGAAAAGTGTCAATGAGAAAATTGTAAGGCAACATGAAAGAATTCCCGATACAGCTTTCTCTTGATGGATATGTGTTACATAAAAGTGCCTTTTCCTAGTGTGAAAGGAGCCCGCGAATACACGCAACGTGCCTCGAGTGGCTCGTCCCCTGGTAATTTCGCTTGCAATTGCGGGCTCCTGCCCGCTCGGGAAAAAACCATTGCGTCGCACGTATTGAGCAACAGAAAGCTGCATCGGGTGTTTTTTCATGTCGCTCTACAATTATCTCATCGACATTTTCATCTAATTATGACATTGAGAGGTTATTACTTAAACCTATATAATTAGGCGGAAAGGAAAAAGAAATAATATGCGTATCTCCAAGCAACGGCAACCAACATTACCTTGCTTCTGTCTAGCTACGTGGCACTCGCATATTTTTTTTCTTGTTTGGCTCAACTTAGGCGAGACGCTGTATATTGAAGGCGCATGAAGGCTTCCTGCACACTTTGCAACGTAACTAAAGTGCAGAAATTTGATCGATCATATATATATATATATATATATATATATATATATATATATATATATATATATATATATATATATACCCGCCGTGGTTGCTCAGTGGCTATGGTGTTGGGCTGCTGAGCACGAGGTCGCGGGATCGAATCCCGGCCACGGCGGCCGCATTTCGATGGGGGCGAAATGCGAAAACACCCGTGTACTTATATTTAGGTGCACGTTAAAGAACCCCAGGTGGTCAAAATTTCCGGAGTCCTCCACTACGGCGTGCCTCATAATCAGAAAGTGGTTTTGGCACGTAAAACCCCAAATATTATTATTATATATATATATATATATATATATATATATATATATATATATATATATATATATATATATATATAGAGAGAGAGAGAGAGAGAGAGAGAGAGAGAGAGAGGAGAATTCTTCAGGCTACCTTTAAAACGTAAAGAACTTGAGCGATGCTACAAGGTAAACAAACAAGTATTTAATTTCAACAGTATCGACCGTTGGACCGACCTTCATCAGAGTTTACAAAAAAAAAAAGAATGGCAGTACGGCACTGATAGTAAAGACAGCAGACCGGTTGCCAGCCGTTCTCAGATACATCAAACCAAAAGGGATAGTTGTGACAGTGATTGACTTTTTCTCGGCGCTTTGGAAGATTTACAGCTGCCTTATTGGCAACGACGCAGGGCAAAAGGAAGGCGAAGTCCCATGTATGTACGGGCGAGGAAGTCAGTGAAAAAAAACAAAAAAGAGGAGACATAAGTCGGAGAATGGAAGGGGGCGGAGAATAGGGGCAGCTAGGTTTCTGTTGACAGGAGGCAAGGAGGGAGAAAACGGTCGCTGTGCAGCCCCAGTGCGCGTGCCGCCATTGTAGCGGTGGAAGAGCACATTGAATTAAAAGGAAGGGTGGGGGAGGTCACAACAGAGATGGGGCCCGGAAGGAAGACAGAAGAGCGGCCACTTGTGGAAAGTAATACAGTGTCACAATACACGTATGCAGGGCACGGCCCGTTCCGGCAACCTTGTTGTGCAGCTGAAGTGTGGGAAAAAAAAATTCTAGAAAGAATATATATACGCGGGGTTCGCAAGACGAGGGCTTAGTCCCTGGACTTAGTTTTTGAGGGCCGAGTCAAGGATCCTCCGCGTGGTGCAGTTTTCGAACGTTCACTGGACTTCTGACACGACGTCAGCTCGTGCGAATTCCAAGAAAGGGCAATAAGTCACTGAGCATGACGACTTGAGTGGCAGGGCGGAGGAAATTGGATTGATTAGTTTTCCGCGTCTCAATTTTCTAGTAGAGAATATGTATTCGCGCTCCCTATGTACTCTCACTGCATATCCTGGAAGCACGTCAGCAACCCCGGACTCTAATAATAATAATATTTGGGGTTTTACGTGCCAAAACCACTTTCTGATTATGAGGCACGCCGTAGTGGAGGACTCCGGAAATTTTGACCACCTGGGGTTCTTTAACGTGCACCTAAATCTAAGTACACGGGTGTTTTCGCATTTCGCCCCCATCGAAATGCGGCCGCCGTGGCCGGGATTCGATCCCGCGACCTCGTGCTCAGCAGCCCAACACCATAGCCACTGAGCAACCACGGCGGGTACCCCGGACTCTCGTTATGAGATTGCTTTAACGTACCTTCCAAATTTATGGATGAAAAAAAGTTATCTATGCTCGCGTGCATGAGTGTGTTGGAAACCAGACTGCAAGAGCACGACGTTCACGCGTTCAAATGAGTTAACTGGCAGTCGAACGTGCCTGGGCAAGGGTAAATACAGGAGACTTTTCACATGCGCGAGGTGGTTGTTGAACCGCCGGCGTAAAGGGGTCTGTCTCTGTTTGTCCGAACTATTCCTTCTTACACGCGTCGCATCAAATTTTGTACACGACGTTACTGGAATCACAGTTCACATTTTCGTTCATTTTATATGCAAAGGACGAGTTCGACGCCTCAGCTGTGGCTCTTGTTGTCACGTGACGAGACACCTTGCAACAAGGTTTCCCACACGGTCGACGACCCTTGGGCGCATTCGGCTTCTGTGTCCACATAAGGCGGCCGCTTGAATATGGTAAGTAGCGAGTAGAATGCTCTGTTTTATTATGCTAAAAGGGTAGTTGAGAATGGCATTGAACCGTGGAGCACCGGTATTGTATGCGAGGACCAAGTTCAGATCTGATTGAGTATTGGTATTGCTCACACTTTCATTATATATACCCGATATATAAGCTGCGGGCGCGTTCAATGGCATAGTCTACTACTTGTGGAGGGTATTTTTGGCGCACAAGAGCGGATTTCAGTTCCTCTGCGTGTCTCTCCAGTCGTGCGAATTAGGAATAGATTCTTCTGCATCTGTGAGCCTGGGAGTGTAGGGGATGCTCGTTTGGAAATGATGGAGGTGGATACTATAGAAATGCAGGTATTGCTGACGATTTCTCGGTTTTTTTTTTGTATAGGGACGTGGAAATGCGACGGCAACTCAGTGACAAAGTGACGTCGACGAAGTAAACACATCTTGGGAGAAGTTGGCCGTAAAGTAAATCGACGGGTGCAAAGAATTAAAATTGGACATGAACTGCAACACACTTTGTTCACTGTCGCCCACCCGAAGAAAATGTCATCCAGGAATCGCTTGTAAAATATTGGTTTGATGGCCAAATTTGCGAGGGAGGGGATTTCTAACGATGCCATAAAAATGTTTGCATAATTTGGCGTCATCTTCGTTCCTATGGCGGTTACGCTGATAATATATACACACACACACACACACACACACACACACACACACACACACACACACACACACACACACACACACACACACACACACACACACACACACACACACACACACACACACACACACACACACACACACACACACACACACACACACACACACACACACACACACACACACATATATATATATATATATATATATATATATATATAGTCATGTAATGAGAAGCCAACAAGCACTGACACCAAGTACAACGTAGGGGTAATTGCATGTGCTTAATAAATGAAATAATGTAATGATAACTTAATGGAAATTAATGGGGATGAAAATACAACTTGCTGCAGGTGGGAACCGAACCCGCAACCTTCGCATGTCGCGTGCGATGCTCTACCAATTGAGCTACCGTGGCGGCGTTTCCCCATCCACTTTCTTGGGTATTTATGTGTACTAGTAGAACCCTGGGAGTGTTAGCCAGCGCCCCCACTCACAGACCTTGGCGGCGGACGTGGAACGTCTTTCTTTGCCACAGGCGTCACGAGAACGTGATCTTTCTCGTTACAACGTGAACAAGATCACGTTCTCGTGACGCCTGCGGCAAAAAAAGACGTTCAACGTCCGCCGCCAAGGTCTGTAGTGGGGGCACTGGCTAACACTCCCAGGGTTCTACTAGTACACATAAATACCCAAGAAAGTGGATGGGGAAACGCCGCCACGGTAGCTCAATTGGTAGAGCATCGCACGCGACATGCGAAGGTTGCGGGTTCGGTTCCCACCTGCAGCAAGTTGTATTTTCATCCCCATTAATTTCCATTAAGTTATCATTACATTATTTCATTTATTAAGCACATGCAATTGCCCCTATGTTGTCGTTGGTGTCAGTGTTTGTTGGCTTCTTATGATATGACTAATAAATATCGGGTCCCTCGGTTAACCCCCTTTCGTCTGATATATATATATATATATATATATATGTACCATTATCGGCACATGTGATCATGATACATGTGTGTGTGGGCTGCAAACTCTCAAGATCTTCAGGCATAATTTTGCGAAGAATGCAAGACTTGGCATCAACAACTGTAGCGATAGAATAGTGTAGCAATATCGCCCGCATGTACCGCATATCATATAGCATGGAACGGCATATAGCATAAATATACCTACATACATACGAGACATCACGGCGACGGCAATGACGGTGAAAATTCGCTTGGAGTGTCCGTACAAATGACATCGCAATAGAACGAAATACGGTTCGTTTAGAAAGATAACAGAACTGAATTACTGGAACGGAGTGCACGCTCGGGATACATTTACAATTCGTTCTTCGGGCAGTTCTGGGGCACGATCGGCGCCGGTTGCGTTCTACGAGCTCCCGAACTACCCCAGTGCACCTCCAGGGCATAATCAGTTCTAGCAACAAAATTCGGTTATGTTTCTGAACAAGTCTTCACTAATGTTGCCCCGACAGGTGAAATTTTGCGCACACTACAGCTGCAAATTTCCTGAAACAACACAACCGCGTTCACCTTTATTATCTATATAGGCAATCTGAATTCCTCTGTAAAGCAAACGTGAGAATTAGGAGACGCTATCGTACATAGGTTTTTCTTTTTATTCTTTTTAACCTAAAATAACCGTTCCAAACAAACATAAGGCGCACTGCAAAGTTTCCCTCATATCCTTACTTATATTTTATTACCTATGACATTTTTAAGCGCTCTAAACTGTGCAGTTGCTATATACGACTACTTTTCTATCAAAGCGGATACAACGTTTCACCCGGGATTTTTGCACTGGGGTGATTAATCAAGACCTCAGGGCTCGAGCGGTTAGATAACCGTTCCACCATTAGGGTTACAGAATGGGTACCAAGAGAAGGGAAGCGCAGTCAAGGACGGCAGAAGACTAGGGTAGGGCGATGAAATTAGGAAATTCGCGGGCGCTAGTTGGAATCGGTTGGCGTAGGACACGGGTAATTCGTAATCGCAGGGAGAGGCCTTTTTCCTGCAGTGGACGTAAAATGGGCTGATTTTGATTATCATAAAAAAAAGGGATTTTTCCCGCTCGCACCATACGAGGCCGGGGGTAAAAAGAAAAGACACTTAAAGATAAATTCTTAGGAGGAAATAGCTACTCAGCAAGCATCTACATTGCGAAGCGAAGCGTGCAGTTCGTAAAACATCTCACCAAACACGTGCACACGTATTCTACATCGCCTCAGAGATATACGGCATGATACTGCGCGCCCCGCTGGACATCTCACACGCTCATGGTGCACATCAGTAAGGCGCTCAATCGACAGCTCACCATGGCCCCTTATTTCAATATGAGCCAGGGGATCAAAAAAAGAAGAGTACGACTGACCAAACTCGGTGGTGACGTCATCCGGCAGCAATGTGGTCGTCGCCGGTGGCGGCTCTGCGGTCGGCACGTCTTGGCACTCTGGACCCAGCCTGACGTCGTCAATGGCCACGCCTCCCTCACCTGGTTGTCCAGTGCGCGCCGCAAAGACTAGCTGTAAGGGCAAAAGGTGTCAAAGAAATGGGGGAGTCAATGAACTGGCGTTAACAAGAGGTGTTAGCTTTGGAGACAACGCCACTCACACTTTGTTCAAACCATACTTTAAAAAAAAATTATGGGGTTTTACGTGCCAAAACCACTTTCTGATTATGAGGCACGCCGTAGTGGAGGACTCCGGAAATTTTGACCACCTGGGGTTCTTTAACGTGCACCTAAATCTAAGTACACGGGTGCTTTCGCATTTCGCCTCCATCGAAATGCAGCCGCCGTGGCCGGGATTCGATCCCGCGACCTCGTGCTCACCAGCCTAACACCATAGCCACTGAGCAACCACGGCGGGTGTTCAAACCATACTTGCCTCAGAATTTCCGGCTAAAGTTACTAAAGAGAAACACGGTACGAATGTCACCTTGCGTCCACAGTACGTACAGCGTTTAAGCTGCAGCATTATCCGAATCAGCTGAGTATGTCAAGACTTCCAACAACTCGCTTTGAGACTACCTCGTATGGTTCCTCTCATAATGTTGTATATAAGTAAATAATCAGCCATAGGTGCCACGGAAGTGTGGAAACAAGAATATGCGTGATTCCTTTGAATCCACACACAAAAAGAAATCTACGAACATGTTTTACCTAGATTTAATTACTTTTGCTTAAAGTATAGTGAGCGTGAACGTGTTGTATTCTATTATCTTATACTTGAGTTTGTTCCAATAAAGTTCCACTTGTCACAGAGCACGCATCCTGTGTTTTAGCCACTGTCTCTAGCTGTTTCCGCACCATCTGCATCTCGGGCATGGCATTGCGTGCATTGACCAACTCAGCCGTCTTCTTCACGGTCAATGGTCTCGCGGCCATGCGGTCGTGTGACGAGTTCCATTTACGCGGGGACGGTCGATGAAGTACGCCGAGACCTGGGCACGCAAACGCGAACGCGCAACAGGCTATCTTGCCGAGGTTCCGTAGCAACAACGAAACGGCAGCGACTGGATCGAGGGCCTTTTTCTCCGGCCTTTGTTGTAAGGCCGCTTATAGCCGTGTCTCTCGAGCCACTGTCCGCGCCTCCACGCTACGACGGCCACCTGTAAGCTCGAAGGACGCGGCGATCGGTACAAGCACGCGCACGTTCTCACTGCTAGCAACTGAGAGAAAGGGCTTTTCTATTATTTGTTCTTGTAACAATGGAAATTTTGCGGTCATGCTCTCGTACACGCAGGTGGTGTCACGTGACAATGTTGGGCACGGCGAGCGAAGTTTGCCTTGCGAGAAATGACAGGTATACCCCTGTGATAGATACCGTTTAATCGTATAGCCCCGGTGATATATGCTTTGTTGCAGGCCCGACAGAGCTGCAGTGTTCGCTAATTGTTAAACGCAACTAGAGGAAGGGAGGGGGGGGGGACGCGTACTGTGGATTGGTACTAGGCGCGTAAACTGGTCGCACAAGACTGCAGGTTCGACATCTTGCTTTTTACCATGCTTCACACGTGTGAAGGTACTCAAAGTGCGTAATCCACGGAACAAGTCGGGCTCGCTCGAGCGCAACGCCGCTGTGGCGACGGCCACGACGTGCACTCCACCTCGCTTACCTGAAAATCTTCGGTGGACTTCGGCAACTCGACGTTGGCCCAGCCGCCCTTTCGTGGTCCGGTAGAGCCCCACAGGGCCGTCTCGCTCGTCGAATTCCACAGCAACAATAGGAGACTGCCTGCAGTCGGCACCAACAGTAGCACGAAAAGAAAAGTAACGTAATTAGCGAACAGTCTATTATTATTACAACGTAGCAGTAACGGCCATGCGCGGATAGGAAGGCGGGGAAAGTAAAACGTCAAAAGGCTGACGACTCCTTTAATGGGCGAACTCGTGGCCGCATGTTCAACTTCGGCAGTAACGGTGATACGGACCGCTATGTCGGCATATTTAATTACAGGGCTTGAATCCAATATATCTCGAGGATAGCTGCGAGCGTTAGATGTTCGGCCCGCCGTAATTAATACGTGCTGCCGGAGGCCACATAGTTGAGAGAAAGAGAGATTTATAAGAGAATAGCTAAAATGTCAGCTTGAGCCACCGTGTTCTAGCCTGCCGCTCCCCGTTGCGATAGAGAAGAAGGGGAACAAAAGAAGAGATAAAAAAAAGAGAACATAAAGATGATGATGATTATGATTATGTGAATAGAAAAGAATAAAGAAAGGAGGAAAAACAAAACTTTTATAAAAGTCGCTTATCAAGTTCACTTCCTCTGAAAAAAGCTGCAATAGCCTTCATGGACTAGCATGCGGAGTGCTTAGACCACGAACCTAAATGAAGCTATTCGAAAACAGTGGCCTACTGTCGATGTATGCCAAAGATCCATACGTTCACCATCTTTTTACAGCGAAGTTGTTTATGACTCGGTTTCCGTGCATTTCTGTTCAGCGCCAACTATCATCCTCAGCAATGGCTCATACCACCCTTTCCTGACAAATTGCCCGACGAAGACCGGCAAGTCGTCATGATGCTCCGTACTCTGATGAATACCCTTCGAATGCTCTTAAACAACCTGCACACTCCATCAGCGCGAAGTGCAATGCAAGTTCTGGATGCTCTGAATTCAGTACTTGCAACTCCTGAGTAAGCATCATGGCTCACCCGCATCATTATATTCGCACTAAGTCAGAACGGCTGGGGTTTAGCTTTAAAATGTACTGCCACGCACTGCAACGTGCTGCTGACGCCCACCGCCTTGGTCTTCACTGGTAACTTCATAGCTGGCAACGTGCATCGCCAGCTATGAACCACCAGGATTGACGGCAGCCTAACGTATCGACGGAGCACTTGCTTTGACTTGATTGATTTCCAAGCACTTTGCTGCGTGCACAGACAATGTTCCCTCTATCCCGCTTTCCTCTTTCTTCTCCCCCTTTCCCTTCCCCCGGTGTAGGGTAGCAAACCGGACGCTCGTCTGGTTGACCTCCCTGCATTTCCTCTCTTTGCTATCTCTCTCTCATACCACCCTAAGCAAGCAAAAATGCAGTGGATGAGCCATTGCATTTTTTTTGCTTGCTTAGGACGGTATCAGCCATTGCTTATGATGATAGGTTTTGTTCTTATATGATAGTTCTTATATATGATTAATAAAAAATCGGGCCCCTCGGTTCCCTTTCGTCTCCTTCATTCTATATATATATATTGGTCCACGGAAAATGTATATAAATTAATGTGTGCGCGTATCTTTCTTCACGATGACCACCGATCAAGACAATAAATGTGTTCGTACCTTTGCTCAAAATTATGTGTCACTTCTGTGCCGTGTGCTAAGCAGCTTCGCCGGTCATCCAACTTCACAGGGCAGAATGGCTCGTTCTTTGCAAGTACAGTGGGCGCGAGCAAAACACATGCTCTTAAGTCTCCGACACGGAAAAATGTTCAGAGTGTTGAGTGTGGCATAGCAACTACCGCACCAACCAATTGGAAGTCTCACCATGTTATTCAGCCCACTTCAGCTACCCAGCAAAAGTTTAGGTTTAGTAACAACTCCGAGAGTAAGTCCCGCATTTCCCCCGATTCGTCCTCTGACTCATCATAAAATTAAGTAGTAACGATTAGTTGCTTCAGACGCCACAACTAATTTTTTTTGTAGAATACCATGTTGAGCGGCTTCCTATCTTGACCGTTGATGCTGTAGCACTTACAAGATTCCACCCTTTTGGGCGCATCTTGTCCCCAAATAATTAATGTTTCAACCTCGCCCATGGTTCCTTCAAAACTGCGAGCTCGTTCCTTTCCCATCAAGAGCGTTGTGCCAAGGAGATACGCGCATGCCATTCGTGACGCAGAAGTGGCGGGCGCGTACCGTTAAGAAAAGACACGCAAGATTAATAATGATGATTATTTGGAGGAAGGATATGTCCCAGAGGGTGTAAACACATCCTATAGTGCTGGTGCAGTTGAACACCCACAGAAGTGTGTACGGGTGCTCCACTGCCATTTGCATCGCGCTCTCACCAATATAGGGCCGTTACAGCCATGCAAGGACCACATCAGCAGGGACAACATGGCCACAATTAGCACATGACCGGGGTAGTTGGAGAAGTATGGGAGAGGTCATTGCCCTGCAGTGGGTGCAGCCAGGCTGATGATGATGACAGCCAAGAATAGAGACCGATGAGCCCAGGGGTGGCTGTCGACTCGACGCTGCCTAGGCCAATCACGTGAGGCTAAACTGAACGCAAACTGAACGGGCGTTTCGAACAACGATCTGCGGCCGATTGCGCCCTGTTAGGAATGGCCGTATGGGGTGGCAACGTGCCAGCTCTCAGCCCACTGCACGTGTTCCAAGCCCACCAGACGAGGCGCCCTTCCGAGAACTGCGGATGGCCGGCAGCCACGTGGCGCGCGGTCAGCTCAGGAATGTGGTACTCCGCCGCGCCACCCGAGACGGAGCACAGTTCTACGAAGCCCTCGGTCGTCGACTCCGGAGCCTTTGTGTGTGGGCACTCGAACTTGTGTGCCTTGGTGTGTGTGGGCCGTACTGCGGGGCGGCGGCAAGTTTACAATGATTGGACGAACATTCCCGACCACTCGGACTCCGTCCACGCCGAACGATGACGTCGAACTATGACGTCAAGCGGAGAGCTTATAAGCAGCGTTTGCCGGCTGCTAGAGCGTGCTCGTGTCGTGCTCGTCGTTGGGAGCTGAGTGGTCGTTGTTATGCTCAAAATGTAGTAGTGAGCTGTGTGCTCGAATGCTGTTTGCTGAATGTTAATCTTGCGGGCTCCATATGGGAGTCGCGCTAGACTGCCGATGTATGTCTTGTCTTAAAATATGTTAATATGTAAATAAATCCTGTTCACCGAATTAATCTCTACGACCTTCGACCCCTTCAAATGGTGGCAGCGGCGAGGTAGTCCGACGACTACTACATCTGCTTGACAGCCGTAGGATCATCCGACGAATCTAATAGCCCCCACAACTTCACTGCCGGCCATTCGCCGCAGCGGAACAGAACAATGTTTTACTTTACATTATTGAATTGCATTCTGGTGCTTTACGTGCCAAAAGCACGATTTGATGATGAGACAAGCCATAGACTTCGGATTAATTTTGACAACCAGGGGATCTTTAATGTGCCCCCAATGCGCGGAACACTGGCGTTTTTGCATTGCGCCTCCATCGAAATGCGGCCGCCGCGGCCGGAATTGGGCACCGCGAACTCGTGCTTAGTATCGGAGCACCATAGCCACTAATACACTGCGGTGGATCTACTTTATATTATAAGTACCTATAATGCAGCATGTGTGGCATATGAAGCGCTGGTAACTTATAAGCTGGCAACTAGCGTATCAGCGCATATATTTATGATTGTGAGCAATTGAAAACCAATAGTCGGCCGAGCACAAAAGCCACTGCGAAAAGAACGTTTGGTCTTTTTTTTTTTCTGCCATTTTTGCTATGCCAACCGTAGCCGTTATAGCTGCGAAACAACGCTGCAGCTTGTCTCCTATAACGCTTTCATACCACGGCTATTTTTTGTGCGTGGTCAGCCCCTTTAGCGAACGTTTCCCTAACCCCTAGTGTAGGGTAGCAAACCGGACGCTCGCCTGTTTGACCTCCCTGCCTTTCCTCTCCTTGCTCTCTCTCTCTCTCTCTCTCTCTCTCTCTCACTTTACCTAGCACTCCGGGTCCACTCCTCTCGAGTTAGGGACTGCCAGAGAAGTTCGATCGACCTGAACAGTATCGAGCGTTCTGGGGCTCCTAGATGTCTCGATGTGGATCGCGACTGACGGCGATGGATGCGATCGGAGCTGGCGGGGCTGAGACCAGCCGCGGATGCGAGCAGCAGAAAGATTTCTCTCTCTGTCTCTCTCTCACTCTCTGTCACTTTTGCATTGATTTCTTCCGTTCTTCTTTCTCCTGAGCTTTGACGTGCTTTGTTGCGCTGCTCACCTTGCAAGATTAGAGCTGCCCCTCGAATGTGCACCCGTATACTGAGGTCCATTAGCGGCACCATCAAATCAAAAGCACCGAAGTGTACTGACGGGAGACTTGCCCTCAAGGTGGGCTCGACCTAGATACCGCATTTCACGCATTTGTAGTCCGTTATTGAAACGTACGTAGCCGGTTCGGGCACACTTTGTGTACGGAAGCACAACGAAGCTTTCCTTTCATCTTGCGAAGCCTTTCGATGAGGCTCGGTGCGGCGAAATACTGTGTTTTGGAGCTTTGGTAAAATGTAAAAAAGAAAGAGTAATGACAAAGCATTAAAAAGGGCATGAGGTGTATAGCATCGTTGTTTCGAACAAACACGGCTTTGGACTTACGTCTGTCGTCTTTCAGTAGCAACAGAACAAATATGACACATGCTTTCAGCCCACCATCGGAGGAACCCCTTCTCGTATACGTGCGATTCATTTTTTTAATGATTTCATTTATTTATCTTATTTAATTGCGTTGAGCCAACGCACTAGTTCGTACCAGAGGGAGGAAACCACTCTATAATAAATGACGGTGTTTCATGTTCCCGTATTACATCCTTTCTTTTTCCTTGGTGGTGCATGCCGCAGAGTCGGCCACAGAAAACCAGCTCTATCGGCAGCTCCGAACGTTTCCGAAGATCAAAGAACCCACTTTAGTAAGCGACAAGCGTGCCGCCGGCACCACGACTAAAAGCATTAAGGTATTTCACTCAGCATCGGCGGAAACGAGGTCTCCGGTATACAGAGTGCGTGGTGCGTTCTGTTATGAACTCCAACCGGTGCCACCAGTGTTACGAACTTGCACCGCTGCACCACGATTACGGCTTTGTGGTCCCGTAGCGCTCTTCACCCGTTTCGTGACAGAGCGTTGGTAGCGAAGACTCCGAGCCTGGCGTCGATGAGAATAACAAAAGGGACTTTATACATTATATACAGGTTATCATACAGGACATAAACGGATCGGCACTGGGGCCGAGAGCTCACACAAACGCGACTGTTCTCGCACGACGGCGTCCGGCGAAAACGCGTTACACATCTCACCCCAGTCGGGACGACACTCTCTCCCGGTGGGGTCGGCAGATCCTGTTTCTCAGGCAGCGCGGTGCTGCTTTTATAATCCCCGAGCACCATTGTCACTGAAACGGCCCAATACAAAGTCAGCACACGACGGTCGTCCGAGGGGTCCAACCAGCGACCGCGCTGGCCACCCGGTTCAAAGTTCGCGCGCGCGGTGACCTCCAGGCAAGGGAGGTGCGGCGCCGGGCCGTCGGGCACACGCGGACACGTCAAAACACGCTGCTCCGCCGAGGCTTCTCCCGCACGAAGGCGCAGCATCTTGACTTGTGAAGGGAGAATTGTGGCGCTCGCAGGATAGATTCTGCATCTTGCAGATTCGGGATCCGGGCTTGTGGTAATGGCACAACAGCATCCCCGCCCTCAGATAAGGCGCCGGGAAGACGAGCTGCCTCCACGTGGCTCGGATGCCAGGCGCGCACGTTCGTCAGGCTCGTCCAAGTTCACGTCCATTGTCGGGACGCCAGGTAACTTCACGTGCCCAGGTCCGACTCGTCAGGACAGGAGCTCTGCTCACCACGTCGTCGCCAAGGCACCTTGACCAGCTCCGCTCGGGTCGTTCCTAAGACCTTGCTTCTCGCCACTGGTCCCGCTTGGTCGTTCTGCAGCTTGCAAAACCGACCGGCAAAAGGCAACACCCAACACGAACAAGTGCCCTCTGTCTCCCGTCAAACACCAGACAAGGCCATAATTCAAATCAACCTAACTAAATTGTTTTCCCCTTTTTTCTCCCGCTGCAACAAGAGGCAGGTGTACGATCTAGCACACAAGGCTTAAACAATCAGTTTTCAAATCATCAACACACCAAACTAGAAACAATTATTAATCAGCAATAATAATTACAAATAGAATGGTCCCCTTGAAATCGCTTTGGACCGAAAACATACTTCTGAGGAAGCAAATGAGGTCATTCATTTTTCCCGGCGATATTTTCGCGGAATCTGAAGCTGCTTATATTTGCGACCCTGCTTATCCGTGTAGCGGCGGTACAATAAGCCAGGTTCCTTGCCAAATGAAACCCCCTTTTTTTCCACTCCCCGTTTGACGCTCTTCCTCAGATCGGCTAATGAACAATCTTCCTGTTGCTCGCGAATCAGACTTTTTCTTTCAACTGCAGCCTGCTCCTGCCGGCTGGCGGAAACCGGAGCGAGTGCGGAGCCCGCGTCGCCTAATTGCGGCGTCGAGTCTATATCGCGGCTAGCACTGCACGCGTCACTCCCACTCACTTCCAGGACCCGCTCGTCTAGGCCAGCCTCCGAGCTCTGCCTCTCCCGTGACTGCTCGCCACTCAAGTTACCGTGATCGGTCCGTGTGCCGCACCGCCTTTCGCTCACCGACGCAAAGTCAAGTTCCCTCGACAGCGGGCGCGCTTTGGATCGCCTGGGGGCCATGTACGCCACGTCGGCAAAGAATGATTTGCCCTGATCCCTCAGCAGCTGCTCCGAGCTATTTGAGAAGAGGTAGGAAAATTGCTCCGGGAGGGCGGCTGACACAGCGGCTTCGGTGTTAAGTTTTCCAAACTCTCCTTCAATGATAACCGTTGCGATCGGTAAACAGACACTCTCCTTCTCGGCCACTTGCCGTATCCTAACGCACTCTCCCGTAAAATCACTAGAGGAGACGAAAGACGGGTGAACAACGTCCATAGTTGCTGCAGAGTCCCGCAGTGCTCGGCACTTCTTGCCGTTTACCTTAATTTCCTGCACATAGGGCTCCAATAGACGTATGTTCTTGCGAGTTTCCTGTATCGTTGCAAAAGCAATTCTCTCTGGGCAGCTTGCAGCGATGTGCCCTTGCTTTTTGCAATTGTAGCAGGTTAACGGTTTCCGTTTTTCAAAAGAACGCGTCATTTCGTTTCGCTGTTTCGGACCATCGTCATCATTCTGAGATGCATTCTGTCCATCCCTTACAGTTTCTTTGGGAAGGGACTCGTCGTCCCGAAACTCGCGACGCGTGATTTCCTTCCGTTCGTCGGGCTTCCCGTAAAACCCATCTCTTCTATCTGCTTTTTCTATGCGCACTGCCTTGCTGTGCAAGCTGCGGCGGGTGTAATACTCTTCCGCTAACTCTGCTGCCTTGTTTAGCTTGACCTCCTTTAGCCTATCTTGCAGCCAGAGCCGGACATCCTCATCAATGCAACGGTAGAACTGCTCCAACGCGATGCATTCGACAATTTTGTCGCGGTCGTCGAAAACCTCTTCGCCCTTCAGCCATTCCACCAGGTCGGCTTTTAGACGAAACGCGAAGTCAACATTCGACTCCTTACCCTTTTTTGCATACCGGAACCTCTGCCGGAAAGCTTCGGGCGACAATTTGTACTTCCGCAGTAGCGCTTCCTTCACATCACTGTAGCTCTCAAACGCCTCTTTCGATAAGCAAGTTATTACGTCTGATGCCTCCCCAGGAAGCAACGCTAACAGATTCTGTGCCCAAAGGGATCGCTCAATGCTATTCCGTTCACACACGTGCTCAAATTTCACGAGGTATTTGGCCATATCCTCTCCGACGACAAAGGGTGGAAGTTGATCGCGTATTCTTGGAACATTAGAAGTGAGACTAGGCGCCGGCGAGTTATTTCGGATCTCCAACTCTTTCATTTTAAGCTCGTGCTCACGTCGCTGCCTCTCTCTCCTTTCCTCCTTTTCCTCCTCGCGAAGTTCCTTTTCCTCCTCGCGACGTTGCTGTTCTTTCCTTTCCTCCTTTTCCTCCTCGCGACGTTGCTTTTCCTCCTCGCGACGTTGCTGTTCTCTCCTTTCCTCCTTTTCCTCCTCGCGACGTTGCTGTTCTCTCCTTTCCTGCTCGCAACGTTCCTTCTCCTCCCTTTCCCGACGTTCATTGATACCCGCCAAGGCCTCAGCGGCTTCCTCAGCCGTTACGTCCCCAGTCCTCATGACCTCAAGGATCGCATTCTTTCTTTTGGTTGAGCCCAACTCAATGCCCAACTCCTCACAAATTTCGAGAAGTTCCTTCACCTTGTACTTCTCCATCGTTCACACTGTCCTCCTGCTGTTTACCCTTTTTGAATATACCTGCCGTACGCTACTATAACACTACTAGTAAGACATATGCAAGTATTTCACACACTGCCCTGTTTACCCTCTCAGCATCCCCTGGTTTTCAAAACACTCTTACTAGGCTTGAAACACACAAGGTTAAACACAATGCAACACCAAGTCAATCCCTGAGCTACTATAACCTGTGTCAGAGAAAGTCTGGTGTTTGAGGTAAACTTCAGGCACTCACCGCGCCGAGGTAGCTGATGCCGGTCAATCCCGTAGCTGCCATCCAGTGTTACGAACATCCCACCGCTGCCACCAGTGTTATGAACTCCAACCGGTGCCACCAGTGTTACGAACTTGCACCGCTGCACCACGATTACGGCTTTGTGGTCCCGTAGCGCTCTTCACCCGTTTCGTGACAGAGCGTTGGTAGCGAAGACTCCGAGCCTGGCGTCGATGAGAATAACAAAAGGGACTTTATACATTATATACAGGTTATCATACAGGACATAAACGGATCGGCACTGGGGCCGAGAGCTCACACAAACGCGACTGTTCTCGCACGACGGCGTCCGGCGAAAACGCGTTACACATCTCACCCCAGTCGGGACGACACTCTCTCCCGGTGGGGTCGGCAGATCCTGTTTCTCAGGCAGCGCGGTGCTGCTTTTATAATCCCCGAGCACCATTGTCACTGAAACGGCCCAATACAAAGTCAGCACACGACGGTCGTCCGAGGGGTCCAACCAGCGACCGCGCTGGCCACCCGGTTCAAAGTTCGCGCGCGCGGTGACCTCCAGGCAAGGGAGGTGCGGCGCCGGGCCGTCGGGCACACGCGGACACGTCAAAACACGCTGCTCCGCCGAGGCTTCTCCCGCACGAAGGCGCAGCATCTTGACTTGTGAAGGGAGAATTGTGGCGCTCGCAGGATAGATTCTGCATCTTGCAGATTCGGGATCCGGGCTTGTGGTAATGGCACAACAGTTCCAACATTCAAACAATTTTCCTTTGAACAGCTGTCACACGCGCCGCATTGGCTTCCTGGATATGGCGTACTGCTGCTAAGCAACATCTATAGAGAGATCACAAGCCGACCGCAGTCCACGCGGTCCAGTGCCGGCGGAATGCAAGGACACTTGCGCACTTGGCTTCGTTAAATTGAATTGGCTTTGTTGAAAACGCGACTAACTTGACTTGGCTAATTGGACTGGCTGACTGTGTCACTTCTTGTTGCTGGCTTGGCTATTTCATACTCGTCATAGTGTAAGTAGTGTAAGTAGTGTCATAGTGTCAGTAGTCAACCGTCAGGAACAGCAGGTTGCCATTATCCCTCAAGAGAAAAGTATATAATAGCTGTGTCTTACCAGTACTCACTTACGGGGCAGAAACCTGGAGGCTTACGAAAAGGGTACTACTCAAATTAAGGACGACACAACGAGCTATGGAAAGAAGAATGATAGGTGTAACGTTAAGGGATAAGAAAAGAGCAGATTGGGTGAGGGAACAAACGCGAGTTAATGACATCTTAGTTGAAATCAAGAAAAAGAAATGGGCATGGGCAGGACATGTAATGAGGAGGGAAGATAACCGATGGTCATTAAGGGTTACGGACTGGATCCCAAGGGAAGGGAAGCGTAGCAGGGGGCGGCAGAAAGTTAGGTGGGCGGATGAGATTAAGAAGTTTGCAGGGACGGCATGGCCACAATTAGTACATGACCGGGGTTGTTGGAGAAATATGGGAGAGGCCTTTGCCCTGCAGTGGGCGTAACCAGGCTGATGATGATGATGATGATGATGATGATGATAGTGTAACAGAAGCGGAATGATCTGAACAAAATACCGGAAGGACAAGAAAGGCTGTCCTTTTTTTAATCTTTCCTATTCTGCAGTTTCTTGATGTCAATTTGCGCCTGTTGCTTCACAAGCCAAACAACTGGATTCAGTTAGTGACCTCAACTGACTTGACCCGTTCGGTTAAACCAATAGTGTGCCAATTCAGTTAGCTGTGCCAGCCAGTTAAACTCTGTACGGTCGGTCGGTCGGTCGGTCGGTCGGTCGGTCGGTCGGTCGGTCGGTCGGTCGGTTTGGCTTGGCCATTTCAGGTAAGCCCTGTCAGTTACTTCAGTGAAGTCAGTAGTCAACCAGTTCAGTTGACCAAGTCGGTCAGTCAGTCAGTCCCGTCAGTGTGTGCCTGCTGTACTCTTAGACCATCCTGGCCAACCCCGTTAATTCTTTCCCTTGCCGCTAAGCGTGCGACGACCTTAAACCTATTGCAAATATACGTTTGCTTTTTCTGACCACAGACTTCACGGTACGCGCATTCTAAAAGCTCGCCGAATTCGTCTGGAATTTGGTTGGTGCTGCACAAACTACAAAACCAATTACGATGTGCGCATCATTTCCTCGAGTTATTACAGTTCAAGCGAAACTATCGCCTTCTGGATAACGTCCTTTCGATTTGTTTCTTAACCAGCACCAAAGCTATTACAAGGAAGGCTCGCCACTGTTAATGTCATCGGCCTAGGCGAGAATGCGCGAAATGACCTGCAAATTGTCAGTTAAATGTAACTTTCTTTTTTTTTTCCTTTCAAGTTCAAACGTACTCCCTAAATGACTCATTTCGCCTAATTAACGCTATTCACTTCTCTACGAGGCACGTGCGGCACAAATCACTGAGCTCTCCGCTTGGCCAAGCGCCGCGTTCTTCAGCGGACAGGGTCTGTCAAAGCCTCCACCTCCTTGCGCCTCGCTCCGAGTGAAAATTGCAGGTGCAGTTCTCTCTCCGCGCTCTCGGACTGGCTCGAAAGGCGGTCAGCGCTTTTAGGAACCGGGCGCACATCCCCGTAATGAGGTTACCGAATCTCTTCGCGACTTTCCAAGTCACTAAGAACTTTTCGCGACAGAACTTGACCTGCAACAAAGAGTGCTGAAGCTGATGCCTGGACGAGTCGCGTGTCTCTATGCCTCCCCCCCCCCTCCCCGGTGACGTCAAAGACATCCGCTTTATCCTGTTGTGCCCTCTTCGAGTACTTCAGCAAGGATTGCCTGTCGGCAACACTTTGAACTGACGCGCTGGCCTCGCGCTGTACGATCAGACAGCATTAGAGCAGCGTAAGAGCCCTTAAGTTGTACGCGAGCAGTTCGCATGACGTCACGACGTACGCGACTCGAAGGCATTTGCGGTTAACGTTCGGGAAAGCAAACCTAAATAAGTGGGCGCTGCGCATCCTGGTGCTCAGTTTGAAACCTCTGCAAAACAAGACAATCCATTCCCCGGAGCGAGTCGTTTCTGGGCCGATGCGCCTCTACAGTGGTGCGGATTCCCTGAATCGCCGTACCATCACAGATATTGGGCGCCCACTGCTCGCGACTTAAGATTAAGGTGGGTTGATAGTTTATTTCATCATACATTGGCTGTCGAACATAGCCACAGCGCCGCCTCCACAATAATTCACACTAAACCGGTAGCCACTGGTACCGCGTATGCGTGAAGCCTGCGTACGGTAAATTGCTAAAAGCGTTATAATGGCATGCTCAAACAAGCATAAGCACCCTACGTACGTAAGGATGTAGCTTTGTACCATGACATTGCGTAACGCTAGGAACGCCTTTGCAGGCTGCGTGACAGTGCCCACAGAAAGAGTTCGTGTGTGTGTGTGAGTGTGTGTGTGTGCGTGCGCGCGTGCGTCTCTGTGTGTACTACTTTTTAACTTTTTTTATCCTTTTCTCTCTCTCACCTATCGCAACCCTTTGCCCCTCCCCCAGTACAGGGTAGCCAACCGGAGATAATCTCTGCTTAACGTATATTTTAACAAACTGTCTCAAACCGTCTTGCGCACTCGAACAAAATACAAGTTAAAAAAGGCACTCCGGCAAATTGACTAGTCGCCTCAGGGAATCATTAGTTTTTTTTTTTGCTTCATTTTTCCTTCATAGACTACTTTAAATGTGAAAAGTACATGTCAACTGAATAAGTGTTTGTTCCGCTGCCTGCCAGGCACTGCCGCTCAAGCCCTGTGTGGCTTTGGTAGGCCTGTTATGTACGCTGCGTT